>NC_052614.1:13310327-13630184 GCF_016545825.1 Eucalyptus grandis
AGTGGGTAGCTCAGGTGTAGAAGTAGAGGGCTTGATGGGGGCAGTGGGGACAGGGCCAAAGGGCTCAGCACGATGGTAGGGACAACGTTAGGTTGTCACTATGATTGCCAGGAGCTGGCGGAGGGAGGTGTCATAATCAAGCGGCAAAGGGTGTCGTGACAAGGACATCACAGGGTAGCAGCTCAATGTCGACGGTAGCAGCGACACAGCAAGGTAGCAGCAACGAGTGGTCAGTGATCGTTGAGGCAGAGCTTGGTTCCCAGGCTTCAAGACAGGAAGCGGCAAGCAATAGCAGTGTGGGTCACATACAAAATAGTAGCAAGTCGCTAAGGGCTTGAGTGGAGGAGAGGTCGCAGCTTGATCGTCGTCGGTAGGGGCTTGTTCATGGCAAGGGCAGTAGCTTGGAACGGCAGATGGCTATGGTGCTAGTGTCTTGGCTCGAGCAACAGCTTGGCACGACGGAGATGAGGGTGCGGTAGGGGGTCTCGGCTAAGCTTGGCCGAGCTTATGCGTATCTCTCTAGTGCTTTGATAATTGTTTTGCCAACCACGAATGACGAGGCATAAACATGTTTATATAGTGAATACCTAGGTTTAATCTTGATTATAAGGGCTTAATCTAGGCTTTTTCAATGTAATGTGCTCTTATAACCTAAGGTCAATCCCTAATAAGACTTTTAATTGGCTGAATCAAGCTTAATTTAGGCAATTGAGGCCCTTTTACCCTATGAATATCGGCCACCTACACCCCTAGTTGTAGCTCAATTTTACCCCTATGTGCAAGCGTAGTCCATTCATTTTAAGCTTAGAACCATCCTCCACCAATCTGACTAAAATGCAATTACTTGAGATAAAATATAAACCATATAATGAATACTCCTAAATCTATATGCTATGTAATTTAATTTTAATATTTCTTTTAAGGTTTTAAAAATTTATCCCTAATTTTTTGTGCAATTAATGATCAAATGGTTAGCTAATATTTAAGTGCCAACAACCTACAAGAGAATAGATAACCTTGAGTAAGGGTGATCAGGTCCAAGGTGGGTGGGGTCTAGACCTAAACCCTATACCCGACCTTATTATAACCGGTTCCCATTTTTTAGACCATGTACCCAATCCTGTTTGTATTTGATCCTGTACCCGACCTACCCTATTTTTCCGGTCTGATTCCAAGGTCAACCCTATTTCCATTGAAACCTGTTTTGCAATCTCCCAATATCCTATAAAATTTCGAATTGTATATTAATACGCAAGAAAAATAACGTATTCCTCCTAATTTGTATCGAAATATTATGCACTTATAATAAATAAATACATGAACTTTTTGACTAAATGAAAAATTAAGGATCCACAGGGCTAATTATAATAAATAAAATCATAAGAAAAAAATTAGCAACAAACATGAGTTTAATATTAGTCTTATCCCCACAACTACTACATGAAGCTACTCATTTATGCAAGCATAATTCTTCCTACAAAAAAGAAATTAGGCAATCTAATCCACGTGGTACACAAGAATTTGGCGATGACGAACACCGTCCATTTGTCAAACGGTGCGAGAGGGAGCCGCTGAGGGAGGGAAGCAAGTGAGGAAGAGGAATGACGAAAGAGGAGTGCCGTGCATATTTGAGAGAGCAAAGAGGAAAAACGTCGTGTGATTGTGGGAGTAAGAATAGAAATAAGAGGAAAAAATAGAGTTTTGGACTTATACTTACAAAACCAGTTTCCAAACCAAATCCAAAACTGGTCCGGGAACCGGTTCCTAGGTGGGTAATCAATCAGACCCGGTTCCTAGATCGGTTTAAACTGGTTCCCAATTTTGAGAACCGATTCCCGAACCGATTTCAATGGAAACCCGTTCCCGGCCCTGTTTTCCAGGTGGGCCGGTCCGGTTCCTAGGTATATCCAGTCCAGTTGCACACCCCTAACCTTGAGGTTATTGGTTATTCCGGTTCTAATGCTAGGCGTAATGACATAGAAAATCCATATCAAGGTACATTTTTATGCTCGTTGGAGAATCCATCTCATGGAAGAATGCAAAGCAATCCTTAACTACATCTTCCACTATGGAGGCTGAGTTCGTAGCATGTCAAGAGGCGAGTTCTCATGGTTTATGGTTGAGGAACTTCATGATGGGGCTTAAGGTAGTTGATATTATTTCGAGACCACTAAAGAGTCACTATAACAATTAGGTTACTATTTTCTTCTTGAAGAACAAGAAGTCGAGTGGTGTATCCTAACGCATTGACATTAAGTACCAAGTTGTAAGAGAAAGAGTCTAAAATCAAATTGTGTCCATTCAGTATATTAGTACTAAAGCCATCTTAGCGGATCCTATGACAAAATGCTTACCACCCAATCTCTTTCGAGAACATGTTGCTAGTATGGGTTTGGTTAATAGCCTTTAGTTTAGATCATGGTTTTGACATATGATGTATTTTTATTTATTTTGTGATCACCTCATGTAATAGATTTGGATTTATCGATAGTTGCTTCTTATTATATGTGCACCTTTGAAGCTTTTCGAAACAAACAATTATGTATGGACCTCATGAACATATTTATATTATGAAAAGTTACAATTCATGACTATTAAACCATTATGTTGCATTTGGGAAAATTGTCCAAAAAGTCCTAAACCTATTGCAGTTTTGCCAATTCAATCCTAAACATTTTAACTTTACCAATTGAATCATAAACCTTTTAACTTTACCAATTGAATCCTAAACATTTTCACTTTTTGCCAATTCAGTCTATCCGGCCAATTTTGGCCAGAAAATGCTAACGTGGAAGCTGGCGGTACCACGTAGTACTGCCAGCATTGACGTTGATAATTTTTAATTGAATTTTTTTTTCTTTTTGGCTTTTTTCGGTGGCCGGCCACCAGCCACAGCCGATTGGCTGGCCTCGCCCGCCACAGGCGAAGCCTGGCCGGGCGACGACGACGCCGAGCGAGGCCTCCCTAGCCCCAGTGAGGGCCGACCTCACCAAATCTAGCAAGGGGAGCCCTCGCCAGGGGTCGCCCTCACCCAGTGAGCATTGACCTCACCCCTAGCGGGATGGGCGACGGCTAGCCACCCGCCACAGGCCACATCAGCATTTTCCGGCCAAAATTGGCCAGATAGACTGAATCGGCAAGAAGTTAAAAGGTTTATGACTCAATTGGTAAAGTTAAAATGTTTATGATTGAATTGACAAAACTACAATAGGTTTATGACTTTTTGGATAATTTTCCCGTTGCGTTTAATGTTTGTGTTGGGATAGTAACTAAAGAATGTACCGTGGCATTGGAACATGGATTGGCTCCATTTCTTTTCTGGATAAATGTAAGACATGACTTTACTTAAGAGTTGTTGTATATGCTTGATTATGTTGTGTTTTGTGAATTAGATCGATAATAAAGCCTTTGGCTAAGTGGCAGAATGTTGGACTTGACGAGGTCCAACCCATTTATGTGGCTTATCAAGTTAATTATTTAACATTTGATATGAGCCAATTTAATTAAATATAATATGGGTAATATATTTGTGACATCTAATTAGGCATATAGAATCCATATATTAAACCTTAATGGAAGGTTGAGAATTGGCAACTCTAGGGTTGATCCCATCATTCCCTCTATATATGGTCTCGCTTTGGTAGAGAATGGTTGCATCCCATTATCACGATTCCGCTATTTCCAAAAAATCATTGAGAAAAAAAATACACACTCATCACAACCATCATAGAGGAAAGAGTGGCGAAGATTCATACTCACAAGAGGATATAGGGTGCGTTTGGGAACCGCTTTTGGGGAAAGCCTTTAGGAAAATGCAAAGACCTTTGACTTAAAGGTATTTTTCAAAATGCAAACTGTGTTTGGTAAATTATACTTTGAAAGCTCTTTGTGAAGTGCTTTGAGCAAAATAGTGTTTGGGAAATTACATTTACAAAAGAGTTTTGTGGTAAAAAAAAATTATCAAAAGAAAAATTAAAAATAAAATGACCGGCAAGGGCAGCGGCCGTCAGCGACCTCCGGCGACCGCCGGCGATCTCCGGTGACCCCGGATCCGGGTCGTGGGAGGCAGTCTGGTCGCGCGACCTCTGTGCGTCGCCGGAGGTCGCGCGACCTCCGGCGACCAGTCCGGCGACCAGATCTGGTCGCCGCGAGGTCACGCGACCTCTGCGCGTCGCCGGAGGTCGCGCGACCAGATCCGGTCGCGCAGAGGTCGCGCGACCTCCGCGACCAGATCTGGTCGCCGGAGGTCGCGCGACCAAATCTGGTCCCGCAGAGGTCGCGCGACCAGATCTGTTTGCCGGAGGTCGCGCGACCTCGCGGCAACCAGTCCGGCGACCAGATCGGGTCGCGCGACCTCCGGCGACCAGATCTGGTTGTGCAGAGGTCGCGCAGCGAGGTCGCCGCAACCAGATCCGGTCGCCGCGAGGACCTGCGACCTCCGGCTGACCTGCGACCTCCGGCGGACCCTCGTTGGAGGTCGCCCGACCCCGAGGCTCGCCCGAAGAAGATGAACAGTGTTCATACAAGGACACGCACCGGAAAAACAAAAAATTCGTGAGGATAATTTTGGAAAAAAAAAAGATGAACAGTGAGCTCCCAGCATGCCGAGAATGAGGCTGCCTTGGGCTTTCAGCCTTCCAAGTGACTTGCTTTCCCATTAAGAGGCTTCGAAAGCTGGTTCCCAAACACCCATTTTTTTGCCCAAAGGGCTTTTGATGCCCAAAGCCCCTTCTAAAGCTACTCCCAAACGCACCCATATTCTCTCTCATTGGATCAATAATTGCTTCATTTGATTCGGGTACACTATATTATTTAATTTGATATCATGTTCATGTGATTGAAAGATCTTATTACTCTCACAAGAGATGGCGATTGGAGGGTTGGCCGTCGATGGAGGCAACCTGGATGGCCCCAGCTCCAGAATAACGCTGTCGGTGGTGATCACTTGCATCGTGGCCGCGACGAGTGGGCTCATCTTCGGGTACGACATCGGGATTTCAGGCGCGTCTTATGCCTCCTCTCCTCTGTCCAGTTTCTTCCGTGAAAATGGCGTAATGCTCCGTCGTCCTCCATCGGCACGCGAATTATCACGTCTTCTTCGAGCAATTAATGCGTGAAAACATCAAAATTCATCCCCCATGCCTCATCATCATCGAAGCTCCGACATCCTCCGTCAATCTTTGTAGTTTCAGCTCCAGTACACGCAGAAAATGACATCCATGAAACGGACTCGATACGACTTCGCACGTTATTTTTGCTTCGAGTGGATGCAGAAAATGACATCCATGAAATGGACTCGGTACGACTTCGCACGTTACTTTTGCTTCGAGTAGATGCAGAAAATGACATCCATGAAACGGACTCGATACGACTTCGCACGTTATTTTTGCTTCAAGTAGATGCTGAAAAATTAAAAGGCTCACGTCGATCTTCGCTTTGCATTTGAATAGATAGAGAGAAGAGGGTGAGCTAGTGCATTTTTGTTTAACTAATCTCAAATATTTTTTTCGACCAAAAAAAAAAATCTCAAATATTTTTAAAATTTTGCACAATCACTTGATTTAGACAGTGAGTATATTATGTTTGTGCCTATAGGTTGCCCATCAACATCTGGTAAGATTTCTCTTTATTTATAATTATGGAAAATTAAAACAATTATTGTTGGCTATTTCTGGAAAATGCTAAAGTTGGTTTCCATCTTGAGGAGGCTCTTACGTAGGTTGCCATCAAAATCTGATCAGATTTTTCCTTATTTGTAATTATGGATAATGTTCATCCATGAATTATGGAAAGGGCTTTAGTAGTATAATAGTTTTTGCGCTAATATAAAAATAATACTTTCTTGTGAAACCACAAACTTGACGTAATTCACTCTACAATAATGTATAATTATTTATTATTTGTTTTTTTGTGATCGAGAATAAATTATTATTCTTGCAATATACTAAAGACCATTACCCAATCGTTTCTTTTATCGAAAATGCTATAACAGTTTTCCACCTTGAGAGGTTCTTATATAGGTTGCCATCAGGATCTAATAAGTTTTCTCCTTATTTGTAACTATGGAAAATAAAAAAATAATCATCGGATGACTCAATCACATCAGCCATTTGGGACACCCATGATAAATATTATATTTCTATTTCAAAATTATTCTTTTCCAAAAACAAGTTTAGAATAGAAATCCATTTAATAACGCAATGTCATTTTCTATTATTAGAACAAACTATTTTTCCAAAAATAGGTTTGAGAAAGAAATGAGAAGTAAAAATTTTATGTCTCTATTTCTAGAACAAAAATAAGAAATAAAACTCTTCTCATCACTCGTCCTCGCTATTAACTGACCGTCCACCTGCCACCACTTGTCGCCCTCCAACTCGTCGCACAACACGCACCCATTGTGGCCCCCTCCTACCACTGGTCCTCGCCGTCGCCTTTTGCTTGGAAGGGATAAATTTTGTGTCATTATCAAATAATAATAAAAAATTTGTATCATTATCAAATACGTATTTTTGCTTAAAAACTCATTCAGAAATAGAAATAGAAAATGCTATTTCATATTTTTGCTTAGAAACTCATTCAGAAATAGAATTAGAAAAATCTATTTCTATTCAAATAATCAACTTTTAGACAGAATGATTATCATTTGCACCTTTAATGACATTAATTTTAGGCTCGCGCTATTTCCACCTGGTTTATGTATTTTCCCAATAGGAATCCACCAAAAATGAAAATCTATGAACTTATTGGAGATGAACCTGTTTAGAAAACACCAAATGGTGTTGTTTTCACATGAGTAGATTTCAAATTTGGATATGTAACTATGTTTTGTTTCAAGTGACTACTACTACGTAATCTAAACTTTCTATAAAAAATAAAAATATAAAAAAAAAAAAAAAAAAAAAACACTGGAGGTTCGCCCTAGTGGCCACCCTTCCAACTTGGAAGGAAGAGGTGAGTTCAAATCCCCACCGTCTCAGGAGGGATTGGGGTGGTGACGATTTCATTTCATGAGTGGGTTTCGACTCCCACGCCCTACAAGGAGGCAGGGCAAAAGTCTGAGAGTGAGTGTTAGAATAGGCTTAACGTAGGACCGACAAAAAAAAAACTTTCTATAAAATGGGAAAATAAATTATTACTTCTATAAATGGAAAATAGACTTTATTCCTCATTTGCGGTATAAACTCTTCAATTCACTTATGCCAATTAGTCAATTTATATGCACGAGTAGATTTATTCATGTAATGCAACCATCTCCTATGTGCGCGAGCCTTGACATCGATTTTGGGCCTCATGTGAGGACAATTAGTACCTAGTCAATGCAAAAATTTTGCAAGAATTGCGTGTGTGAGGGTAATGCTCTTAACTGTTTCTTTTGATGAGATTCATTGTGATCATTAAGGGAATACGGATCCAAAACAGAGCAAAATACATTTTAGTGTACTAATATATACATGGTGCAAATTTGCAATTTCTTTGTGTAGGGGGTGTCACTACAATGGCTCCCTTCTTGAAGAAATTCTTCCCATCGGTACTAAGGAAGGCCGCCGAGGCCAAAACAAATGTGTACTGCATTTATGATAGCCAAGTCTTGACGGCGTTCATGTCCTCACTCTACATCGCGGGGTTGGCTTCGTCCCTCTGGGCAAGCCGCCTCACTGCGGCATTTGGTCGGAGAAACATAATGGTTCTTGGTGGTTCACCTTCCTTGCCGGGGCAGCCATTAATGGCGGAGCTGCCAACATAGCCATGCTCATCCTCGGGCGTATCTTGCTTGGATTGGGTGTCGGCTTCACTAACCAGGTACTAGGTCATTTGCTGCTTAATTATGTTCTAAAGGAAAGAAGTCCCTTTTCAACTCCATATATCAAGGTTGTTGACTTGTACTCCTCATTTCATGATAAGGATTTAGCCATTCTGAAATTTGCTGGTACGTTACTGCTCCAATAGTGCATTTATTTTTTGAAAAATAAATGATTTATAACATAACTTTTTTAAAATAAGTGTTTAAATTATCTATGGGAATGAAGGAATGAAACATATTTTTATTGTTCAAAAAAATATTTAGACATAACTTAATAATAATAATGATGATGATGATGATGATGATATGTTTTTTTGACTGATTTTTTTAAGTAATACAAAAAATTATTTTCTAAATCATCTATTTTTCATGAAATAAATAGATTATAAGTTTATGATCAATTAAAATACAAATCTTCCATTTGGACTCTTTGTCAATAATTATATGTATTCATATGATATTTATGATCGACGAGACATTTGAATTCATCGTGGTACTATTATGATCCGGTTAATTTTACATTAGTTTGGTGGAGACTTAATAGGCTGGAGAAATTTGAAAAAAAAAACAAGGCTAGAGAAATGTTCAATATTAAGATTCTCATGAATAATTTCTATATGCTAGTTTTCTATTCAAACATAAATAATAGATTATCTTTTTTTATTGAAAAATGAGTTCAATTGAATCCATATTTCATATTCAATTTAGTATATAAATGAGATTCATGCAACATACCCTTCTTTTCGAAAGAAGAATCACCATCCAGTTAGTGAATAATGAGAATTGTATCTCAAGCAACTCCTGTCACGCCCGATCCTCTGAGCACGTGCCCATTCCTCATTAGTCGATTTAATAGCGATGTCCCAGGACGCATCGCCGACCCATTCATTTTAAGGAGAGTAAATTCCTGCAAGTATGCATACCATAGTGGGTGAACAACTCCCGTTCAAGCCCTTCAGGGACAGTTTTTAGTAGAAAACTACACAGCCTTTTAGTTCGAGCCTAGAGACACTCAAAGATTCCAGGATGGCGATACCTACGCAAAATGAAGGATCGCACAGGCCATAAGAAATCAAACCGTTGCTTCATCTGCAATCAGAAAGGACATTTTGCTAAAAATTATCCTCAAGCGAGAAAATGTCAAAATCATCTAATTCATCACATTGAGAATGAAACAAGTATTTCTCTTGAAAATGATGATATTGAATATGTATTCTCTGCTGATGAAGAGCCATCTAAACAAACTCTTTGTGTCATTCCCTCTTACCAAACTTCCAGTGAGACTGAGTCAGACTTAGAATCTAAAGACATCTTTCACATATCCTCCACATCTCCAGAACCAAGCCTTGACATAATTTCAAGTCAAACTCACTGTCCCCATTTCCCTGTAAAAATCCTCACTTCAAAGTTTGCCAAACCGATCACTGTTATTGCTCTCATTGATACCGGAGCAAGTTGTTCAATACTGGACACCAAAGTTCTTCTTGAAGAATATTGGACTCCTTATGTCCGATATTTCAATTATGCTTCGAGAGACACTTTCTCCACAAATGTCAGGACCACTCCAGTAATTGTCCAGTTCTTTTTCCTCAGTGTTCCATAACCACAAAGATTTTTGGATCAAATCTCCCCAATAAAGACTTGATAATTGGGTGGGATCTCTCAAATTTCTCAGTATCATTCCTAGAAAAGGTCTTAGGTATAAAGACCAATTCTCTAAGTTTGTCAACATTCAGAGACTCTTTTCCATTCAAATGAGTCTATTAGATCCAATCATGCAAAAGTTGTTAGAATCTTGTTCGGAATCCCATTCGGAATTTGCTCAGAAGTGTTCCTATCCTTTATGGAAAAATCCAGAGTTCTTTGTTCGCCTTCCTTTTAAGAAGAATGAAGACATAAATCCAACCAAGGCAAGTCACATGGGAATGAAGCCAGAACATCTGGCTTTAGCTCAAAGGGAATGCTCAGAATTATTGCAATAAGGCCTTATTAAAATCTCTGATTCTCAATGGGCTTGCGAATCCTTTTATGTCAATAAGCATGCTGAGCAAAACAGGGGAAAAATGAGACTGGTAATCAACTATCAACATCTCAACATTTTTCTCCAAGATGATAAATTCACTTTACCATCCAGAGACTCTCTCTTTACTGGTCTAACCAAGGCCTATATCTATTCCAAATTCGACCTCAAAGCCGGATTTTGGCAATTAGGCATCCACCCTGAAGACAGATCCAAAACAGGATTCTATATCCCAAACCAGCATTTCCAGTGGAAAGTTATTCATTTTGGCTTAAAAGTAGCACCATCCCTTTTCCAAAAGACCATGTGCCGTATTTTCCAACCAATCTTGTCAAGTGTAACCGTATACATTGACGACATTCTGCTCTACAGTCCTGACGAACAGACTGTCAACTCCTTGAGCAATTCGCAGAAATCGTGAAAAAGCATGGCATTATGCTTTCTTAAAGGAAAATGAATATTGCCCAAATAGAGATTGAATTTCTTGGTATGCACCTCAACAAAGGTACATTGCAAGAATTATTGAAGTTTCCAAGATAACTTCACTACAAAACAAGTTTAGCAATTTCTTGGGATAATAAATTATCTCAATGATTTTGTCCCAAACATTGCAAAGCTTTCCTTTGCAATCCATGCTGAAGAAGAATCCCCTACCTTAGGGAAAAACTCACTAGTGGAGATTATGCAAATCTCCCACCATTGCAAATACCATCAACAGGAAAAAGAATTCTTCAAACTGACACTAGTGATGAATAATTGCAGCCATCCTGTTCGAAGAAATTGATGGTAAGAGACACATTTGCGCTCATAAAAGTGGAAAGTTTTCTCCAGCTGAAATGTATTACCATTCCACTTTCAAAGAAATCTTAGCAGTAAAAAATGGAATCAAAAAGTTTGAGTTTCATCTTATCAGCCATCACTTCCTAGTAGAATTAGACATGGCATCTTTCCCTCAGATGACCAAGTTTAAACAGAAATAGATTCCAAATTCCCAACTGCTTCGATGGGCTGAATGGTTTTCAAAATACTCTTTTGAAACCAAACATATTCATGGAAAGAAGAATGTGCTTGCTAACTTCCTCTCAAGGCCAAAAGTATCAGCTGAAATCAACATGTACATCAAGAGGCATGCTTTTTATATGCTCAATCATGGCGTGAAATATAAGATTGAGAGGATCAAAGATTTGCCAAGTTGGAAATATCCCCAGGAGATTATTCAACAAATCCAGAATGATAGTCTTGCTGAAAACCTGGAGAGCCTTATGTGGCAATGCTACGTAGATCTGTTCAGATTTAATGGAGGTTCGATTCTTTATCATTTTGGGTTAAATTCGATTTATCCATTTATTCATCCTTTTATCTAAAAGGAAGATGATTTCCCGAATCAACTCACGACATTATTATGGTACTTAACCAATAAGTACTTAATAGTTATTGAAATTTCAATCAGAAGATTCATTGCCAACCTCACCAAGATATTTTTACTCGGAAGAAATGTTGAGAAAGAAAGTGATAAGAATCTCTTAGACTTTCTTAATTGGTTCTACCATCCTACTCACTGGAAACATCTCTTGGAAAAAGAGCTGAGAACCATAACCCCAAATCCTGAAGTTCATACCATCTTGTTCTTTCAACGACCATGGCATTTTTTTTACAAATAATGGCCACATCATTGATGCCCCACAGGAAATAGGAACCACATCCTATAAACCTCACTTGGATAGCCGAAAAGCTCGAATTTATAAATCTTATCCCAGATCTAGTAGATCTTGTGAACACCAGTATCGAGGACTCCAAAAAATCTTGTGCTAAGAAAACAAGACCATTCCCGAAGATATATGGAATAATGTACCCACTACGTGGGATCATTATGACCGAACACCAGAAGCTATGGAAGCACTCAGGCAATACAAACAAGTTACATCATCTCAAGATCATGAAATGACAGGAGCTGATGACATTATTCAATCCACCCAGGACCCCTATGCACGCTTTAGAGGTCCTCTGTCCTAGGATCCCTACGAACATGGACCTTCGTCCTTATCTCAAAGCATGGACACATCATTTTATGCACAGCCATCCAATTGGCCTCAGCCTAGCATTCCTACCGACACTGAAGAAAATGACAACACAAACTGAGCAGAAGAAGAAGCATCCCACTGGGCTTACAAAGCCTCTGCATCCACATCCTGTCAGCTCAACCAAATCCTATCACCAGAATACCTTGAAGCTCTTGAACAAAAGTATGAGGAACACTGCTGAGCAACATTACACAACTCGGACAACTCCGACTATGACTACAATGCTAGTGACGGACAAGACCGATGAGTCCGTACAATTTCACTGTAGCAAATCACTGTTCACTTTACTGTAGCACTAGGCTATGGAAGGTACTGTTCATAGTATGCGAATAATTCCCTCCTAGAAGTTTCCGATGCCTCTGTTTGTATCCGAACCCATGAGCTTGGTCCTTGTGTGTGTCTTTGTGACTTCTTATCGTCTATAAAAGACGAGGAGGGTGTAATATGTTGGGAGGAGTCCCTTAAAGTAAAGTGTGTGCTTTGTGAAAAACCTCTCCATGACTTTCTAAATTTCTCTTCTTCTCCAGCCTGGTAGGATCCTCCAAGAAATGCAGCTTTGGTAGATTAGAAACGTTGCCATCCTGGAATCTTTGAGTGTCTTTAGGCTTTGAACTAAATTGCTGAGTGGTTTTCTGCTAAAAGGTTGTCCCTAAAGGGCTTGAACGGGAGTTGTTCGCCTACTGTGGGATGCATACATGCAGGAAATTTAACTGTGCATATATAAATCCCCAGACAATAAAATAATGAGAAAGGAAAGCAGGGCCATAAAATTTCAAACCACACAACCACACTCTTATATATATATATATATATATAACACAACTGGTCATATATTATACAAGTTGGTCCAAGTATATAAACACACATAACATCAAGTTCTCAAACAGAGAGGGGTCTACAACTCCGACTACTCGTCATCGCTAAATTCTTCCTGCTCCACCTCCTCATCCTCTTTGATCTCCCCTTCTTCCTCGCTCCAATTGGCAACTTCGGGTGAGTACACTAGAAAATCATAATCACCTTTAAGATTGGGATCATTGGCATCCATTACTAATCCACCCTTAAGATCCGTTGTGCCATTCCCAAGTGCAGCCTTTAAAACATACCGAAATACATCAGCCTCCGGCACAGGACCCTCCCTTCGCCTATCATGATAGTGACAATACCATGACTGGTACCTATGAGGTACCTTCTCGGGTTCACCCACGTCAACCCAAACAGTGGATTTTATCATCACATACTCCAATCCTTCAGGGTAAGGGTGTATCGGAATATGATAGCCTACTTCGGTGACCTCCTTTGGTATACCAAAATGCACAAGAGAAGGGGGAGGTGCTGTCATCTAGGGACCTGAAATGTTGTCCCACAATGGAGTGAGACTACGTTTCAATAAGTCCTACCCTCCTAAGACCCAATTAGGAAGCTAATATGCCTTAAGGGCTACTTAAGCACAACACGAGTCAGAAGATTTACCTTGACCTCAGTTCCATCTTGCAAGTCAGTATATATTGAATATACACAAACCACATCAATTCACCCAATCAGATCGAACCATCGATCAATCAACTAAATCGATTACATGTCATTGCGACCTTCCCCTAGTCGATACATTCAATACTATTTATAAGTTCACCCATGATATGACTGTTTATTCTAGGCTGATAAATAGATAATATAGCTCTCGCTAAGTTGATAAATAGTATACTGCTCTCGCTAAGCTGACATATCCAACCCTTAAGTTAATATAGCACACTAATAATACTCTCTCTAAGCTGATCATATTGCTCTCACTAAGTTGATTAGATATATTGCTCTCACCAAACTGATATATCAGAGCCCGTAGGTTGATATAACATATTGATAAATTGCTCATAATCTAAGCTAACGTATCGCCCGTAGGCTGATATAATATACTATCCAGACCATTTAATCAATTCTTCATTTTTATCATACCCGATAAAAATAATTGTATGTAGGTACACGGTTGGCCATAGCCAAAATATCATAATTTCACTTTTTGAACATCTCACTAATTTCAACAGCTCATAATATATTTTTCGCGCTATAAACCGACGCCCGGTAATTTTCCAATTAATTACCAAATTTAATTAATTTAGGAATAAAATCTTAAAATCACAATTAAATCAATTCAACACAATTTAGAGCTCAGATAAATAAATAGATTACACCATGATAACCAGCATAAAATTCCAGTCATTGGCTATCCTAGCCTAATTTCCAAAAAATAAATAATTAAATAAATGAATACGAAAAATATTAAATAAATGTAATAAATCCAACTTAGGCCCGTAAAGCCTAATTAGACGCCAAAACGGACCCGAAAAAATTCCAAGATTCGTTAAATAAATAATAGCACGAGTCTACTTGCTAATGGCACTATCTAACCACCTAACATGCATCAGCAAGGCACTAAATTAATTGCTCTACTCTAATCTATCCACCTAATCACACTTAATTAAATCTAAACAACCCCTAAGCATCATTAGCCTACTAAGCGGAGTTTAGTGAGTAAAACTCACTTGTTTAACAAGTAGTTCGGTGCAAAAGGACAGGAACGTCGCGAAGCTCGACTTTCCTCAAGGTGGGCCTAGCAATCGAGGCTCAGGACCACCTCAAAATGGGCCCGCAACAGTGCTAGATACCCTCTTTGTTTGCTGCTATGCTTGGCTGAAACAAAGACCAACAAAGCCGGTTAAGAGCGAGAATGGACCGAGGAAGGTAGCAAGGGCTAAACTGGGCCTTGGTGAGCACTCACGGTAGTCAGACAGGGCTCACAGCGGCCTGAGCTGATTGAAAAAGCTCCTGGGATGCATGGACAGAGGCGGACGACGGGCTAGGACGCGCAAACGGCAGCACGGACAAGCGAACGCGCGACGGCGAGCTAGCTGCTCTAGCGAGCGTGCGGTGGCACAGCTGCTTCTAGTGGCTTGCGAGGTCGACGACAACTTCTCTCCTGCTAGTTGAGGGCATCGAGTAGCACAAAACAGAGGGAAGAGGGGTGGTGGACGCAGCCTTCGAGAGGAAGAGAGAGATAGAGGGGGCTACAAGCCTTGATCTTCCGCATGCTTATCTCATTGACCTATCCACAGCCAAGCATGGCTTCCTTGGCTCTCAATAAGCCACCAATGCTCCCCCTTGCAACCTTGAAATAGTCCAAAACCATAGGTAATGGGGAGCATACGAATTTCTAAGATTTCTCCTTGAATTGGGCTTAGTTTCTTGCTCAATTCAATCTCATTTGGCCTCAACAAATCCCATTGTCGAGTTCTCAATCAAATCGATATTTTTCTTTACCAATACAATCCACTTGATTCTCAAATTTGCGATAAAAAAACGATCCCTGCCTTTTTCTGAACAAAAACGACCATAGGATGACTTTTTCCCAAAAAGTCTCGGATTGCAGAAAAATCTTCTGAGACTGAGTCGACACTCCTAGAATTTATTATGACATGACAGAATTTTTAATTTCTGAAATCGGATTCAAATTCGCGGTTAATTTTACTCAAGCGCGTTTTTAGCGTAACTTAAGCTACCAGGTAGTTTTCAGAAATATTTAGTGTAATTGACCCGTGGTCAATTTTTCTCGAGCCACAATGAACCCACTTGACACATTGGTAATTCTCGGTTGTCGTGAAAATCTCGAGAATTCAAATACGAACACGGGGTACTAAAACGATAGAAAAATTAATCTAGTGCCAGCTGACAAGAATTTTCCAATTTAGTGGTGTCATCCACAATTAGCCACATATCTCTGTTGAATCGACCTATCTCTGATCTCAAATCGATTTTTAATTGTTTCGTAATGGCCTCTAAAGATGAGCACGTCGAGAAACTAACTCCTGATCGAATTCTCAGGTCTATCGCATTAAAATTCTTTAATGGCTTCCTTGAATAGTCTAGTTATCTCGAGAGTGATCAGCTCTGAGAACAGCCTTATAGGCGCGTCGATGAAATGCCCAATTTATTCAATAGAAAACAAAATTGAAAATCTAGGATGTCACAACTCCTATCTACCTCTCAGAGATGGCCCCGCCGAAATGGCGTGGCACCTTCAACACTGGCTTCCAATTCTTCATAGGCATCGGGGTGGTCTCCTCCAACTGCATAAACTACGGCACCGCCAAGATCAACTGGGGGTGGCGCCTCACCCTCGGCCTCGTCGCGGCCCTAGCCACCATCATGACCCTCGGCGCCCTCCTCATCTCCGACACTGCTGCAAGCTTCATCGAGCGTGGCAAGCTCACTCAAGCAAAGCAAGCACTTGTCAAGGTGCGGGGCCACGACACCAACATCGAGCCCGAGCTTGCTGAGCTCATCAGGTCTAGTGAGATAGCAAGGGCCACCAAGGAAAAGCCCATCGTAACGATCTTTGAGAGGCAGTATTGGCCGCACCTTGTGATGTCGATAGCGATCCCATTCTTTCAGCAACTTACAGGGATCAACATCATTGCATTCTACTGCCTGTTTTGTTTCAGTCCGTGGGATTTGGGAGCGACTCTGCTCTGATAGCGGCTATAATACTGGGATCGGTTAACTTGGGATCGATTCTGGTGTCTACGTTTGTCGTGGATTGTTCCTCTGTCAGGTATGTAGTTCGCCCCTAGCTTTATTAGCAATGCATGAAGGCGTGATGCAACCGATGCAGAGAATAAAGAGGTGAAGTATTTTAAGGAGTAATGCTCAACATACAAGACTACATTGAGACGTCGTGCGATCACTATACTCAATCATCTCGCCATCTCGACGTCAGTCTTTGTTATCATAAATCCACGTATGCCCTTAAACCTGGTTCGCTTATTGTTTAGATTGGTGTGGCATGTGTCTTGGCTGTGACGATGGGCATTTCTGGCACGGAGCGCCTCAGCAAGGGCCACGCCATACTAGTGCTGGTGCTGATGTGCATCTACGCAGGCGGGTTCGGTTGGTCGTGGGGTCCCCTAAGCTTCTGTCTCGTGTTTTAAAAATTAACACAATCTAATCAAACAAGTGAGACTTGCGTGCGGATTAGACATATGACACATGTTCAACCTAAAACACTATCAAATGCAAAAGTAACTTCATGTTTCGGCCAACTTACCCGAGCTTCTGTCTCGTGTTTTACACGATCCATGATTTTATTTTATTTTTTTCTTCTCATCCATATATTCTTATATTTTTGTTTTGTCTTTTTACAGAATTAAGAAAAGTCGAATCTCTCGCGCTTGAAACTAAATGTCACCACCTCACCTTTTCTTGCTGCTGGGCCATGTACGGAGTGGTACCCGATCCATGAAATTAAGGGAGCAATTTATGAATCCGGGTTTACAGGCATTCTATCGTTGAAAAAAGGAAAAGAAAATCGGGTGAGTGAGATCTCATCCTTGGCGACGTAACCCATTAAAGGTTCAACGTGACGCCTCTCTCTCGTAAGTCATTATAAAATAAGGGTCTGGTGACACGACGCAACGAGCCTTTGCGACTCTCATCAACATTCACCCAAAATTCCTGCTCTGCGAGTGAGAGAAAGAGAGAGAGAGATGGCGGTCGGAGGGTTGGCGGTCGACGGAGGCAAGATTGATGGCCTCGGTGGCAGGATAACGCTATCGGTGGTGATCGCCTGCGTCGTGGCTGCGACGAGCGGGCTCATCTTCGGGTACGACCTCGGAATTTCAGGTGCGTCTTCTGCCTCTCCTATCTCTCTATCTTCTCTGTGCGGATTCTTCTGTGAAAATGGCATGATGCTCCGACGTCCTCCGTCGACGCGTGAATTGTCGCGTCTCCTTCGAGCAATGAACGCATGAAAACATCAAAATCCATATCCAATGCGTCGTCATCATCGAAGCTGCGATGTCCTCCTCCATCAACACCTTTGTAGTTTCAGCTCTAGGACGCGCTAGTGTAGATAATTTTTAATCGGGCAAACAATGAGGAAATCATTAAAAGGTTCTAAACATATTATATTTTTACAATTCAATCATAAACTATTTTATGTTTGTCAATCGAGTCCATTCAGTCAATTTTGGCTAGAAATCGCTGATATAGAAGTCAACCGTCTTATGTGACACGGCTAACGCTAGTGTAGATAATTTTAATAATATTTTAAATATAAATTTAGTGTCTTTATTCTTTTATTTTCTTTTCTTTTCTTTTTTTCCCTTTTTCGGTAGAATTACAAAAAAAAAAATCCTAAACTTATAATAATTGTGCCGATTCAATCCTAAACCCCCCTTTTTTTTGTCAATTTAGTTACAAACTTTTTGTAATTGTGCTAATTCAATTCTTCTAAATCTAATTGCCATCCAATTACCATATCTAACTATATTCTCGTGCACAGTATAAACTCTTCAATTTATTCGAGGTAATGCCAACAAGTCAATCAATTTACGTGTTGAACGCACAAGTAAATTTATTGATGTAATGCAAGAAGTGCAGTGTGTCAGCATTTCTCTAACTGATTCTTTTGATAAGATTCATTGCAATCATTAAGGGAATGAAGATCTAGAAACAAGCGGTGTACAATTTAGTGCACTAACAGATACATGGTGCAAATTTGCAATTAATCTGTCTAGGGGGTGTCACTACAATGGTTCCATTCTTGAAGAAATTCTTCCCCTCGGTACTAAGGAAGGCAGCCGAGGCGAAGACGGATTTATACTGCATTTATGACAGCCAAGTCCTAACGGCATTCACATCCTCGCTCTATCTCGCTGGGTTGCCCTCGTCCCTCTTGGCAAGCCGCCTCGCCGTAGCATTCGGTCGGAGAAACATGATGCTTCTCGGCGGCTGCACCTTCCTTGCCGGGGCAGCCATCAATGGCGGAGCTGCCAACATAGCCATGCTCATCCTCGGGCGGATCTTGCTCGGATTGGGTATCGGCTTCACTAATCAGGTACTAGATTTCACTTGCTGTTTTATTATGTTCTAATGAAAGGAAGTCCTTTTTCAAGACCATATATCAAGGTTGTTGACTTCTACTCCTGATTCATGGCTATAGATTTAGCCATTCTGAAATTGCTGGTATGTTCGGGCTCTAAAATTATCAATTCAAGTATAAAAACACAATTTAGATCGAATGCCCAAAACAGAATTCAAGACATATTCGATAATAAACGCATCGTGGTACTATTATGATCAAGTTCATTTTATATTGGTTTGGTAGAGACTTAATAAGTTAGAAAAATGTACACTACTATTCTCAAGGATAATATCTATAAGTTAGTTTTTCGTTCAACGATAAATAGTACATAACAAATTGAATCTTGATCATTGAAAATGATGAGTTTAATCAGATTTATGCTTCAAATTCAATTTATCTATATATTAGATTCATGTCTTCGCATTATAAATGATGAGAATTGTATCTCAGGCAGCTCCATTGTACCTCTCCGAGATGGCCCCACCAAAATGGCGCGGCGCCTTCAACACCGGCTTCCATTTCTTCCTAGGCACTGGGGTGCTCTGTGCCAGCTGCATAAACTTCGGCACTGCCAAGATTAGCTGGGGTTGGCGCCTCTCCCTTGCCTTGGCTGCGGCCCCGGCCGCCATCATGACCCTCGGCACCCTCCTCATCTCCGACACTCCTGCGAGCCTTGTGGAGCGCGGCAAGCTTGCTCAGGCGAAGCAAGCGCTCCTCAAGGTGCGTGGCCACGACACTGACATCGAGCCCGAGCTCTCAGAGCTCATCAAGTCCAGCGAGGTAGCCAAGGTCGCCAAGGAGGAGCCATTCGTAATGATCTTCGAGAGGCAATACAGGCCTCACCTCGTGATGTCGATAGCGATCCCGCTCTTTCAGCAACTTACAGGGATCAACATCATGACCTTCTACGCGCCTGTTTTGTTTCAGTCCGTGGGATTCGGGAGTGACTCCGCTCTGGCAGCGACTATACTACTTGGAGTGGTGAACTTGGGATCGATTCTGGTGTCCATGTTTGTGGTGGATCGTTGTGGGAGGAGGTTTTTGCTCATCCAGGGTGGAGTGCAGATGTTCCTCTGCCAGGTACGTAACTAGCCCTTTGCTTAGGTTTATGTTCATTGAGTAATGCTCAACCGTTCCTCCATCTCGAGGTCAATCTTGTAATCATAAATCCACATGAACCCTTAAACCGTGTTAGCTTATTATTTAGGTTGGTGCGGCATGTGTCTTGGCTGTGACGACCGGCACTTCTGGCACGGAGCGCATTGGCAAGGGTTACGCCATACTACTGCTGGTGCTGATGTGCATCTATGTGGCCGGGTTCGGTTGGTCGTGGGGTCCCCTATGCTGGCTCATCCCGAGCGAGATATTCCCCATGAAGATTCGTCCCACGGGGCAAAGCCTTAGCATCGCCGTGTTGCTCACACTTACGTTCGTGCTGTCGCAGACCTTCCTGGCCATGTTGTGCGACTTCAAGTACGGCATCTTCCTATTCTTTGCCTGTTGGAACGCCGTGATGACGATCTTCGTGGTGCTCTTCTTGCCGGAGACGAAGGGGATTCCTCTGGACTCAATGCATGTGGTGTGGGAGAGGCATTGGTACTGGCGTAGGTTTGTTAACAGGGAATCATACTAGCTCGTGTCTTGTCCGTGTTGATTTGAGAGAGAAAAGAGGCGGGCAACGTACTGAGATTCTGAGAGACACAAGGGTCAGTATGAGCAAGGATATCTTCATGTGTTCATGACTTGGACGCCTCATGCTTCAAAGAGCATAATAAATTTGAAAGGTCTTCTAATGCTATAGGAACTCATGTATTTTATTTCATTGTGAGATGTAGTAAGTTCTGCTACTTGGGGGAAGGAAAAGATGTAGCAAGTTAAATTAAGTGCAGGAACCGCCCCATTGCTTCATGGTGGCTGATAATTTAAAGTACAAATTGGGTAATTTGTGAGTTGTAGAATGAACTTATGGCCTAAAAGCATATGGGGTCAGTTATAAGGGGATCGAACATAGACGCAGCCAGGGGTAAAGATTTGACCAAGCAGATCACCGCCTAGTCGGGTTAGAGCGAGATACAAAATTAAACCTTTGCCTCGTCTAGACAAGTTACGGAAGAGAATTTATGTATCCAATTCCCCCATTTCGCCCAAACGTATTGGTCAGGATGACCCTACAAGTTGCATTCCCTAAAATAGCACTCTTCCCTTGAACGGCTAAGAGATACATCATACCTGAGGCCTCGGGCATCAATCCAACAAAGTTGGATAGTCATGTACATAGTGCCACTTTTAAGTGCTGTAGACACCAAATACTCTTCCATCAGCGAACGGGAAAGAGCAGACCTAGTTGTGCGTCTCATGAAAAGCTGTGTTTTTTTTTTTTTAACTGCTGTTACTTCACTTGTATGAATCGCAACCCAAAACCACAGATATCTGCAGTGTGATCATAAGTGATGTACAAGTGAACTTGAGAAGCATACATCTGTACCGTTGCACTAGTAATTTCTGTGAATGTACAGGTTCACAACGACTGCCAGTATCTTGCAAACCATTTCACTCAGAGATGTTGCAGAAGAATCTTTTCTCCAGAAGAAATGCCAGCCAGTTAGTGTGATGCTGAATATGTTCAACTGGTTGTGCCCCCTGAATGTGACGAATTCAGTTGAATGTAACAGAGGAATGCAAGTGATGGAAACGCTTAAGCCTAGGCCAAGAAAATTGACATTAGAGTGATGAACAAATAATATTTACAGTAACGATAAGCAGGAAATTCATATTTACATGCCAAGCTTTCTCTAGAGTAAGACACATGATCATAGGTAAGCTGATCATGTGGACTCCGATGATACTGCAACCTTGACATAGATTCATACGGGAGGGCAAGCACAATTTTCTATTACGGAAATAAAAGTCAATCAAAAACAAAGAAGGAAAAATGACTGCTGCGAAATTCTTCCTCATGATGATTAGTACAATCTGCCATAAGACAATGTATCAAAGTTTATATCCAACTGGAGTACATTCAATATAACTCACATTAACACTGCTAATCTATCCCCCATGCCTTTCGATTATTGTTTTGTTCTTCCACAAGAACATCTATGGCTTGGAAATAAGTTTGATTTCTGCTGTAAAAATTCCAGAAGAAAACTTGTATCCAAGGAATGCTAAAGATGTTGGAAGATCCATTTGCATGAGTTCGTAAATGTAACTATATGGAAGATCCATTTGCATGAGGACCTAGATATAAGGAGAGAAAATAATGTGAAAAATAGGAGAAAAATATGATGTTGGCAGTAACAAATGAGACTTGGATAACGAGACAATTTAAAAATCAAAATTGATAGCTTCTTTTTTCTTTTTCTGCTCTGTGGTTGGGAGTTTTGAACCTCCAACCTCCTGTCCCATGTCCACCCACTGGCCACTAGGCCGAATGCCCAGTAAATCAGGAAATATTCAGATATGAGTTGATCTTGTACCAAAATTCAGGGTGGTATCAGGGCCTAGCAGAGCTACAGGTGTTATGCTGGGTGATCCACTAGCCAAGACTGAACAGTCTCATCAGCAGTATTCACTATATGATCTATTTGTCCAAATTCTACCGTAAAATCATCATTATATGTGAAAGGCATAGTCTAAGATAGCATTATCAGTTTATTAGATCTCAGAAACATTTCAGAACCAACAAATACCTCAGTCAAATGCATAAGGATCATCGACATAGGGATTTAACGATCCTTCTGTGAACAAATCACCTATATTTGAATTTCGTGGAGGATGAACTCCCTTCATTCCCTGCACAAAGAGTGCAGACCAAGAATGATATCTGGAATCATTAACTACAGCTTCTGAAACAAAAGGCAAACCATGTGACTTGATGTAAAGCTACCAATAACGTATTATACAAATTCTTACATGTACTTATTGTTTGGTATCCACTATAAGACAACATATACATCTTTTACTCTGGCTCTCAAACTGTCAGGATATACCTGTGGCAACAGTCAGAACCCAGAGGTGCCACGTTTTTTCAGCATCTTCAACACTATGCCCATCCTTGAATATATATTAAAACAAGGGGCCATTCAGAGTTCCTTTTACTTAATCTCTGAAAATTTACTATTTAAAGTGGTTCTTTCAAGTCTTCATTGTAGTGAACTCTCAATATATCTCTCTATTCACTTTCAGGTGTGAGGTCCAACCATTGAATTGTGAACAAAAGACAAAAAGTCCTAGAAGGTTTCTTCCTCTTCCTCCACTCATATATCGCCTCCTTAAGTATAAAGAAGCAGAAAGAACATAAGATATCAACATTGAAAAGGTCAGGATGTATTATACATACTCCATCCTGGTGGAATTGGATTGAAAGGCACATACATAAGATAAGCTATGATTTTTATATCCAACTATTCATCTCATCCTTGATGTGGTAACATATGAAAAACCTTCACAGGTACCTGTACTCAAAACTGACACAAGTAGTTGAGTACTGTTCTAATAAAGTAACCATGGATTGAGTCCAAGTAGCTCATCACAAGGGAGGTGAAGTAATTGCCTAGACACAGTCTTCTGATAAATGAAAAGTGAAATCGATACCAAACTCCTACAGTTCATGTAAATGCTCATCTATTAGTTTTGCCCGTAATTACCTTAACATCCTTCGGGGTGCTCAGTCTTGGTGAAACCATCCTCTTATGTTTTCTTGGATCCTGCGGCAATGGGAAACATTGAAAGGCCCCATTGTTTGGCAAAAGAAAGGCTAGCAACCCATTTTATGGAGTACCAACAATCAGATGCTAATCAGATGGTTCAGTGAGACTAGATACATGCCTCAAACATGACTGTACTCCTTGTTTTTCTCCTTTTGGTAATTGTTCTGCCATTTGTCGTTTCAACTTCATATTCACGGTGAGTTACCTGTCATGCAGAAAGTAAACTGAGTATACTTGACGATATCATGACACAGGCAGAAGGCGCTTGAACAAGAAGTATCAGACTGATCATATCAATTCATGCAATGGAAGAATATAATACCAGGTGCAGAAGAATAACCACTGCACCGTAGATGACACTCAATGATAGACTTCTGTTTTTGTGTTAAGATCACAGTGGATAACAACTTACTTTCTTGCTATGCTTGGGAATACTCGCCACACTACCAGTATTAGTGTTCTCTACTTTTTTCAACAATGTTGACACCGGTGTTTGAGTTGCTTCTGGGAGAGGTGGATCCTGCAACAATAATTGGAATCAAAATGAGATGACAAGCCGATTTTCTATTGGCTGCAGAGCCAACAAGAGAACATGTTAATGTTTCCCAGTCACCTGCTCATCATCTTCTGCTCTTAAGTCATGCTGGCTTCTTCTATTACCATTAGAATTCCTCTTCTTCATTGAAGTGATTGAATACTCCTTTCAAGAAAAACATTCACAGGGACAGGAGGAATTATATCATATAAAGCTCAAGGCGTATCTCCATAGTTTATAGTTAAATCAGCAGATGATGCCTATCTAGATGAGATGGAATTTATACTAATCATCACAAACACGAATTTCCCTAGTGTAAAATTCAGGTATAACATCTTAATATCTCAACGACATGATGCATATATATGTGGACAGCATCCAAATGGAACACAAGGCTAAAAACATGACAGTGGTTGCTGGTCCAAGCATCAAACTCAGAATGCCAGCAAGAGAAGAAGACCTCTTTTAGTTTCCAAAGACAACTCCCAAAATGTATAAGCAGATGGAAAACATAGACAGGGTGCATCATTTTGCATCGAACTCACAAAAATTAACTTCTTATTATAGTATCTGCATTTTTTTTTAATCTCGTTGCATCCATAGTTGATGCTACGATATGAATAAGCATAGACTTGAAGCACCTACAAAAAATTTATCCCCCCCACCGCATATAATTTATTAAGAGATTAGTAGGGACGATGCACATTAAGGAGTCAGAAATTGGTAGTCAGACTCAGGATAAGTGAATCAATTATCTAGGCCTATTACATCACTAATTTAAAGTTTGGCTGGCGTCGGCTTTGTATCACTATAACAAATGAAAGTAGATTCAGTTATCTACACCATCCAAAAGGAAAAATTCACCACCATGAGCTTGCAACCTAGTAGTTTCAGTGTGGATCCAAGACTTCAGAAAATTGAGGATTTTGCCACCCGAGGGCAGGGAAGAGTTGAGGCATTTACTCTATGAGGACTGTTCTTAATGTAACTGTGATGCCTAATTGACTTGCAAGAATATAACTACAAACTTGGCCAACTATAGCAAAGGTAATGGTATGACTAATCAGGCAGCGCTCAAGAACATGAAGCTGAAAGAGAAAGCTCCCGGAGCCGGTGAGAGAAATCAAAGAACAGTGAGTTACTGCCTATATTTTTATTTTCTTTTTCAGATCGTTGTATTTAGAATCATCTAAACTCAATTTTTATTCGGAGAAACATAAAACAGAAACTCAGGGATGTGTATCTATCTATGAGAAGTGCGTTATGCATGCAATAGTGTTTCAACAGAGTTGTGCCTATTCAATACTTTCAATAAACTTCACATTCAAGAGTTATACATCAGTAGATTCAGTACTACGAAATTGGTACGTTAACTAGCCATCCTGAGCACAGCAAAATGCAGTGAAACAGCATTAAAGAAAAGGAAATGTCTGGCACAATCTTCAGCAGAGAAAAAACTTCTCAACATCATGAGTTTTCAGATTCCTTTGAACCAAACTAAACATTCAGCATAAATCCAAAAGAAAATGTTCTACATGAATGTAAAGTAGCATCAACCAATTAACTCAAAGTATGAGTTTTAAAGAATGACCTGTCCTACATAGAGGTCTATTTGAATAGAGATTCTCTATGAGATTAAGTAAGGAAAAATAGTCAAGACCTAACCTTTCTTGAAGTGACCTCTTGATCCTCCTGTGGCTTGTCAGCCATTACTCTCCATTGTAATTGCAATAAAGCTCTCTGTCTATCTTCCTGGAGTGCATCGTAGGAAGTTAATGTCCAATACAATTTATAAAATCCACTTTAGGACTACAGATATTACTTACTTTGGATTTCTGCCGATCCAATTCCTCTTGCAGTTTTCTACATTCGTCTTCATACTGACACTGTACAGCTTTCATCTGAGCTTCATGTTCATTCCTAAGTGCGGTTGTTCTCTATACAGATAAAACAAGCATCACAAATCCAAACTATAAATGAATCTGGAAGTTCATCTTGAAGCCGGTACCACATGCACCTCTCTCAACTCATTTTCAGCTTGGATTTGGGCACGTTTCATCTCTTCATTGTGGTTGGTTTTGAGAAGCAATTCCTTCTGGTTGTTTTCCTGATGAATGCGACTTACCTACATCACAGATGAGATTGAATTTATTTGAATTTGATGGGATCATGCAGAGTCAGTTTGCCGAATTGTAGTTCACACAAAACTAGCTGATGAGAGCACATAAGACTTGTCCAAGAAGTTTATCTGGAACCACCTTTTGGTTTTAACTGTGCGTATCTATTTACCCTACGCTACGCTTTGGAAAAATGCAACACTAGAAAGTGAATATGATATTAGTCCTTTCAGTTTCAAAAACCAATTATTTCAAAAGCCAACATGTGATTGTGCTTCCCAAACTTAAAAGGACAATACATAGATGTAAGTCTCAACTGTGAGATAAAGTAATGCCAAATAAAACCATATGGCTCAGTAACTGGAGGGCCATAAAAAATATTGAAGAAAAGATGACGAAAGATCAATATGAAAGTATGCATTGGCTGTGAAATTTACAAAAGCAGCATGTTCCTCCTGAACGCATATCAATTGCTGCCTTGATTCTTCTTTGCAATCAGCAAGTTTTTTATCACACTCCACTTCCATTTGTCCGATGACTTTGTCCACCTAAAGCCTCAAAGGGAACAGCAGCCAATTATATCAATAGATTAAGGAACTGTGGGCAAAAGTTTGAAGAAATGACAAACCTTTTCTTTTTCCTGATTGACAATCTCCTGCTTTTCCAGCTCAAATTTTCTTCGAATGTCATTAATGGCCTAATAAAGCTTGCTGTTAGAACTCAAATGATTATAAGTAATTTAAGCTGCATGCAGAGCATGACAAGCAATGAAAACCTGATCATTCTTCTGACAAAGTTCTTTCAAATGCCTCGAAAGTTCCATCTGTTTATTATCAAGCATCATATCGTACTGCTTCTTGGATTCTGCCAGTCTATGTTCAGCTGAAGTCAGTAATGCCTGATTCTGCAGTAACATGCTGCGATGAATATAGTACTGTAGGAGTGTTCTAAGTTCATGAATCGTTATTTCAAAAGTTCACCTCAGAAATTTGGTCTTCTAGCTTCTTCTCTCTATCCCTGTAACTAAGAATAAGGTTTTCCTTCTCCTCTAACACATTTTTGAGATCATCAACTTGATTCTCAAGTGCATCCTTTTGCTTCTCAACTTTCTCATTCACGTCTTGCAGCACTTGTATTTCTTCAGCCTTTTTCTGAATCTCTGCTTGAGATTTCTCATTATCATCATTTTTCTGACTCTCTAATGCTGAATACTTGGCCAGCAAATCTTGCTGTGAGACATAAAGAAACAGGTTGAGGACAGCAATAAAGCATGGTTACAAAACACAAAATGACCAAAGCAATAGTTTCAACCATTCTATCCTCAGAAGATTTTGTACTCTCCAGAAGAGAGCTGATTTTCTGCTTTAATTCCCAAACCAGCAATTCAGACTCAATGCTCTTTGAGACAAGGGTTTCTGCTTCAGACTCCAAGCTCTGAATTCTCTCTCTTGAAATTTGAAGTTCCTCTGAAAGCTGTGTTATAGCCACCTCATGAGATTTCTGAAGTTCTATGACCTGACTATTTAATTCCTGATTCAACACTTGCAAAGCATCCTTCTCTGATTTTGTGAACAAGAGCTCGCTCTGCAGCTTATTATGCCTTTTCTTAGCAAGTTGAGCTGCAAGGTCCATCTTATTTTGAACCAACTTGAAGCAAGACTCATACAGGGAGTTCAACTGATCCAACTTTTCCCTAAAAATCAAATTTTTTGCATCCAATTCCACCAGCTGTGCAGCAATCAGGTGAACAAAACTTTCAAGACTTTTAATCTCTTCAAGTGACAATAACAACTTACTGCCAAAATCATCATTTCTCAACTGAAGTTCCTTCTTGTCTTTTTCTAGATTTTCTTGAGTGGTAATCAGTTGTTTGATTTCATCATCTTTTGATATTAATTGGGACTGCAATTCTCCCAATGTAGAATTCAAATTGTCCATGGCTATCACATTCTCCTTCAGAGCAGCTTCATATTTCTTGATCAATGCATCTGCAAGCCAGATAACAATTATTTGATGGCTTAACAAGCAGATGTATACCAAATGCCCAACAAGATTCTGACCAAACAACTCCATCATTGACATCTTTATTGAAAAACTGCATTGATAACATGTAACTAGTCTATCGCTATCTCAACCGTGTCATTGTCATCTCATAAAAAGAGTAAATCAGAAACATGTATTCTCATCCAATGCGGATAAAAGTTCTGTCACTAACAGAAAGCTTGCTTTTGAATCATGTCATTGTCACCAACTGAACCCTATGTATGTTACCTATACGTTCCGCATGAAGCTAACATTTTACTCAATATGTGAGTAGATCAAAACCAATTGTAACCAATACCACTTAGTAAAGTTCCCTGGATAAGGGAATTGCAATAATCTTTCCAAAACATTGGGAGATGTGTATATTTTCCAATCTTCTTCCCCTCGTAGTCCATGGAAGGTGAAGATTTTGAAAGTGATGATCCATTTGATGCTTAGGAGCATATGGATGAGAAGGATCAAGGATCAAAGCACTAATCCACTGGAGAGGCCTCATATGTTCCACTTTAGGACCTTCGTCTGATCCAGCTGAGGAACCCTCAAAATAGTTCAATTATGAAACTTCCAACTTTCACAGAATACAATCATCTTCTCCAAGTCAAATGTGATACAGAACATGGTTTCAAAATTTCATCTATATAGATCATCATGGATGAAAAGCTCTCTGCAACAGCAATATGTATATAAGATAAACATTCCCAAAAAAGGAACCTAATTTACCTTTCTCCCCTATGAGATTGGCTGTCCTGTACTGTTCATCTCTGTGAAATTTCTCTCGTTCTTCTTTCTCAACTCCAAGTTCCATCAATTCCTTGTCACCTAGAGTTATCATTTAATAAGAGCTTATAAGTTTAAAATTATTCAAAGGAATGACACCAAAATTCAGCAGGTCTACAAGAATCTATGAATACATCTAACAATTCACAACCGAATTACACATTTCATTGTACCATTTTAGTAAATAAACAAAGAATAAACTGACTAATAATGACTCACGTCTCTGAATTGTCTCCTCTGCAGACTCTAGCTTCATGGAAAGAGCAGCCATCTGTTGATTCAACCCATCAATCGCGACTGAACTAGCCGATAACTTGTCTTCAAAGAACTCCTTATCTTTCTCAGCTACATTAGTAATTGTAATATGTCATGTCTACTGAAATTTTTACCGATGCGTGAAATTATCATTTTCAATATGTAGGAAAGAAGTTGGAGACCATTTTGGACTTGACCAGCCAAGTGTTGCAACGTCTCTGTGAGTTGATCGCACAACGTCTTCGTAGAAGAGAATTTAGACTCCAGCCCTTTCCACAGCTTCTCATCCTCCTTCTGCTTCACCTTGAGCTTAGCATTCTCATTAAAGGCATTCTGCAGTTTGTCCTCCAGTGCACGGATGTGCTCCGTCGATTTCTTCAATTTCGTGTTCTAGAACATGGATAACACTGATTAGCCAGATGTACACCTCAAGTTTGCACGTAGCACGGTTAGAAAAAGCTAAAAAAGTTGCATGACATGGAAAATCCAGAAAGATCATTGGCAAAGAGAAATAAATACCTATAAAAGCAATTCAAAGACATTAATTCCTAACTCAGCCTTCTCAAAACACTAATCATTGTGAGTTCAGAATATGCGTACTTCTCAAAACAGACGCCTCACGTAATCCAAATGATTACTCAAGCAAGTCACGGGAATGGCGAAGGTAAAGAAATACACAGTCAGATTCAGAGAACCGATCAAAAGCGAAGTTTCCGCTCCCCTACCGCCATTTCGAGATCGGTTTTGACGGCGGCTTGCTCCTTCACCAGCTTCTCTGGCCACGGACAAATCAACGACAGAAAATCAACAGAGCGATTCGAAAAAGGAAGAAGAAAAACATAACAGAGCACGCGAGGGAAAAAAACGGCGCCACGAGAACCTGCGGTGAGCTTCAGGTTCGCGAAGCTTCCGATCGAGAGCGAGTCCGTCGCGGACGGACGCGGCGAGAAGGAGGAGAAGGCCTTCGCGGTCCCGGCGGCGGACGACGCCGACGACCGGGGCTTGAACTGGTCCAAGCTCTTGAAGCTCGGGAACCCTAGCTTCTGCATCGCGATCGGACGGATCGAGCTTGCAAAGGGAAGAAAAATCGGCGTCGGAATCGAGAGAGAACGGAGGAGGAGGAGGAGGAGGAGAGAGCGAAGAATTCGAGCGCGCGGTCCGTTGCGTCTGCAGTTCGTTCGAGTGGGAAATGAACTTGGCGCCAAGCCCAGCGGAGTCCTTTTATAGTCCGGTCCTCCCGGCGAAAATTAAAAGGAAAAAGTGTCGGCAATTTTATTTTATTTTTTGGGTAATTTCGTGAATATGATGCAATACGGATCATTTCTAGGTGACATTTTTCAAAATTCAGATAAATATTAATTTAATTGCATATCGCTCTGAAAAATAAATGGACATGTAAAGCATTTTCTCCAGACTACTTGTTAGATTTGTCGAGTTTAATGATTGCAATTTTTAATGCTAAGATAATATTTGACCTTGTTCATTGTGATGTATTTGGACTGGTAGTTGCACCTCCTATGGGACTATTTTGTTAGGCCGTTGCCGGTAAGTTTTGATACATCCGGATCTACTTGATGTACACGTATTTAAGTCTTTGAACGAGACACGTGCCTGGGATGGGGTCAAGTAGCGGTTTGAAAATCAATCGATGGTCATGACTTGTAAAGGGGTGTGTGAAACTAAAACCGGTTTTGAATAGAGAGACATCACTTGGTGTGTGACATGCTGTACAAGCTAGTTTATGTTTGCGATTGATTATCTTGATTGATTGACATGTTGATATTCTTATTAAGACGCATCATTCGAATCACTTTCGATCATATTCTTAGTTTGAATTCAAAGAAGGATGTTGACATGTCGTAAATTAGAATGATCGTGAGATGTTAATTCCGACTTTAGAGAAAAGCATCTGATAATGATGGATATGCGGAGACCACCTCATACAATGCCCAAGCCCTAAAAAAAATATGCCTGAAGCCCTACAATTAGGATCTCCTATTATATATCAACGGAGAAAAACCAAAGTTCATCACTCAATTCCCCAATAACCCTAACAAAAAAATGCAACATTCTGGAGAAAATATAATCATCAACTGAACATGTCAAACGAAGAACTGTATCGAAGTGGAAAGATCTAAGTAAAAATCATTCATCACCATAACAGGAGAAATCTGGTGAAAATGCTTCTGCAATGAGTCCGCCTCCTCTTCGCCGGCCGCCCATTCCAAGAGACATTATCACCGGGATCGGGTGCCGCAACACCTTGATTTTCCACAGTTGCCTTCGAATATAGCGAATATCACAGGATTTTGGTGAGATTTACACGGCAGCACGCGATGGACAGACTTATATTGTGCGGTTCCAGAAACTGGACTCAACTGGATACGAACACCCACCACTTGTACAGACCATATCCGTAGACACATGTATACACGGCCAAACGAAGAGGATACATTCTAAACCTGCGTAGGAAAACCATGAAGAACAAGGAAAGATCCGACACTCAGAAGTCAAATCGACCGTGCAAAAAGCATGCGAAGTCATGTCCTGTCCTTTCTAAGATGACATCGTTCAATCTGAATCTATTCCTTTCCATCTCGATCAAACGGACACAAGATCAAACCGCCAAACTTACCCCCGGCTAGGGCGGCCGGATTCAACGTCGAGAAACGAGAAACCTAAGCAGTTAAATCGCTCACGGTGACTAGATCGCCGAGAAGACTACCCTTGAGTTAGTCAGTCTGGTGACGATGCACGAAGATGGGCGTACGTTAAATGCAAAGGGTGGGGGGTTCCATTTTCCTAGAGATGCGCTGAAGGAAGAGATGGAGAGAGGAGCAGACCTTGCGAGGCCAGATCCCCGAGAAGCAATGGCGGCTCTCTCCTCGGGGCTGATCGGGGTGGTCCACTTGGAGAAGTCGCGGTCGAAGTAGTCCCAGTCCGGCAAGAGGACGCCGGCGATCCCCAGCACGCCCGCCCCGTACGTCGCCATCGCCTTCTTGAAGGAGTGCGTCCACAGCCCGACCACCACCATCGCCGCCGCCAGCCAGACCAGGGAGGCCCTCAGGGCCGCGTCATTGGCCATTTGACGACGGGGCGCGGCGGAGAAGGAGGCGAAGCGAGCTGGATGGAGACGAGGGAGAGGAGGAGGAAGGGGAAAGAGACGGTGGTTTGCGGAGAAGGGCCAGTGGGCAGGGTTTCTGGGGTCTCGGTGCATTAAAGGAGGAAGGTGGCAGTTCGCTCATTATGGGCAAAAGGCATTGAATTGTCATCGCGAGGTGAGCATCGATGACTTTTTTTTTTTTTGAGCAAAGAGCATCGATGACTTCACGTCATAGACCATGTATAGATCCAGACCCTTCTAGTTCTAGGAAATCCCTTTCGTGCGATATCTGGCGACCTAACCATGTATTTTGCACTATGTCAAAAAAAAAAAAAAACATGTATTTTGCACCATATTTTTGCCTCATTTCATTACAGACATATAATTGCCGTAAAACAATTTACAACGTGCACAACCGAGGTTCTCTTCTAGTCTCCCACGGAAATATACATGACAAAAGTGTCGTATCTCTTATGACAGTTCAATTTTAATAATATTTAGTCAATCCATTTGGATTGTCTTGTTGTTGATTGGATTAAGTCCTATGAGTTTATTGTGGTCAAAGTCATGATAGAGTAAATTAAGCACATTGATCCGTGCATTTAGCACGGTGAGATGGTTTAACATTAAATTTGTTACACCTAAGTGTGTTTTTCTTTTCCTAATAATTCATAGCAAAAAGGGAAAAAGTATAGGTAAGTGAAAATTTTCTATTTAATCTTTTTGCGATCTTAAAATGTTTAATATTTTTTGCAAAAGTACACCGATAAGACATACTTCTTATCTTTGTCGGCGAGATAAAGGGATATGCGTCAAGTATGTGGTCGATTTTTCATTAAAAAAATTGTCTCGAAGGGAGAAATTTTCAAAAATATAAAAATTCTTGAGGTGGAGTTGTAAAAGTTCACTTCCAACCACGCTTGATCTTTGGGCCCTCAGCAAAATTTTGTCCAGTCATCGAGGTTTGGGCCGAGACCTTTGTATTGGGCCATCACCATTGAAAATCGCCTCAATTGCTAACCCGACCGGGACCAACATAACAATACGGATCTAGCACGAGAATTTGCCCGATTGATCTCCCTTCTCCAACTGCGATCAAGGGATGAAACAGTCTCCTGCTTTCTCCACGTAATATTTTCTTAGCTGTTAGCAGAAACTTTGAACTCTTCCAACGCCCAAGAAAAACTTACTTTTCACATCTTCGAGTAAAATGGTCGATCTCGCATCCTAAATTTTTTACGCACCTAATCGATTAAATAAACCTACAATTTGATGCACATGTCTATCTCATAAGACTACCGCTTCCAAAGAAAAATGCTACCCTTGTTTAGGCACGATTTTTTTTTACTTCTAATTTTTTTTTGCCAAACAAACCCATCTATAAACTCTAGGCCGGCATCTTTATTAAAAATATTCCACGAAATTTCATCTTTGTACGTCCTAAAAAAAATTAATTTAGTTAAATGTAATCGAAAGTTATCAAGACAATCCAAGAAAATCAGGTATCCGCTTCATTAAAAAAAGTGAAAAAAAGAAGGGACTGTTGACCTAAACTTGCCCCGGGAGACTTTGGAGCGTGCGAGGAATAGGCTGACGAAACCCACACGCGACAACTGCGGTGGAGTGTTTTGCTGCATCAACTACCCTCTAACCGCAACCGGGAAGCACGGGTCAACGGGTGTTTCATTGCGTCGCCTATTATTGGAACTCTTCTTTAAAAAAAAAAAAAAAAAAATGAAAAATAAATAAATAAATTCGAAGTCATTTTTGGACTAAAATTCACAGCTTTGTCGTTTGAACTCAAATTATGCTAGCAAGTGTTCAAGACATTGAATCAAAGTCTAAATGAGCACAGAAAAAGAAAATATATTTAGGAGCGATTTTAAGTGGATATTAATGTACGTTTGACGATTACAAAGTGAAAGATCTTCAAAATATAAAAATTTGTAGATACAAAACCGCCCAATCATAAAAATTGGGATGTGATGATGAGATTATCCCAAAAAGATAGTAATTTCATGAGTTATGGTGGGATTATTCTTTCAAGGATATGACAATTTGAAGATTTTGCAAGTTCTTTTTATATATGTTGGTACCAATAAATTATTTCTGATTTATTTTTTTCTTTTTGCTTTTTTTCTAAGTGAAGCTGCACGACTCCACATAGTGGCACATCAATGCCACGTCTCGTCTCACCGAAGTTTATTATTGAAAAATTATCACGCCAATATTTCTCATCTCTCAAATTAGATAGATCCAATTGAAGTACTTAATCACACTAATTAGATAAGTTTTAGAACTTGATTCCACCATTCGAAAATTTTAAAACTTAATTGGTTTCTCATTACATTGTATAACGTCTAGTTGCCTTTCTTTTATATTAGAGGGAAGCAATTGAGTTGGTGGCCATCGAAAATTAAGTAGGTTTAGTAACAAAAACTGGTAAATGCCAAGAAACCTTACATTTCATTTCAATTCTATTTTGTAGAACACCTTTTGCTTTCAAACGATATTACATAATATAAAAAAAAGGTCGAAACTCCCATTTCCATGGAAGGTCTGAAGTGTCGTCTCTCTCTCTCTCTCTCTCTCTCTGTCCGCGATATGGTATTGCGACATTGGATTCGGCATTCCTAAGAATCGTTGATGTCGCCACTGTGTTGACTGGGTGGAATGCCACAGCCCACAAGCTATGGCGGCGGAGGTATGATGGCGGGCACTCGCGATGGCGGTAGAGGTAAGCGGGGGAGGTGGGGACCTCATTTACCTTTTCCTTGATGATCAAGTATGCATTGCCAATGTTTATATAGAGATTATTACAAGGAAATTCATCCATCACTTAATTTTGTGGTTAATGAGAAAGTGGGTAATTATAAATTTAATTACGTTTTTGAATGAAACCGTATGGGAAACTTTTTGCTTATACTAGCAATGTGTGTTATAAAAACAAACAAAAAAACAAAACCCTTTTTTCCAGGGAGATTTTCTGTAGAGGGTGGAACAATTATGAATCATTTTAAGGCACTCAAAGTACATGTCGCCTTCAAGGCCGAGTTCTTTAACTTCATACAGGTCATGGAACATGCACAAGTTTCATTTTGTTTATGAACATTACAAAGTTCAGATTGTGGTCCACATTCAAAGCTACCCGCTCATGTTCTACCTAGCCTTGAATCGGTAATTAAATCAAGAATCCTGACGGCCAGCACAAAAAAAAAATAGTTTTAGGTTGAAACCTAACGAAATCAAATTAACTCGAGATCTCAAGTTAGATTATATAAAGCGACAAATTCGCAATCGTGTGTGTTTAATAAATAAACTATGCTCAAGATTCCGTTATTCAACTAGATATAAACCTAACCACAAATTTATTATCCGTCATCACCTATTAATGTTCGGGTTTACGATATTTATTGTTTAGATCGATTAAACTAGTCGGGACCCTAATCTTGCCCCGCTTATCTAGCGACTCTGTCCCTTTTGAAGATGAACCAATAGAATGAAGGCTTTCCACGAACGGTCTTAAAAAAATAGTAAAATCCACCTAACTTTGATGAGCATAGGGAATAGGAAAGCCCTTGCTAAGGGCTAAATGATTGTGCCCACCTGTTCTCCCTATGATTTGCATGTCCGTCCCCACCCTCTACTTTGATAAAAAAAAAAACATAAGTCAAAAAACCTTTTGTACATTTTGGTTTGTACAACCCATGGCATGATAGCTTAATTAGTAACAGTATGTGGAGTAAACTATTCTAAAAATACCAAACTCAAGAAAATGAATACACATAAAATCATCCATTTTCTCTCAATGCGGCCAGGATTTATTTAGGGTGCATCATGATGATTATCTCGAGCACAACTAATCGAAATAGTCTATTATTATGATTACATTTGATAATGATTATTTGTTCTTCATCATTATAATTGCAAGTTGATATATAAATATATACATACGGTCAAGTATCATAAAAAATGTCGAATTATGCCTACTATGATCCAAATATCCCAAACTTTTTTGTGTCACCAAATATCCTAAACCTGTCTACTATGACACAAATACCTCTAACTCTTTTATTATGTCACGAAAAAATACAAATTTATACATGTGTGACATATATACTATTTATTTAGTTTCCATCGATAAACAAGGAAAGTTGAGATCAACAGTATGACTTTAAACTGGATGAACCATCTGACGCCAATGTAAGTTCAGAAATTTTTTATGACACAAAACAATGTTGAAAGTATTTGTGTCACAATTGACAAGTTTAGGGTTTTTAGTGACAAAAAAATTAGGATATCTGTACCACACTGAGTATAGTTTTTGGGATTTTAACGGCATTAGTTCCATATACAAACATAAATACATACAAATATCGGCTATTGTAGCGAAACTACGTAGACTACATTCGCGTTGCAGCAGGTGTCGCTGTACTTACAAGCGGACAGCAAACATCGATCTGCTCCTAACGATATAATCCGGAAAAGTCTTTGAGTTTGATTAAATTAGAAGCAAGGTCCGGTGAGGTCCAGACCACGAGACGTCAGGGGTGTTGAATTGTGGCCATGCACAATGGATGACGAAAGTGCCCGTGTGTTGCGTGCATGGGAGAGGTTCCTCCAGCCAGCAGCAACCGGACACGCGCCGCGCAATCAGTTCCCGGCTCGTTAATTTAATTGGTGTCTTATGATATAATTTTCTGGTTTTGGAAAAGACGGAGGGAGACAGCGCAGCTTTGACCGGGGAGACTCACGACATTAGTTCCCCAGATTGGACACGTTTTTAAACCCCGGTGATTCTTACCGATTAAATCCCCAGAGGGAGAAGCGCCTTCAGAATTGAGAAAATTTCAAATAAAGACCCGAAGTGAATCAATTTTCTCAAATAAAGAATTGAAATGAACTTTGTATCAGATAAAAATCTAAAATTGATATATTGTTTCAAATAAGGATCCGAAATAGTTAAATCAATTCCAAACAAGGACCTGAGGTTGTTGGTCGGCCAAATATTTGCCGACTATCAAGCATGTGACATTTCTGACGATCGGAGTTTGGGCAATTTTGTCCAAAAAAAAATCTAGGGAAAATTAACAAATCCTAAAATAGAAACAAAAAATCCCTAGGTTTTCTACGGTTTCCCTATTCTTTGTACCCATCCTTTGCAAAGTTAAAGACCGAAGTTCTCCCCATTCTTTGTACCTATCCTCCGCAAAGTCGAGGACCCAAATTCTCCACCGGTTGAGGCATGAATTCAAAAACAAGAAGAAAATCAGATGCTTCTTTCTTTGTTTGCGGAGACCCAAATTCTCCGCCAGTCAAGCAAGGCAAGGAGCGACGAGAATCAATCACGATAATGACCGGGTAGTGATTTGGTTGAGGAGCAGCGGGGAGAAGAAAGAAGAAAACATAAACATCTAAATAAATAACCTAAACTTAATTAATTTAGAATTTTCCATTTTTTTCCAATGACAAATTTCTGACAAAATTGCCCATATTTTAATCACCAAAAAATGTATGCCGGCAAGCTAAGGTCCTTAATAGAGATTAACTTGATCACTTCGGGTCATTATTTGACACAAAATTCACTTCGGGTCCTTATTTGAAACAAAGTTTACTTTGAATCTTTATTTGAGAAAATAGATTCACTCCGAATTCTTATTTGAAATTTTCCCTTCAGAATTTACTAAAAGTGTTCAAATGGTAAAGTGTATCTAAGTCATCAAATGTGGGATCTATGTGAAACCTATTATGTTTAACCGGCTCATATACATTTTAATATATGTAACACATATTCCGGATACTTTCTTGACGACTCAACATCGGTGGTGCATAATGTGGACCAGTCTATGTGTGAATTTTCATCCCACTTGATGCGAGGTTCTACACTATCAAAAGGATATACATGTCATTTCATGTGGAAGAGAGAGAAGGTCTATCATGGACATTACTCTAGGAAAGTCCTTAAATCATGTCCGTCTTCCGAAATAAAATAATTCGGACAGGTTGTGTCTCGTTAAATAATAAAAAAGGTCAGAGGAGAAAGAAGAGAGCGAGGGCTGAGATCTTGTGTATATATAGTGTTGAAATGTTGCAGCTAAGGATTACTGGGTAGCGCCACAAGGAAGCAGCCGAGTCGAGCAAGAAACTAACGAACGCCCGGTGTCATTAGGATTCATAATCCACAAGAACAAAAGAAAAAAGGATCATGGGAAGATCCCCATGTTGCGAAGGCAATGGCCTGAAGAAAGGGCCCTGGTCTTCTGAGGAAGACAAGAAGCTCCTTGATTTCATCCAGCAGCACGGCCATGGGAGCTGGATCTCTCTCCCTAAACGTGCAGGTTTCCAGCCCTCTCTCTCTCTCTCTCTCCCTCCCTCTCTCTCTCTCTCTCTCTCTCTCTCTCTCTCTCTCTCTCTTATAGCCTTTACTTATTTGTGAGTTTCTTGTGCAGGTCTTAATAGATGTGGCAAGAGCTGCAGATTGAGATGGATAAACTACTTGCGGCCGGACATAAAGAGAGGGAGTTTCTCCCCGGAAGAAGAACAAACCATCTTGCATCTCCACTCCGTGCTCGGAAACAAGTAAGAGATTCTGGAAACCCTGCACGAAAAGCTGAATCGATACTTTCGTTGCGCTCAGACTTGTTTTCCAGAATATACCGTTCTTTATATTACGAGTTATGACCAGCCGTAGACATCGACTATCTCATAAACAGAGAAATCTTAGTTAATGCATTATAATTAATTAATATGGTTTTTATGGTCGAGTAACGCGCTTTTTCCAATGTGCCAGATGGTCGGCGATCGCAACGCGACTCCCAGGCCGGACCGATAACGAGATCAAGAACTACTGGAACACCCACCTGAAGAAGAAGCTGATCCGCATGGGGTTCGACCCAGTGACTCACCGCCGGAGGACGGACGTTTTCTCGTCGAGCTTGTCGCAGCTCATAGCCCTAGCGAACCTGAGCAAGCTGATCGATTCTCGGCCGCTGGATGAATCGGCACTCGCGTTGCAGTCCGATGCTCTTCAGCTTGCTAACAGTCTTCAGTACTTACAGGGTCTTCTCCAACCTCCAGCTTCAGCCACGGCCAGCAACAACAATCTATTCAGCCAAACCTCATGCATTACAGAGGCAACCCAAGGTTACACTGCTTACGATCCTATCAAGGAAGACCCGGATCTTAATTCGTTATTGTCGTCAACGGCGAGATTATTCTCCGAGGGAATCGCCGGTTTCTCTCAACCACTCCAAGACAATAATTTCATCGCTCATCATCATCTTGTACCCAACTATTTGACAAACACGCCACCACAAGTCCCTTTCAGCTTCCAAACCTCGTTGAATAACCATGTCGACAGGACGGCGGCGACTCAATGTCTCTCCATGGTCAACGGGATCGATCACTGTCTAGACTCGACAGACTCCGCCCTATGGGGTGACTACGATGACCTCGATCTTCTTCTCCCTCCGTCTCTGACTGAAGCATCTGCGGTCACGGACCGGGGGGATGCCAGAAGCGGCGGTTCCTCCGGAGGTTCTCCTTCCTCGTCGACTTCACCTTGGAGCGATATTTTCTTCGGAGATCTGGCAGGGCATTGAGATCGATCTGTCTCTCTTATAAAAATTTTACTACAGAAAGCGTGATTTGAGCGATTGTTTCCGGGAGTGCTTTTCTCTTGTCACATTATACGCATACTGGGTTTGTTACATAGATATGGTTCTTGTGCTTTTAGGCATGTGTAAAAATCACACCCTTTGTATCAGCATATACGACATACGAGCACGTAGGGACGTGCGTTGGATTTGCATGTAGGCCTCATGCAATCTGTACGTACGCATCGTGTACATATTTTGTGGATATAATCATCTTTTGGATCAATCTGATCCTGAGTTTTCCGTTAATTAGGCGTAGTTGGTTTCTGCACTCGAGTTTCATTGGAATGGACTGATTGAATGAGATAAAGCGAGAGCAACATGTCCGGACTTCTCTCAACAATCAAATCATAAGGCCGTATTTTCTTTGATCCTTGATTGGAGAATATCTATGATTTCACGGTTTAGAAAGATGGGCATCGGTCACATGTAATTTATCTATAACTCATGACAAACCAATCAGAGGCATGACCAGAAGAAACTTTCTTCGATCGGGGAGATAGAGGAAAACATATCATATTGCTCATCCTACAATACTCGATCAACCACACATGGGTTACAGTATGTCCATGCTTGATCAAGTCTAAACCATGAGCATATTGCTTTTACTCACCACGCCTCTTCCAAAATATTAAATTTGTGCTCTAAGAAAAGAAAGGTGAAGTCCAATTTGCCATTTGCTATACCCATCTCATTTCTCCAATCGATGCATCGGCAGCCATATGTCGAGTATATCTGTCATTGCCAAGCATACATCAATTCCCTCTGTTGTCGCCAGCCACCTTCCACTAATCCCTAGCGACCATCGTTGCTTGCCACTAAGGGTGCAATTGAGCAAATACGAGAGAAATTGTCCGATCAATTCTAAAACTATCATACATATGTCAATTCCATACCAAACTCCTTAGTTCTATTAATTTAGTCATATATATTTACGGACAAAATTTTAATGTAGTCATCTTAACCAATTTTCACCGAAAAATTTCTGATATGATGGTATGCCATGTAGAATAGCCGATGACGACTATACTATCATGCTAGTGATATTTGGCAAAAATGACTAAATTGCTAAATTTAAAAATTTAAAACCAAATTGACATACATATAATAGTTTTAAAATTAATTGGGTAATTGTCCCGGCAAATATAGTATAAGCTGGAATTTACTGCAAGCTTGCATAGTTAGAATTCGTGAATATTAAATTTTCTATTACTCAAGCTCAACTCTAATAATAGAAAATCAAGATAGTTGAACTCCACCCCACAGTACTCGATCACAATGAAATTAGTAATGAAGTTAATCACCTTTCAGCCTTAGTTTTTATCAATACACATAAAAAGTCTGTTCTCATATTCATTGGAGAACTTGCAAAATTTCTACAGTGTATTCTTAAATGAGGCACTACACTTTTTTCTTCAGTCTCCTAACTAATCTTCTTCTTTTTTTCTTTTTTTGTTCAAAGGAAATCAGACAAAATCTCTCTAATTCAATCTGAACCATTAAAGTAATCGAGGCAATTGGTCCAAGGATATAAACTATCGCTCAATTATACCGAAATTTAGAGCTCTTATTATAATGAGATTCCATCGACCAAACAACATTATTCAAACTCTTTTATCTTCTCTAGTCAACTTTCGGGCAATACAAACACTGTAGTACTTATTAAGAAATTGATGCAATTTGAGTACATGTTGTGCAGGACGCTCCGTTAGATAAGATAATCAATAATTTTCCAAGATGCTTCCCCGATTGACACTAAACTAAGATTTCGACTTTATCAGGGAGAGAAAATTCAAGCGACCCTAAAAATCAGAGGTCTTCGGTCACCCCTATCATAAATAGGCGACCGGTCAAACCTATAATCAAGAGTAGTAACTACGTCAATCAGCCACTTATAGGAGCTATAGAAAAAGTCAGTAATTCTATAAAAGTGACATCTAAATCACACCATGTTATTATCAAGGTCGATGTGGAATCATCTGGTTGTCAAAGTTAGCACGCAAGAATCTAATATTTTTTTCTGGCACGTTGGATGACCCGAATAAGCCCTGGAATTTAAAGTATCTTGATTGATACGCTGTGTATCTTTTCATATCAAATCACGTCATACTTTTCAAATAAGTATGAGACAGAATCGTGGGTCACAAATATTGATTCAATTAATGATAATAATAAATTCTTGATTTAGTTTTTCTCAATGTCTCGGCTATTCACGTGATGTGAAAAAAGAGATGAAGAATCATCTACTTCCGAAAGATATCAAAGAAAGGAATCCTACAAGATCCAAATTGAGGGAAAACTTGTTCAAAAACTCATGTACTTGTTGTATGGCAGCTAATTTAGCAATAAATATCTAAATTGCGTCAGTTTAATTTTAAATATTTTAATGATTTATCAATTTACTTTTAAACATTTCAATTATATCAATTTAAACAAACATTTTGACTATTTGTTGATTTAGACTATATTTGTTTCATAAAGAATGAATAATTTACAAAATACTTTCTTAAAAAGATGACTTGTATCACTCACGAAAATTTAAAATGAAAAGTATTTCATCCTCCATGAAAATGTTGAAGTATAAATTGTTGTTGGTGATGAAAATATTTTTCCATTGATTAATTATTTCAAGCGATACGAGTGATCATTTTCAAGAAGATACTTTTTAAATCATTCATTTTTTAGGAAAAAAACAAAGCCTTAGTCCTAAACATTTTGACGATTGGCCATTTTAGTCATTTCAGTCAATTGTGACTAGAAATTGTTAACATGGATGCTGTGGTCCTATGTAGCATAGCTGATGTTAACATAGACAATTTTTTTATTTTTAAATTTTTTTGATCTTTTGATTTTTTTTTTCTTTTTTTCTTCCTCTAATTGGTCTCTAGGCCTTAGTGCTATCTAGTGATTGGCCAAAGGCAAGAGCCGACACGGATGAGCCTTGCCCACCCTTGGCAAGGCTCGACATAGCCAACCTAGCAACGCTCAATCCTTGCCCGAGGCGGCAACACCTGTCTCACCAGGTTTGATAAGGTTGAGCTTTACTAGAGGCCAGTGAGGCTAATGACGCTTAACCCTCGCCAACTATAACCAAGGCCTATCAACCAACAGACAAAGAAGGGAAAAAGAAAAGAAAAAAAAATATAAAAAATTAGAAAAATTTAAAAAGTTATCCACATAAATGCCACCCGTGCGAAGTTGGACAACCGACACTAAATAGACCTCTATATCAATGATTCTTGACCAAAATTGATCAAAATAACTAAATTGGCAAATCGCCAAAAGGTTTAGGACTAATTAAATTGACAGATTGTAAAAAAATTTAGGACTAAATTGATACAATTGAAAGGATTGAGACTGAAATGGCCACCAAACAATATGTTTAAGATTTTTTGGACAATTTTCCCCACAAATCGACATAAAAGACTAGATAGTTTCTATGCATGCTTCTAGATTAGCCTCTAAAATTTGGAAACACTTTCATAAACTCTGGATTCCTTTTGACTCATGATACTGATTCTTCAATTTATCGAAACTCTAGAAAATGAGCTTGGAGTGGATTAACAAATGCGGATAAGATCTTGCTTGCCAAGAATGCGGATAAGATCTTGCTTGCCAAGAATGGGAAAAAGGATCTTCTTTACGCGTTAAGCTCTAACCCTAAATAGCAGTTAAATAATGAGTGCACGTAGGATGCTTTTGCTAGGAAGAGAAGAACATTTAATAAGGTTTTTTTTTTTTTTTTTGGTAAAGAACATTTAATAAGGTTTGTCCTCAACGAAGAAGGAATATTCGAGTGGGATTGACTTCTGTCGTATTTAAAAAAAAAAAAATAGAGAGCAAGTGACAAGTCTTAATGGTACTCATTATATATGTAGGAATCGATTTTGGCTAAAAATTTAAGATAAAAATAGGACTAAATTATTGTCGGGGATGCCTTCTTCCAGAATAGGAATCACAAGTCGTGCGTCACATAGATCTTTCCGTCCTCTCTTGATTGGTTGTACAATTGAACAATTTCAACTAACTTTTTGTGTGTTTTGGAGGCCTCATGTGTTTCTCTCTCCCCATCCTTGTTGGAGAAACCAATCATTGAATAACTTAAATCATGCATTGATCCTTCGTTTAAGTGAGGTTTGCCCATCGTGACGTGGTCCTATGTTGGTTAGACACCAGGGGAAAAGCTCAAGAGAAACTGAAGATTCACAATCTCTTAAGTTGACACAATTGATTGGAGGTAGGAGTAACTCAAGAATTGAAAATCACATCTTTGAATCTCATCAATTACATGCAAATTGCTCTGGATTAGGGTTACTTGCACAAGATTAAGTCCTAGCCTTAGATTTAACTAGTTTATAGGGTTTGAAGGCTGTTTGATAAACCTTCGTATGGTTGGGCTTCTATATTTGTGCCCTGAAATCCATCTTAGTAATTTTGTGTCGTTAAGAATGGAGGAATCTTTTTCTTCTTGGTTAAGTAGATTTTTTCCCCTCGCATAAGGGGATGAAAATTCAAGAAGAAGAAGAAGAAGAAGAAGAAGTCATAGTACGTACTCGTCAATTCTGCTTTATTATTCATGTTGATCAAAGTGAAGCTAGGGACACCTCATTCTTGGAACATTGCCAGAACAACATAGTGCTTGATTTATTTTAAATAATGTGCATATTGTTTTATAAAATGCTAACTTACTTGATTGATTTGCACCTAACCAACATCGGACACGTAACTTTATAGCTCCCCTAGTAAAATGATTTTCCTTACTATTTAATTTTCTCTGTCCTCACACAGACTCTTAATTTTTCCACGTCTAAGTGAAATGAATCCAACTATCATCCTCAGTTGAAATAATTGGTAGAACTAAAATAAAGCTAGGAATTTTTTTTCTTATTAAATAATTATAGCTCTAGGACACCTACAAATAGTTTGCCAATCCTAGACATAAAAATTATGGGTACAAGATACTCTAATCTTGGCTTTTAGGAGAAAGTTAGACATCCACGAATCACCTTCTTATATCCTCAAAATTCACTTAACAAGTTTCACTCTTTATCATTTCTACTTTTCCCCCCTTTCTATTATGGTGCACATGTGGGAGTGTTAGGCAAAAAGAGCCTCACTGTCAGTGATATAGTGTAATGTGAAGCAACTAATGTATTCTCAATTGAACTATAACTTATTAATTTAAGTCTCTGAATGAAGATAAATCTTACCAAATATGTTGATCATCTTGAAACCAAGCTCTTTCTTGACAATCTCGCCAAGTGGGAGTATTGAATTTCTACTACACATCCTCAACAATTCACACTCGAGGGGGAGAACTGTTGATTTGAATGTGTGAAGGTATCAAGCCAAAGAAGTCTCATATTAAAGATGTGAAGTATATATTAAAGTCGAGTGAAGTGATTAACATATCCCAGATTTTTTATGAAATGTGAGTTCCACTGGATATGTCATAAGCTCAAAAAATTAAACCACCCCCACCCTTGACGATTTTCCTAGATGAAGGCATCGTGTTTCTAACGCGTCCTCCTCTGGTTTTTTTTTTTTTTTTTTCGCTATAACTCACAGGAGTAGTTAGAGTACATATGTTCCTTCCCCTGCAAGCGATTGATAGTCCCTTGCAAAGCAATGAGCTCTTACGGCAACTAATCTACAAATATGTCCCAGTCTAAACTAACATCTGGCACGTCAATGGCTTAATAGACTACATAAACTATTCTCATTTCACCTTTTATCATATATTCATATGGGCGATGTAGAAAGTGATGCGAAGTCAAGGTGGTCATTGTTGTCAAAGCAAATTAGAAAAACATGGAGTGTGGCCCAATTTCTTCTAAGTGAAAAGAGCGAGAAATTTTCACCGCCACACCTAATCCTACACCCCATAAGGTTAGATACTACTTCAAGTTTCTTATGTCATGAGAAAAAAAGTATAATGTTTATTTGCATAATTAATGTTGTGCATAGTTTATGAAGCTTGAACCGTGTGGTGGATGATTTGGGGTCCCAAATCGACCTATCAAAATATGGAGTTGTTGGCAACGAAATGGAAATGACGGATCCGAGTGGCAACATCAAGAAAGAGATGGTTTGTTTGTTTTTATTAGCTTTCTTTTCTTTCTCTAGCTCTCTTTTTTATTTTCTTGTTGGGAAGAAAAAAGATAGGGCTCGCACTATGCTAATCAAGCCTCATAACCCAGAATTGGCACAATTGATTAGAGTATGATGAGATCTCCAGCACCGGAACTAGGTCGCTTATTGGAAATGCACCAACAATATGTAAACTGTCTTGGGGTTAGGGTCATCTGCGCAGGTCAAAAACTTAAGTAATTCATAGGGCATGCATGGTGTTTTAACGGGACCTTCTACTAATCGGGTTTCTATTTCAATTTCCCTTAACTATTAAAAAAATAAAATAAAATAAAGAGCTCTCGTCCGGACCCTCTTCTGACCTTGACAAGATTATATACGCATTGAATGGTAGTTTAGAGAATGCATGCATTGCATGGTGGTTATGAAAAAGGCAAAGATGACCAAGAAGGGCTTAAAAATTATGGCCAAGTTGTGGTGGGGGCTCCGGCGAATCGGTGTGCACCCACTTGAGGTTGAGGACAAAATTAAGCCCTGATATTTCTAATGGATTAAATCCTCTAAACCATAGTGCTTAATTATATGGCGAGTTGGATTTTGAGGTCGACAGTGTTGAGTGCAAGATGCTTTGGATTTCTACCTGCCGACAACGTACTGTGGACCTTTTGTCGCAATTTGGCTTTTCTTCCCGTCCCTAATGATCTTATGCGGGAGCTTATTTTAGGGCGGCGAGGAGACATGCGTGACATACATATCTCGTCGGCATATACGTGATATAGCGACGAAACATGCATTTCATTGTTCTAATCGTGCACGGACGTGTCGCACGTGTATATTAATTGTGACGTCACCCTACGTCACCCTTCTTTTAACTAAATGCTCGGACTCAAATATTATTAGATATAAATAATCATTTTGAGAGCTTGACCAACTTGATACAATTAGGTTGTTACGGAGAGTATCTGAATGAATACCCTCGAGATGAATTAAGCTCGAAGCCAATTCTACAAGGGTGGCGAGTGATTGCCTGTATGAGGGGTCGGACAAAAAAGTGCAGCTCTGACGTGCTCCAGAGTGGTGAAGGGAATGAAAATGGATTCAAGTCACACGTTCAATGGAGAGACTATCGTTGAGGCATTGATGCTGTTATAAGATCATTAGGGACAAAAGAGCCACATTTACGACTTTCAGAATGATTGAAATGCAAAGAACCACCTTTATGGCTCAAATGGTCACCACCTTAAATAATTCTTTCTTTTACTAGCATCGACCTCGTTATTGCATCCATGATACTATCAATTATAGAAAATAATGACATAATATTTATGGTGACTTGACCCCAATTAAGGTTGTATATATGTATATATAGGACTGACTAATTACAATAAGGGTATAAATAAAAACCTAACTACAGAAAAACCTCATAATACATATAAAGTACACATTAATACATACTTCTCCACTGCCAATTCATCTCCACTCATTAATATCAAAATCCTACAAATTCATAGACTTGGACGCTTCAAACACCTTAAATAATTTCTTCAACAGTAGGAAAATCAATGGTGGATACGCATAGCAGTTCGTAGTTGCTGGAAAGCTGCCAGGTGGACTTTGACTCTGTGGCCCGAATTCTTCCCTTATTGGACGATTCGGTAAGATTGAAGTTATGCCGACGCGAGAAAGAACGAATCATCTTGCCCCTAGTCTTCTCCCAAGTGTGTACGCAACCACAGTCAGCTAGAGGTAGATTATACTCCAAGGATATTCCTTCCACTGTTTGTCAAACAGCATAGGTCAGAGAGTAAAAAGATACAAAAAAAAAAAAAAAAAAAAAAAATCAATAGATGTCCATGTTGGATTAGTTGTCATTTGACCACGGACTTGAGTACCCTCCTTCAGGGTTTCAACAAAAATGTGCATTTTGTTATATTTCAAAAAGCATGTGAAGGTTGTATTTAGAGTCTTGGGTTTTTTAGAATAGGGGACATTTTGGCTGGTGCTAGGGCCGGCCAGCGGGGCCGGCACGACAAGGCATGATTGAGCACATGCCCAAGCACGGACCATCATGTCTCTGGCCGTGCCAATTTGGGCCAGGGCCGGATTGTGCCTGAAATTATGATATTTTTCCTGAGTGATGTCATCTTTAAATACTTGTCCTAGGCCTCCCCATATGTCATGATATTTTCTTTTCTCTAGAAAAGTATGAATAATACCACAAAATAGATCTTGCGACATTTTATATTATAGTTCCTGTTGTCACTAACAATTCTAAGATATAAATAGGGATATGACTGCACAAAGCGCGGGCCAAGTAACTAGTATAAGTTGAAAAGGGAGAGGATTGGCTGAAGACAGTTACCTAAATAATAAAATCAATTTTTTTGGATTGCACCAGAAGGGGATCTCTCCCCCGTGACAGCAGGAGTAAGGATAAATCAGGTGGACTTGCCTTGTCACAAGCCCATGATGAGTTACTCTTAACAAAGCCCGTTTGTAAAGTTTGTGGGCCTGTCCGATTCTATTCTTCAAGGCCCAATGTCTGCCTTTTGGGCCTGACTGTGTGATCAACTTGTGAGAGTGATATTACAGCCACATGGAATTTAACTTCATTCTTCTTTTCGCAAATAAATGTCTTTCCGGCCATACAAATCGCCTACGATTAAATGAGTTATTTCTCCCCGACCAAAAAAATAATAATAGTAAGCCATTTCTCTGTGCTAATGTTTTCGGGAATTGATGTAGTGTGAATTTCATGTCCGATCACAATGTTCAATCAAGGTAACTTTAGAAGCCATATCCGTAATATTACGAGTGGATTTGACATGAAGCACATGAACAAAGTGATTTGCATGTATTCATAAATATTAATTGAGTCAGAAAAGTTTAAATATGCCATACTACATAAGACGCATCAACAGGAAAAAAGGAAAAAAAATGTCTGTTTAGAAGGAGTGTCAATGTTTGCGCCAAAACAAAAGGGAGTGTCAATGAAATGAAATCTCTCGTGCATTTAAGAGTCAACTGGATCTTCTCCCCGCCGTATGAACTTAAATTCACTTTCCTTTCTCCGCTTTGATCAATTAAGTTATGTTCCTTCCACGGGGAACCCCCATAAATGCTTCCGAAGGATATCATGATAGAGAAGTTGACAGACATGTCTAGTCTATAAAATCGTGGGCCGCTCCCAAACTTCCAATCGCGAACCAACCAAAAGCATGCAAAGTGCCACTTTGGGTTCATTAGATTGGGCTAGGCTGTTAGTCCTATCCACAAAAAATGAATAATCTAAATAATATTTCCTAAAAATAATTACTTATATCCTTACAAAAATAAAAATATAAAAATACTTTCATTGTTTGCGAAGATGTTTGGACATGAATATCATCAATAATAAAAATATTTTCTTTTTTAAGTATTTATTTATAAATATATATTTTAAATTATTAATTTTTCAAATAAACGAAGGCTTAATACCAAATTTCCTACAACCTCATTATTAGACTGCACACTTGCGCTTCGCTAATTAGTAATCGCCCTTATCAACTTTTCGGGCAACCAAGAAAATTCTACGGAAGACAGCGACTTCACCATCTTTCAGCCTCCAATGTAATTGTCAAACCGGCCTCTTGGAGGGGGGACCACGGCCATAATGTTAGCTAAAGTACAAGACCGTCTTGGGAGCGTCCGACGGACCACTGCCCACATGACTCCATCGGCCATTTTCACAGCATCACCTTGTCTTAAACCCACGAATCTGATCTGTAAAGTTTGATTCATTCGGTCGTTACCAGAAACCTCTCGTCCCGTGATCATGGATGGCTTCTGTGTTGTCGAAACACCAAGGGGTCGAACTCCCCTACGGCTCCAGATTCGGTTGTTAACTGGTCTCTCCAGTTACTTACAATTATTGTGAACCCGGAAATGCAAGGAGCCAAATGGGGGAATCAGCTTGTGACGAGGTTTTCTGGTCGTGGTGGTTGCTGGGAATATGGCATGATCTGTGAAACGTAAGAGGTTCAGTTGCTTGTGTCTTTTGAGAATGTGGTAGCTTGAAGGGGATAATTCTGGCTATACATTTCGAACTTGAAGTATGCGAGGATGGGAGAGGACAACACATATTCGCCCGTGGAAACAAACATCAAAACGAAAGACAAAGTAGGAAACCCATATGGAGTTTTCTCGACCAAGGACCTAGCTCGTCGGACGCTTCCACTGCCCTATCTCTCTCTCCCGACCTACGCTCGTGCACATGCTTTTCAACCGCCGCACATGTACTAGCTAGTGGTGGCAACCTATCACAACCAATAAACAATGTATTCTAGGTCGGTGGCTAGTTAGGGCCTGTTTGTTTGTGTTCTTTTTTTGTTCCTAACACATTTCGTTCTTTTGTTAGAAGAACAAAAAAGAATAAAACCCGTTTGTTTACACTTTTGTTCCCAGAAACAAAAAATCTATTATTTTGTTCATAGGAATAGAAATAAGAAACCCGAGAACACTTCCGAAAAACAATTTTTCTCTCTTCTATTTTTTTCTTATCTTTCATTTCTTCTTCTCTTTTCTTTGGCTAGTCGCCAGCCTCGGCCATGATCGGTGACCAGCCATCAAGGGCCGGCGACCTTGCCGGAGCATCACCGACCCCCGACAAGCCTTGCCGTGGCTGGGCAAGGCTGCCGACCATGGCCAAGGCCAACAACCAGCCAAAAGGAAGAAAAAATTAAAAATTAAAAGAAACAAAAAAAAAATATACAAATTTACCAAATGTGTTTATGTTCTTTTTTCTATTTCAAGAACATAAATTATACAAGTTTATCAAACACGTTCTTCACGTTCAAAATTGTTTCCCAAAATAAAATTAGCTTTTTCTATTTCTGTTCCCTAGAATAATTTTTTAACAGAAATATTACCAAACACACCCTATCTCTCTCCCGACCTACACTCATGCACATGCTTTTCAACCGCCGCATATGTACTAGCTAGTGGTGGCGACCTATCACAACCAATAAACAAAGTATTCCAAGGCGCTGGCTAGTTAGGACATGTTTGTTTGTGTTCTTTTTTTTGTTCTCCGGAACACAATTTTTGTTCTTTTGTTCGGAGGAACAAAAAAAACGTTTGTTTACACTTTTATTCCCGGAAACAAAAAATCTATTTTTGTTCCGGGAACAAAAATAAGAAACAAAAAAAAAAAAAAACTTGTTTTTGTTACCGAAACACTTCCAAAAACAATTTTCTCTCTCCTATTTTTTCCTTCTCTTTCTTTTCTTCTTCTTTTATTCTTCTTTTCTTCTTTTTTTCTTTGGCTAGTCGTCGGCCTCGGCCATGGTTGGCGATCGGCCATCAAGGGCCGACGACCTCGCCGGAGCGTCACCGGCCCCCAACAAGCCTCGCCGTGACTGGGTGAGGCCGCTGGCCCTCATCAACCAATCACCGGTCATGGCCAAGGCCGGCATCTGCCAAAACGAAGAAAAAATTAAAAATTAAAAAAAAAAATTCAAAGAAACAAAAAAAATATACAAGTTTATCAAACGCGTTCTTACATTCAAAATTGTTTCCCGAACAAAATAGTTTTTTCTATTTCTATTCATTGGAACAATTTTTGAATAGACAAATTACCAAACGCACCCTTACCCTCACATGGAAAAAGTGTTGGGCGGTTTTGACTTCTCTTACTCCAAAAGGTGGACCGATGTGGAATAACCCCAACAATTTTCCCTCACACATCAAGCTTAAGTTGAAGTTGCCATTGGGTGGTTTAAGCCCCTCTTACCTCAGAAGTTAGCTTAAAAGCCAAGGCTTTTCATCATACTTATTAATTGACCATCAGTTCATTTCACAATCGATATGGATAACCCAAAAAAGAAAAAAAAATTCTAGTTATGACTTCTTGGCATTTGAGGTACAAGGATATTAAAAATATCAAAAGTTGCATACGGCACTCACTTTGATACCAAAAATATTTTCATATCACTAAAATACTAATAAAAAAACAATCAATTAAGTGTCAACTCCGATTACTTTAGTCGAAATCTGATGTAGCAATATTTTAATACTTGTTCCTTCTAATGTGGCTCGTTGGAGGTCTAAATCAACATAACAATAGCCAAACAACACCGTTTGCAAGAAAAACCTAGCGATCAATTTCTTGTTGAACGATGTCGTTCATCTCTCTGAACGACATCATTCATCTCTCTCTCTCTGAGGCTTGGCAACAACGGTGGAGGAGAATTGGTGGTGGGATTTGGCCTTGAGCCCGCACTTCTCTTGCTCGCATAACTTTTGGATTTGCTTCTGTTTGATCTCAAAACCCTTGAAGATGCACTGGCCACCAGTTTCTTTGGCGAGGGTTTGGGCATTCTAAGGTTTCATTCTGGCTTCAAGATTGATGGGAAGAGGAGACCAATTTGCGTTCAGTTTAGGCATTCTTTCTAACATGTGGCGAACAATTTCCTAACAATATTTATATTCAACTGGACGCAATTGAGAACAGCAATAAATCTCACGGTGGTTAAAGAGAAACTCGGCAATATTTTTCGGTGGAGATGATGGCGGTGCTTGGCGTGAGAAGTGGTGGCTTCATGGGCGGGCAGTGGAGACGATGGTGAGGGAGAAGAAAAGTGGCGGAGAGGGGGAGAGTCGAAGCCAGGGAAAAGTACCAAAAAAGTCCTAAACTTATTGTATTTATACCAATTCAATCCTAAACTTTTAAATTGGACAAATTCAAGTCCTAAACCTTTTAATATTGGTACCAATTCAGTCCATCTTACCAATTTTGGCCGGCCGGCGCTGACATGGACGTGGCATTTTATGACGTTTTTATTTTTTTCGATTTTTTATTAATTTTTTCTTTTCTTTTTCCTTTTCTTTTCTGCCTTCTTCTTCTTCCTAGCAGCGGCCGGTGAGGCTTGCCGGCCACTAGGCGAGGGCCGCGAAGCCCTTGCCTACCGCCTGCGAGGGTTGTGGCCCTCGCCCGGCCTCTACGAGGGCCACCGGTGAGGCGGCTTCGCTCGAATCTGGGCGAGGCCGAGAGATGGCCGCCATGGCCTTGCCTGCTAGCGGCCCTGGAAGAGGCTAGGCGAGGGCTTCGTGGCCACCGCCAAGAAGAAGAAGGCAGAAAAGAAAGGAAAAAAAATTAATAAAAATTATAAAAATTACCACGTCGATCCAGTACGGCCAACATCCACGTCAGCGTCGGCCGGCCAAAATTGCCCGAATGGACTGAATTGGTACTAATATTAAAAGGTTTAGAACTGAATTGGTCCAATTGAAAAGTTTAGGACTGAATTAATACCAATGCAATAGATTTATGACTTTTTTGGTACTTTTCCCGTCGAAGCCATGTAGGCTAGAAATCCGATGTTGTTTTTAACGTCCATGTGGACTTGATTTTTAAAAGAATACGCCACATGATCTTTTTTTTAAATTAAAAAGGTCATATAATCAATTAGGTCGGAATATTTTGCCGTTAGCACCTAAATGATATTTTCTTCAATTCGGCACTTAAGTGATTTGACAAAAAAAAAAAAAAAAATTGGCACTAGAATAAGTGACATATACAATTTTTGACAGTCTTTTTTTTTTATCTATTCCTGATAATGAGAATTTATCTTCAGTTGCACGCATTGTCCCAGACATCTCAAGATAGAGAGCATTACGCATGAAAGAGATGTTAGTGCTTTTCCCATCCGACTCTGTAATTCGCCTCAGCCCAGCTGAGTTCATTATTACGTCTCCTACACGTTGGGCACTTGCTCCGTTCGTAAGAAATCTCGACGGGCTAATTTTCTTCGCGTCAGTTGTCCATTCCTCAAATATATCCGTCGCTTTCCTTTGCGCGTGAACCGTCGCTGTTGTGACTGACACGGAAACGTACGGGAGCGAAACCATTCGAACAAAAACATAAACTGTGAGGAAATTTAGAGCGCTCGCAAGAAATGTAAATAAAAATTGGTAAAATATAATAGAAGTGTTTCTGTTAAAAGTTAGAGAATTTCACAACAGAAAAGTAAATAACAGTTGGTAACTAATTCAAACAAAAGTTAGCAAGACAGAATAATTGGTCACTTAATAATAAAAATCATTGGTAAGCAATGCAAATAAGAGTAGTAACTCAATAGAAAAGCACGTTGTCGATACATAAATTTTGACTATTTTATTTATTTGCTCGTCATAATTTATTCTTCATATAAAAATGTCAAAATTACATTAAGCATTTCCATTTAGGTAACAGAACATTAGGACCAAACTTATCTTTAAAAAAATTTTTTCTAAAAAAAAATAGAAAACAGAAAAGAGAGAATAGAAAAAATAATTTATAAAATAAAATAATTCGATTGTGGAAGGAGATTTTGAAAGATTTTAGATTTTGAATAATAGAGCATTTTTTCTTGTTGAGTGCATCCCCTCTTTTCAAAAGATGATGTTAACGATTGAGTGAATATATGCAATTATCTTGGTAAATCTTCACTAGCAAACAAACTTTTTTCTCTATAAATAGAGAGTGAAAGGCTTCGTATGTGGGGGGAGAGAAATTTGCAAAGGCTAAGGAGGTTTCATTTAAAAGGGAGAGAAATTGGCAAAGTGTTTGTAAGGGTTTGTTCAAGGAGGGGAGAATTTCCTTGAGAGAATACTTGTGCATTTGTGAAAGAGAGAAGAATGAGAGAGGGAAAAGCCATAGAAAAACTTTTCTTTTCTTCTGTGATTTGTTGTCGGTAGCCCCCGTGCTCCAAGGTTGCCCTCGCATTTGTGTTGCCATCACACGCCTATTCCGAAGCTGCTTCTCACGTGGTGGGATGATAAAACTCGAGGCCCCTTCTCGCCATCCAGTTTTAGTACTTCGGCGAATTCCAACAACATCGACATCGTGACGAGCAGCACATCCCTTTTGGAGTCCCAACAACGAAGCTTGCTATTCCTTAAAATGAACCGATCCCATTGACGCCGGTTTTTTATTCATCGGCTAGGCCTCACGGTGGTGCAATCGTCGTTAGAACTTAGACCACCAACTCTGATCACCAGCTACTCACCAAGCACCAGTGAAGTCTCAGTCGTACCTCATTTGTCAGTTCGCAAGCCTTGCCGCTGCCCCCTCAAGAAAACTGTGCCCTGGACTAGGTAATCTCTTTAGACTAAATTCAATTCAAATGTTCGGTTTCCTAGTTTGTGATATATGTCAATTCTAACTTGATGTACTTTGATATATTTAGACATTATCCGATTAGGAATTTTGTTGTATTAAGTCATGATAATCAAGAATATTGAGCCACAAGAGGTCAGATCATATTTTTGATTATTTTGACTTTTCATGGTAAATTATGGATTGCAATGCGCAATTGATTCACATTAAAATAATATGTCATCAAATTGTATTGGCGATTATCAATAGGATATATTTTTCGATGTGTCATTTAATTAATTAATTGTCATGTATACATTACACATCATGCATCATATGTCTAGGACTTAAGGGCATACGTATTTCATGTTTAAAGCAATGCATGTTGACATGGAATTAGGATAGTACATAATTTTCATTAATAAAACAAAAACTGAAAAAACTGTTATTTAGGTCATATAGATTTCATAATAAGCATGCCATATGTTACGCATTAGTTAGTGAGTCCTACGTTTTAGGTTTAATGTCTTAGTGTTTCCCATCATGCAGTTTGACCATAATTAATAATCGAGGTTTCATGCATTACTCGATTTAGTTTAAAAAAATTGCATTAAATCATTAGGTCACTTTCTTTTCAATAAAAATTATTAAGTCGCATTAGTTTTTTCTCTATTTAAAAGGAAAACACAAAAGTCATTTGTTTGGTTAATTGATAGGGTTAATTCATAATTAATCCTATTTCATGTCATTGTTATAAAAAAAATTATTGGAGTTGCATTATTTTAAGAAGAAAAATCATTAAAAGAACATGCATGCAAATAGCATTACCACGTCGTTCATTATGTAGTGCATGCATATTTAGATGTAAATCAAATTGCACACATATTGTGATGGTTCAAATTATGTCATATGAATTGCATCTCACATGTCAATAGAGTAAAAATCATGCATACTAAATTTAGATTAAAATTGCACATAATTAACATTTTTTTTTTTAAGTTAGGTGTCATGTCATTTAGAAATCATGTTTAGGGCATGCATTTTTATTAACATTTTGTAGTTTTTTTTAAGGGAATAAACTTTAATAAAGTCGCAGTTTGTTTTGCTTAAGGTTAGTCATAATTTTTTTTTACAATTTATTACTTGGGTTTATTCAATGTTATTATGTTGATTATGCACCCGCGTGACCACCCTTTGCGTGTTAGTGACTTAGATTAAAAGTAATCAAGATTGCTTGCAAAATATCTTTGAAATTAAAATGAAAAGGTACTGAAATGACGTTAGATCAATCTAGCGTAACCATATCTCTGAACCTATTGGATCTCTGGTTCGCAAAAGTAAAGTATTCTCCCATACTTTACTTGGGTTTTTAATCAACCCTAATTGATTAGTAGCAACTCCAAATTGAGTAAAACTACATGTTTAAATGAACTAATTTTTTAGTGTCAAGTTGTGATGGATAGCATTTGGGAGGGTCCGTGCTAAGTCTTCAGACTTAGTAATTTATTAGCTTTCTCTTGGGTAATTCACCTTCGGAAAGGTCAACACACATAAATATTTTTAAGAAATAAATGTTCGCAAAAAGCTTATATCAGAAAAAGTTGATAAGTCACACAAAAATAGTTGGTAATTGGATGCGATAATTGATAAAATAAGGCATTGGTAAGAAAGCTAAATAAAAATTCCTCATAGATAAGAGAAATATTTTTTGTTGTTAGAGATATGAAAACTTGATAACCAAAAAAAAAAAAAGTAAATAAACATTGGCAACTAATTTGAATAAGAGTTGATGATGTTAAAACTAGTTAGAAGCTTTATCGGAGAAGTTGTAACTCCCTAAAAAGCGTTGATAAATTTAAATCATTAGTAAGGAAGCCAAGTAAGAGTGGTAACTTGCTAAAGATTTTGGTAAATTTAAGTTAAAACAAATAAACATTAGTAAGCAACTTTAATGAGAGCCAATAATGTAAGAGATGAATAGATAAGTCACAAAAACAAAGATTGGTCATTTCATGTAATAGTCTGTCTTGTTTAAATTGTTAGTAAGAATATAACTAAAAGTTACCAAAAAATAATAGAAGTCTTTTTTATCAGAGAAAAAAAGAAGTTGGTCAATTAAAATAAATAAAAATAAATAAACATTGATCACTAAGGCGAGAGGCTCGGACAAAAAGTGGCTCCTGACAAGTTTTTAGGATGACAAAGGCGATAGAAATCAACTAAGTTATGTGTTGAACAGTAGTATAAAGTTCCCATAATATATTTGTGATAATGGAATTAACTCACCATATGCACTTTTTAACATAACAGTAGCGATTAGCATTGGAACTTTAATGTTATGTATGCTTAGGTTCGAGCACTACCAAAATAAGTGAATTCTTAGGAAAGTGCTTATTTGTAAGCCAAAGGAAAAAATATTAGACTTAATATAAGGTGGGCCAAAGTGAACAATATCTCAAATAAATTAGTCTACGGAATTTACAATAGGCATTGAAATGAAACTCCCTCCAAGTAGGGAAGTGATCGCCAAGGTGAGAGGCCTAGACAATGAGCAACTACCGGCATACTTCTAAGGTGGCAAAGAGAATAAGATTGAACCAAGTTTTGCACTAAAAAAGGAATTGTATTCTTGCATTATATAGGTGGAATTGGAATTAACTCACAATATGTTCCTTTCTATGTAATGACAAAATTCAACGTTTGGTCAAGTAAGAGCACTGTCAAGATGGATGATTTTCGGAAAGTGCTTACTTATATGATAAAAGACGACACATAAGGCTCAAATGGGATAAATCGAAGTGGACAATACCTGATTGAATTTATCCGTGGGTGTCACAATATGACATCAGAGCAGCAATCCCTTGAGTAAGTATGTGATTTGAGGATAAGTCACATGAAAGCTAGTGGGCTTATAATGACTCGATCCGTTGAGGGCAGAGAGTAATCGCCATGACGAGGGGTCGGACAATGAGCGGCTCCTAGTAGGCTCACAAGATAGCTAAGAGGTAGGAATAAGTCGAGTTACAAATTGAATAGGGATGAACATTCCTTTTATATATGTACATATGTGTGTGCACATGCACGCGTGCGTGTGTATGTGGAATTAATTCATAATTGGTGCATGTCTTTTAACATAAAGACAATGTTTAGCATTGGAATTCCTGTTAAGCGTGCTCATACAAGAACACTACCAAATGGGTGATCTTCGAGGAAAGTACTTAGTTATACGTCATAGAACAAAACCGTAAAACATGATTGGGATGGATCAAGAATCTTGATTCAAGATGGACATTATCTTGAGTTAGTTAATTGAAAAGTATCACAAATAAGTTCCTATAATAATCGATCAATTTTAGGCATTTGTGAGAAACACAAAGAAAAATTAGTAGATGATAACAAAAGCCGATAAATTAAAAATATAAATAAATAAACGATGGCAAGTCACTAAATAAGAGTTAGTAACACAAAATTATTTGATAATTTAATAGGGGAAAATTTTGGTAAGTCACTTTAATAAAGATTGGTAAATTTATGTAATAATAGGTTAATCCAAGGCATTTGTAAAAGTTTGCAAAATATTAAAAATGAATGGTAATTTACAAACTGCAAAAAAGAAACTGTTAATTTCATTGAAGCGTTAGAATGTTTCCAGCAAGTAAACTGAAAATCAAATGACTGGTGTATTTTTTATTTTACCAACAGTTTTCCCACATTTTCCAACTTTTATAGAAATATAGCAGTACGAGAAAGAAAAATTATATTCCAGGTTTGGAAATGGAACAAGCGGAATCGTGCCGACACTGGAAGCAAAAAATGTCGGAACACGGGCACGAATGACAACCGAACAACCGGTTGTGCTTTAAAAATAGGCTTCGGTTCTGGTTCGTGCGACAACCGGTGAGACATCAGTCATTGCACGGACGAAGGCGATGTTCCAAAAATCTGAGGTAGATCGCTCGTGTCACGCGATCTCTTAGCCTCTGACGTACCATTGAGCCGAAGACGATCGTACCATGACCAATCGCAAATCTACGACGTACAAGAGTTGAGAGTAATCTGAGGGTAGAACTAATAATTTGAAAATTGGACCAGTACAACTGTGGACCTGAGAGCAAATCTGATTCCGAGTTCTAGGATATCCAAAATAAGTTCTAGATTTAAAAAATTAAAAAAGTTGTTCCGACAAGTAGAACTAATATTGTTCTTATTCTATGTTTTTGCACAACCTTATAGCATTCTATGGCGTTGTATAATTTGATATCACAAGTTTAAACTTCAATTTTCAACAATATCCACGATTAAAACTTTTACTTTATTAAAAAAAAACTTATAATTTTCATATGTTTAGTATAAGTTGTGATAAGTAGATTGTGGAGAATGGAGGTCATAAAAGCGGTAATGCACTGCATTTGTTCAATTAAGTGTACATGTGAAGATGGGTAGATCCTAAACTTGCAATGGAAAAAGTTTATGTTCTTAAGTATACATAATAAATTTCAAATTTTAAAAATTAGAAAACATGTTATAATGAATAGGTTTCAGATTTCAAGTGGAATTTAAAATCACTTGCTCTTAATAAATACGAAGAAATAAAGTTTAATAAATCGAAATCGTGGTATCTTATCAAAATATCATTTCAGGACGAGGCTCGTTGCAGAGACTGCACGTGCGAGGGTAATGTGCTGTTCCCTTCTCCGTGCTGCTGGCGCAGGATCGATGTGGACGAGAAGGGATGGATCGGTAACATCCGCGACCATCTTTTACGGCAAGATAATGTGGGGTTGGAGGTTCGTGTAGAGTGCTCATTGATTTTCAATTTGATTTTTGACTTCTATTGAACACGGATGGACACGAGCACTTCAACTGCTAAAATCATTTGCAGTCATGTCAGGAAGCAAATTACTATTTGTTTTTGTGAGAAAGCTGAAAAGTAATCTTATGCTTCCGACCAAAAGAAAAAAGAAAAAATCTCATGCTTCTAATAACAAGAGTCGGAAAAAACAAGGCCTGGTGACCCGCCCCATGTTAAGACGGGCTTGCCCAACATGATGTGACTTTTTCTGTAAAATAAAAAATAAAAAATCGGCATCTTTAGAAGTCTTGGGAAATAATCCAATTTTTTGCATCCTATTTACATACTTTCTATCATTTTCTTTTTGTATTGATTATAATGTTAATAACACCGCAAGTACGTTAACTTTTGCTTGATGTTCAATCAGAGTATCCACACTTCTTTTGTAATGAAGTATCTAAACTTCCAATTTGGCTTAATGAAGCGATTTCGCTGACAAACTAGATAATGTTAACTAACGTAATTGGATGCTTAATCGAACAAAAAAAGAAATTTCAAGTACCCAATTGAATATTGAACAAAAATTTAGATACTTGTACTGCACTATTAAAATTTATTCAAATCTCATATGCTTGGCCTCTTGAAGATTGGAAATTTCTTCTAATCCCAAAATTGAGGCACTATTATGAGAACTCTCATCTCAAAACCTTACAAATTAATATTTATTTTTATTAAGATGCACCCGTGAGTTGTGTTAGAGATTTTTTATATCGAAAAATTGGTGTTGCGTAAAACAAATAATATATTTATCTTTAAACTTTTGAGTGAAATTGGATATAATTGGAAATATTGATAGACTTGAACTTAGGGCCCTTCTTCACAATCTCCATTAGTGAAAGTATTAGGCATTTGCTACGTGTTTCCAACAAATAGGCGATGGTGGATTGGTAAACCCTTGTGCAATCTCCTTAGGAAAATGTATTAGACTTCTGTTACATACTTCCAACAAATAATGTCAAAGCCGATAGTAGATTATTAGATCCCCAATCTGTTTCGATATTTGGTAAATATCTTAGGGAAGGAATCAAGTGATCAACCCAATTTCCCGGCGGTGGCCTTTGTGGCCTAACAATGCAAGCTTAATAGCAATTTTCATAATCTTTTCTAAAGAAAGAGACCAACGCCAAACAGTAGAGTTCATAATTCAATGTGGAGGAAGAGACTAAAGATGAATTTATGTGTTGATATAGATTCAAGTTGAGATATCTTGATGCAGAACAATGCCTAGATTAAGGGGAAGCATACTTATGCTAAGCTCACACATGAGAAGAGAAATTGTTGAGATACAAGTGTAAGTTGCATTTGAAAAATCTCACATTAAAAAAATTAGTGTGCTATGGAGCAATTCATAAATTCGTGTTGAACTATAATTCACTAGTTTAAATTTTTGAATAAAAGTATATCTCATTCGATATGTTGAGAAGCTCGAACTTGAGCTCTTAATGTATTTTGTTATTTGTTACAAGACTGTATCCTAATTTTATATTCTTAACTACTTATTAGCTGACATCATTAGTAGATGACTCATGTTATATTTTGTATTGAGCAAAGGAAAGAAAAAGGGAAGAATTGAAAAGAAATCGAACAAAAAGAAGTCGAGAAAACAAAGCCAAGGTGAATATTCAATATTCACCTTATTACATCAGAGTGCACAGAGCATTGAAAAGGTAAAACGATACTGGTAGTACTTAAACTCTTATTCAATGTGTAAAATCATTCTTAACTTAATTCCCTCAAATTACTAAAACTCAGTCATGAAGTATAACGAAATCGAGATATTGATTTCAGTAGGAACTCAGAGATCTTCTTCCATTAATGAAAAAAGGCGATGGCTTTAAATGCTAAAATTCTCCCCCTGGCCCTGCTATATTTATGGAAGAGAAAGATGAATGCAAGAGCTGCTCCAAGCATTGTCTAACATCGCGAAGGCGACCAAACGTCGGACTCAAGTGTCTATCTTGCGGTGAGCAATATAATAAATAGACGACAAAATTTTCTGTCAGCTTCCTTTTTAGATTCTGGAAATATTTCCACCCTGTCAAAGATAAGGGCTATCGAAGCAACTGGAGAGACGGGTGGGATCTGTTTTCTTTGCATAGGATAAGGGTAAAATTTTTATTAAAAAAGAAAAATCTTGTAGAAAAAGAAAAGAAAAGTTGTGGCTGCAATTTGCCTGTCAATTTGGTTGTAGTATTCCCACTGCCATTAACCAATCCTCTTCATTCACGGTCCAAGTCTCTCTGTCCCCCGGTCTCTCTCTCTCTCTACAGAGGCTCCTGGGCTGAAAGGGGAAACACCACCAAAATTATTTTCTGCCGAAATTCCCGGAAAGAACATAAAAATTTATTCACCGAAGAAGCAGGAAGAAGAGCAGCATCATTCCCGATTAGAGTCAGAGATACCCATTAAAAAAACTATTTCTTTTTGTCATTTCTTGGTCATTGCTGTGCTAAGCATTCCCCTGCTCATAATAGCAAAGGTTGCATGTGCAAAGGAACAAGATAAGATCAGCTGACATTCCGAAAGAGGTATGCTATGCTTCGTAGCTGAGCAAGCGAGAGTTGGAGAAATCTACGCAGAGGTTGGTGGCCACGGTCGGGTCTTCCTATGCTGTGATTGTTTGAATGTGAAGAAGAAGAAGAACAGACATGTCTGGGTGTAGCATAGTGTGGTTCAGGAGAGATCTGAGGGTTGAGGACAACCCTGCACTAGCGGCTGGGGTGAGGTCAGGTTCTGTGCTGGCCGTGTTCATCTGGGCACCCGAGGAAGAAGGCGCGTATTACCCTGGTAGGGTTTCGAGGTGGTGGCTGAAGCACAGCCTGGCTCACCTTGACTCGTCCCTCAGAAGCCTTGGCACTTGCCTCATCACCAGGAGATCCACTGACAGCGTTTCCTCCCTCCTGGAGCTTGTTAAGTCCACTGGAGCTACTCAGCTCTTCTTTAACCACTTGTATGGTTAGTGCTTCTTTTCGATTTGGGTGCGGGTCCATAATTGTGATTCCAGAATGAGCTTGTTGTGATCCTTTTTCTGTTTGTGGATCTTGCGCATAACTTTGATCGGGGGTGCGGCGTATGCCTTGTTGCTTTTCCTGTTTTGCCTTGTCGAAAGGAGTTTAGGACTATTAGTTCGGTGTACAGTAGAAATATGACGTTCGACCAATTTAACTGGTTCTGTTGATGTTTGTTGGATTTCACGGTGACGATAAATCTAAAGTTGGTTCACCAAGGAATAGGATGGACTTGTGAAATTTCTACTCTGCTGACATTAAGGGAAAAGAGTTGAGCTTGTCTGTTGTACTGGGTACTAGCTCTTGGAATATTTGAATGACGAGAATTGATAATCAGTTGTCGACGAAGCTGGATTTTTCCTGTCAACGGGTCTCAAATTCAGTCTCCTTTTTGATTCTGCATCTTTTCATCAGTTTTCTGGACATACCTTTAAGTTCCTGAGCAAATCATTAGATCAACAAGAAGAAATTTAGTTTCCTCAAGGAATTGTTTTCTGCTGCTTTGTATATCTGATTGCTTTCAGAATTAGTCTAGTGCTACTGTGGCAGTGCTACTGCTTTCGGCATTTACTGATAAGTCCCATGCATTCAGATCCCATATCACTTGTCAGAGATCACAGAGCAAAGGAGGTTTTGAACGCCCAGGGGATAAATGTACACTCATTCAATGCAGACTTGCTCTATGAACCGTGGGAAGTAAATGATGATCAAGGCCATCCATTCACAACCTTTGCTGGTTTCTGGGAGAAATGCCTCAGCATGCCTTATGATCCAGAATCCCCACTGCTTCCTCCAAAGAGAATAATTTCAGGTTCGTTCTATGTCTGTTGTTTCTGTTCTTTACATTTCAGAAACACTCTGCAATATGCACTTCTTGGAAAATAGTTTGGCATCAACTATATTTATCAAACCATCCTAGAGGATGTCCATATCCAAAATTTCGGTAAACCTGGTGGATGTATGATGATGTCATCTCCAAGCTTAAGCTTGAGCTTTTAAACTGGACATCAATCTTTAGTTCAGGAAGTCCTCAAAACATACCAGACAAAATTCACAGCAGAATAAACGTTTGCCTTCTTTCCATACTGGAATGCTCAGAATATGAGAGCAGAATCTAGTCCACTTTCCTCATGGAGATTACATTAGAGTCTTTCTGTTTTGATTGGCCACCATTGAGGTCCAGTCGATTTCCCCATCATCAGGAAGACAACTAGTGACAATTTGCAACTTAGCTGAGTGCTGATGTTTTTTTTTTTTTTCAATGACATTGAGAGAGGCGGTGTTGACTAAATGAAACAAAACTCTGTGGTTAATCCATGTTGTCATATCTTATTTTGACTATAAGTATATCATTTTGAGAGTGAAGGAGGGGGAAAGGAGGGGAGCAACTGTTTGCTATGTCTGAGAGGGTTGCACTCTTCCATTTTCACCTTAGTTTTCCCAACATAAGCTCTCTTCATGAGTTTTGTATAACTGCCCTGACCTACAATTGGCACACTTTTATATGCTAAAATTTTCACGCCCTTTGTTTAGGTGATGTATCAAGATGTCCTTCAGAAGCTTTGGTGTTTGAAGACGAATCTGAGAAAGGAAGCAATGCGCTTCTTGCTCGTGCTTGGTCCCCTGGGTGGAGTAATGCTGATAAGGCTCTGACCACATTTGTTAATGGACCACTTTTAGAGTACTCTAAAAACCGCAGAAAGGCTGACAGTGCTACAACCTCATTCCTCTCTCCTCACTTGCACTTCGGAGAAGTTAGCGTGAGGAAAGTCTTTCACCTGGTTCGCATCAAGCAGGTTTTATGGGCGAATGAGGGGAACAAGGCTGGTGAAGAGAGCGTGAACTTGTTCCTTAAATCTATTGGTCTACGAGAGTACTCAAGGTACATGAGCTTTAACCATCCTTACAGCCATGAAAGGCCTCTCCTTGGACACCTCAAGTACTTCCCATGGGTTGTGGATGAGGGGCATTTTAAGGCATGGAGACAAGGCAGAACTGGGTATCCACTAGTTGATGCCGGCATGAGGGAGTTGTGGGCTACAGGGTGGCTTCATGATCGTATTAGAGTTGTGGTTTCAAGCTTCTTTGTGAAGGTTTTGCAACTTCCATGGAGATGGGGGATGAAATACTTCTGGGACACCCTCTTGGATGCAGATCTAGAAAGTGATGCCCTTGGATGGCAATACATATCCGGTACAATCCCTGATGGTCGTGAGTTTGACCGCATTGATAATCCACAGGTACTAATGCTACTACCAGTTGCACACTGACATAAATCGTCTAAGTTACTTGACTTCATGAATCTCCGTGAAGGCCATCGTGGCAACTTTAACTTAAGCTGTTGACTTAGGCATTTAATATATTCCTCACTCTGATAATTCATCAGTGAGTCAGCTGCAATCCAGTTATTACCGTGATGTCCTTTCTTTCTTACTCAATGTCATATCAATGATGCTGTAGCATTTTAGGATATCTTTCAAGTGAAATGGCACTTGGTATGCTGCAAAGCCACATTTCCCAAAAAAGAAAGGAGTTTCTATCTATATGGTTCGAACGTACCAACATATCTCAAGTGTTTAGATGTACTATAGACTTTTGCATACTTCCCTAATTGATCAGTGTGATCTCCTTGCTTAGACCATTTGTTCTCTTTCACCATGTCATCTCTGCTGAAGCAGTGTAATAACTCCATCGACAGAAACTGAAAAGTAATGAATTAATGAAACCATGAAGCAAAAGCTGGTGACTTCAGCATACTACTGTTCCCATCTGACTAACATCTCATGCTTTGTTCACACTTTGAGCTTATGTTTAACTTAATACCAATTTTTTCCCTTACTACTTTCATTGGGCAATAATTATACATTTTTGTCGAATTGTTTCATGGGGTCCAAATGACTAATCTTCAGTTCTTCTGCAGTTTGAAGGTTACAAGTTTGATCCTAATGGAGAATATGTACGACGATGGCTTCCCGAACTGGCCAGACTACCAACGGAATGGATACACCATCCTTGGAATGCACCTGAATCGGTTCTTCAAGCTGCTGGAATTGAGCTTGGATCAAATTATCCTCTCCCTATTGTAAGTATAGATGCAGCCAAAGTAAGGCTGCAAGATGCACTTTCCATTATGTGGCAGCACGAAGCAACATCAAGAGCCGCTATAGAAAACGGAACTGAAGAAGGGCTGGGAGACTCATCTGAATCAGCTCCGATCGCTTTTCCTCAAGATATTCAAATGGAGGAAAATCACGAAACTATGCGGAATAACCCACCAGGTCCAGTTCACCGCTATGAGGATCAGATGGTACCAAGCATAACTTCTCTGGTTAGAGCGGATGAAGAAGAGACTTCTTCTGGTATTCAAAACTCCATAGGTGATACTAGAGCAGAAGTGCCTGCAAATGTAAATTTGAATGAAGAACCAAGAAGAGACACGTTAAATGAGGGAGTTTTCCAACAACTTCGACCAAACAACACCCAACCAATGTATAACTTTTCACCTGGGCTACATAATGATGCTGAAGATTCCACTGCAGAGTCTTCGAGCACTGGCAGGAGAGAGAGGGATGGAGGAGTCGTTCCAGTTTGGTCGCCGTCAACTTCTAGTTACTCTGACCAAATTGCGGGCGACGAAAATGGAATTGGCAATGGTTCAGCATTTTTACAAAGGCATCCACAATCCCATCAAATAATTAATTGGAGGCGATTATCTCAAACTGGGTAAGAGTTGAACTTTATTCATACCTGAGACTGCTGCAGCAGTCCATTTTTTCATACGAGAATGTCCCACAGAAAGTTTCTACTTAGTTATAATAAGTGGATGACACTGTTGGACAAAAAAACTTTGATAGTTTTTCTTGTTGGTGATCCTGCTAAAGTTCATGTGTGCCGTTAGATATTGGGTTACGTAATTGGCGAATATTGTTTGCTGTAAAGTCCACTTATCTTTGATAGTCAAGTTCTCTTCGAGGAGCAACTAATCTCGCAAGTTTGAGTTGCTGAAAGAATTATAGGTATGCTTCACCACGCAGTGGAGAAGTATTTGCTAAAGTATTGGCTGCTTCTCCCGCTTGTGAAACTTCTGAGATACTCCATTATCCTAACAGGTGACTATGCAATACGCAAGAAACATGAGGAGATATCATGGAGATGGCCACAGCCTAATCCGAAAGGGGCACAAGAAGATGTAGAAGTCCCGAGTACATATCATATGGCACTGCTTCTCTCTTCACCAGTTCGACCTGACCAGCAATTTAACCTCGAAAAGCTACACCATGGAAGTTTAGAATTGTTCCAGGCAGCTGGTGGTCCGTCCTTTTTCTTAATCATTTTCCACTTGTACCATATATGGAATTTGTTCGTTTGACAAAAAAAGGTATGAAGCCGTTGTGTATAGTATATCTTGTTCTCATAGCTGGAGAGAGACGTCATAACACGGACATATGGGCCCCTAATAAAACCAACATTGTGCTTTCTCTTCGGTTCATAGTTACTCTCATCATCATCTAGCAGTCTTCACCGTTGCTTGGTCTGAAGTAGGATAACTGTAATATGTTATCATACCTCCTCTTGGTCTGAAGCAGGATAACTGTAATATGTTATCACACCTCCTCTTGTGAGAAGGAAAACAGACGATTTCATGACTCGGGTCTTCAGTTGGTCTCTGCTTGCCCAAGCCCCAGTAACCGGTCAAGAAAAGAAGTGCTGTCATGTGAAAAATGCAGCTTTTGCTGTTACGCAAGTTGCTGCATTGAAGACCAAATACTTGGCTGTGGCCGAGCAGGAGGCAACTGGAAGGGCCTAATCTAAATGGCTGCCTCATTCGAGCTAACAACACTACAACCACCTCTAACGACCTCCCATTCAGTGAAAGGATGTCATTTCGTGATGGATTTACAGTTGATCTCTTGTCGCAAACCGGATACATTCTCATGCTTCTGTGCTGTGTTATTTCCCCATTGAGAAGATCTTTTCGGGCTGTTCACAGTCCATCCCAGTGCTAATACATTCTAGGACTGGTCGACTGTCGCATTTTTCGTCCTGATATCGCTACAGGCAAAATCAATATCAAAGTTTACTAGTTGCACACACAAACACATCATACGCACGTGGATATAAGACAGCCTCGGTATAGTGTTATAGCAGACCGTGTTGTCTCAGACACCGGTATCCTTCTCATCCTGAACTCAAGATGCAGTTTTATTGACCATATCTGCATTAACATCTCGCTTATGCCTCACTTATAGAAGGATTATCGTACTAAAATTTGGGAAAGTACCAAGTAAAAACTCAGATGATGGTGTAATTGCAAAGATTGCATCTGTAAACCCATCTCCAGAATTTGAAATCTTGATTTATGCCTTGATGCCTCATGCCTCTGTTAGAACATACAACCCAAAAATTTATGCCAGCGGGAAAAGGTGACCGCATATCCATAAGGTACATTATAATTATATATTTAAGCAATGACGGATTATACTTAACAAGATACGATATTTCATGCATGCAGGTAAGCGGCTGGGAACCGAAGGTCGACCGTCTATAGCATAAGACCATGTCTTGCAATCATCGCATGGGAATCGCCTGGCGCATGTCGATCATGAAACAATCTTTTTGGTGCGAAACTTCTCATAACTTTGGTCGGACAGGACGATATTTTGTCTGGTTCGACCGACTCGAACAAAATACACTGAACATATCCTAAGGTGGAGCCCACGTTATTAAATGGTGCCGACTTACTTCTAAATCAATCACCTCTATAATTTCACGTGTCGGCCGAGAAACACACCGAAAATAATACTCTCGAAACACCTAATGAAAATATACCTTCAAGGATTTCCTTGATAAATTACAATTTTTTCCTTGCTTTTTCCTTTTGGTGGAAAAATTATCCAATAAGTCATAAAATTATTGCACGTTGATCAATTTAGTCTTAATCCTTTCAATTTTACTAATTAAGCCCTAAAATATTTTCATATTTTGCAATTGAATCCATCCAACTAATTTTAACTGGAATTCTAATGCAAAATGTAAATATATTTACGACTCGATTTAACAAAATTACAAAATTTAGAATTGAGTTGATCAAAATTCAATAAGCTCCGAACATTTCGGATATATTTCTCTTCCTTCGTTTCTTAGCCATAATGAAATAGGACGATGATATAAAATTGATCTAGAATTTTTTTGTTTTTTTTTTAAAATTGATCTAGATGAAAAGTCGGGATATTTCGAGTAACGTAAATAAAAAACCAATAAAGCAAGAACAAACGAAGGCGGTGTTCTTTGGCATACAATGAATACATACAAGGCCGAGGATTAGAAAAAGCGCGCCCCCGCGCGCATATCGAGTCGTCGGAGTACGATGCATTCAATTGCAGGCACGGGTGGGAGACTGAACATGGGTCGACCCGTTGACTTTGCTTCCCACGTGAATATAATAATTACCAAAAGAAGATTTTATAAAATCACCGAAATACCCTAAATTATATTCATTATTAGCTATGTATCATAAATCTTTTTCTGAAATACTAAATGTCCCAAATTTATATCTATTGGATATATTTATCTCCATCAAGATTACGTCAAGGAACACCGTTGATAATTTCCCAACATGGACAATAAAAGACGAACGGTGTTGACTTAATTAACATAAAAATAATATCATTTTTGCTGAAAAATAATTTAATAAAATCTTGATGGAAAGTAAATGTACCATATGTACAAATTTAGAAATTTTTTATGTCACGAGAGAAATGATAAATGTATCGTAGTTGGCATGTTTTAGAGTTTTTTATGTTGAAAAGAAATCAAGATAAAATCGAGATTTTTTGTGATTTTTTTTTTTTTGTCATTCTTAGTCATGCGTTTGACCAAGTCACGCCCGCCTGCTAACTGGCCTTGGACCCCAGTGACGGGGACAACATGGAATTCTCAACTCTCTGAATCCTTTGATTGCACGTCTCATTCACTAACGGCGCACCGTTTCATCGCTTTGAATTGGCAAGCAGATGTTTTCCTGGGTCCAACCAAGTTGCCTCCAAGCAAGTTAAATTCTCACAAGTCCCTCTCGGTATGGCCTAGGCTCGAATCATCCGTCGTCCTTTCGCATCCTTTCCAGTCATCCCGCGAGCACCGGCACGAGAGAACCGTGACGCTTGAAACCGATGGGAATCCAACCACGCGGTCTTGACTTGAATTTCGAAAGGAAAAAGAGAGAGAGAGAGAGAGAGAGAGAGCAAAGTTTAGCTGAAGGGGCGGGACCTTAGGTCAGGTCAAGACCACACTTGTTGACCATTCCAGAATTTTATAATCTCGATCGCATCCCCAGTGATTGGAAGCGGCAGGTTTGGCTAAACACGTTGGCCAAAAAAACCCTCATGCCGCCTTACGTTCCATCTCTCTCTGTCCTGGAAACAAGAACTCCTTGAAACGATCGGGAGGCGCGATTTTTAAAACAATGGCGTGCATGAAATCAGACCGCGAGGACCGGGCGTTCGATTTTCTTCATTAAAATGTCCCAATTCGAGAGGTCCCACAGACGTCTGAAGTTGAATAGTCAAAATTTGACCAAAGAAAAAGTCGACATCTGGTGTGCGATAGAGTCGCACTTGGTTTCTTCCTTCGTGGGAAGCTAAGGACCCGCTACAATAGTAAATGAAACAATGAGCACATTTCATGAAAAATGAACGATTTGATAAAAAAAAAAATTTCTGAAAACGATCGTTTATACTACTCAAGATAATTAGCTAATAATAAATATTTCTCATTAATTTATGTCTAAATATTTTTGTGAACAAATTACTCAGCAATTGAATGTGAACAGCAATTGAATGTGAACACATTAATATTAGTGGCGTTCCGATGGAAAAGTTCAATCAACCGATTGTACGTTAAGAGAGCTGTGTATGAAAGTAAGAGGGAATTTACCTAAAAACGGGAAACATGGGGCACCGAGAAAAATGAAAAACGCAAACCTCAAAATGACTATACACTCCGTTGTTATATTCTCTGTCTAGTTATCTCAAAGCACGAATATGGAGGTTTCCATAATTATCTACAGTACAATACTGTCCTGTAGAATTTTCGCGACTCTTACATTGTAATCGAGGGTCGAACGTTGTAAAATGTAATAGCCTTGCTTTGTGTTGTCCGCCGTAATCAATTAATAGAATTTATAAAAATATTATATACAACTATAACTACGTGCCGTGGAAAATGCCTCATCGATTTTGTCTTAAGAACTTGGATACTCCGTTCAGGGGGGGACGACGGCTGGGAATGATGATTGGGGGGATTAAAGCGGCCGGGACACGAAAAAGGGGAGAGAGAAGAAGGCACGAAAAACGAAAGGGAGCAAAGTCAAAGGGCAGAACAGAGTCCTGTCTCTGCTTTGTAGCAGCCTTTTTTGCTCTTTTATTCTCGGGCTCTCTTCAATCTCTCAGAGAAGGCCTCCCTAAACGGTTGCATACCAAACACGCGCACGCCCCGAAAGCCCTCTGCAGATTCCCTTCTCTCCTCTCGGTTCTCTTGTCTTTGTATGCAGTTCTGTTGTCTTTGCATGCGCTCTTTGCCTCCCCCCCTCTTACTCTGCCATAAGAGGTACCTGTCGACAGCTGTGCTGGAAAAGTTAAGAAGCAAAGTTGTCGGCTTCCCCCATCTGTTTGATTTTCCATTGCTTTTTGCTTCGTGGGTTTTTCGAGTTTTGTCTGAAGGTGCTCAAATTTTTTTTTTTTTTTGTGTGTGTGTATGTTTTGGTGTTTGACGATCATGATTGGGCAGTTTTTAGGGGTCGGAGTTTTGCTGGTCAATTTGGTGGGGGAAACAGAGGAGTGATGCTGGGAATTTAGTTGCACAAAGGCCCTTTTGTTGTCTGGTCCTGGGGTTGTTTTCTTGGATGGCGAGGCTATGCTGTTTCAATCCTCAGGTATTGATCTAAACTGATATTATTAGGCTTCTTAGCCTCTGTTGTTTTGCTTTCTGTTTTTGTGTGTACGCATCCAGAGTATATGGACATTACAATTGAGTACTTTTGTGTCTTCTTTGCATGTAGTGACCAGTTATCGCTTGAATTGCCCTGGTTGAAATGCATGTATAAGGAATAAATATTGTTTGTTTACGGGGTTTCTAGCCCTCGTCTAGCTGTTTAAGGATTTAGTTGGATACCTTTTGACCGTGTGTGAGTCAGGAGAGACTCGGTTACTTTTGTATGATTGTGCTGTATGGAAGAATGGGGAAGTTGGATTTCAGAGCTTGCGATCGACTGTGAAGATTTCTTCTAGATTTTTCAAAGCCCAATCAAGATATATCTACCTATTGTCCTATTGCTTGCCATTGTTCGGCTATCATCGCATTGTAGCATTTTGTGGGATTGTTTCTTCCCTTTAATTCTTGGACATTAGCATGCAGGAGCTCAATCCTCTACTTCTGGTAAAGGAAGAAACATCGAAGGGCTGATCAAGTATGGTTTCAGCCTAGTAAAAGGGAAAGCCAATCATCCCATGGAGGACTATCATGTTGCCAAGTTCATGCAAAAGAAAGGGCACGAATTAGGGCTCTTTGCTATTTATGATGGTCATTTGGGGGACAAGGTCCCCGTGTACCTGCAAAAGCATTTGTTTTCCAACATCTTAAAGGAGGTGGGTTGAAGTGATCGGACTCTAATGGGATTAACATTACATATTCTCTCACAGTCCTAAGTTCTTTTACTTGTTCAACATTGACCTTACAGGAAGAGTTCTGGGTCAATCCCAATAGGTCTATTTCAAAAGCTTATGAGAAGACAGACCAGGCGATACTCTCCAATAGTTCTGGCTTGGGACGTGGTGGTTCGACTGCAGTGACGGTAATACTGATAAATGGCCAACAACTATTGGTTGCTAATGTTGGAGATTCACGAGCAGTTCTCTCAAGGGGGGGTCGAGCTCTACAGATGAGTATCGATCATGAACCCAGCACAGAAAGAGGGAGCATTGAACATAGAGGCGGCTTTGTCTCAAACATGCCAGGTTTCTCCTATCAGCCTTGCTGATCATGGTTCAAGATGTGCTTTTTGTCCTGTATGCTTAATGATGCTTTTATAAGCAATTGATGGCTCAAAATCTCTCAATGGTTAGCTTCTTGGTTCTTAGAACATTGTTATTTAAGGCATTTATGCTGTATTCATGACCAAATCCACCATGCAAAATCTCCTAATTTCTAAATTGCGCTGTTACAAATCTCATGAAACTCGAGCAGAAAACTATGTGGAGCTTCTTGTTCCAAAAGAGCACTTTACAGAGACTGGTCAAATTGAAAAGGCATGGGAAATTGTGCATATTAATCAGTTTGTGTGAGGTTCTAATAGGAAACGGTTATTTTGATTGTTGTTAGGTTAGCTGATTTTGATTGGGGTGATATATGCAAAGATCAATTTGTGTTTACTTATGTCCTTATCAATTAATGTGTTTTTATTTCAAAGGGGAATAACTCTGTCCTAATTGAATGCACTTAGGAATACTTTAATACGTGTAGTAGCTTTCCCAATTTGTGTAGAAAAATTAATATTCAAATCTCCATAAATGAAAATAAATGCTTAAATCTCGAGTCTTGAGCCTATTTTTCTGAAGGCTCTTGTTTGATCATTTTGAATTAGCAGATGTCTGCTGCTTTGGAGTTGTAGAAAATTTCATCTTCTCTAAGAATGAGAAGGTGACATGTCTTTCCATGCTTCATGAACTGACGATGCGGGAGTTACTTCTTGTTATGGGATATCAAAACAGTCAACCCTGGCTTGTGGTGCTCTATCCTTGTTTCTCTTAGCCTGCAGAGGGCTGATGAAGAAAACAACAAGCTTCTCAGGTTGCTGTTATGTCTGTTTAATTTTCACTTACTAGTCAAGACCCAAATATTGATTCAGCAATAGTTCACAAAGTCAGTCGGATGCTTTTAGGACAAAAGAGAGCCATTGCTTGGGGACAATTCCAAGCGTGCTCTATACCTTCTTTCTTTTTGGTATATTCATGGGAGCCTATTACTGCATATAGGGAATTTTTCATGAGAGAGATACTTATAGTAGTTGTAATCTTAACCCTATGCTTTAAAAGCCACAAGTTACATAAGTGGCCTGCTGTGCTAGGGTATCGAAACTGGCAGCTGTCCGTTGACCCTTAAGTTTGTTTAGACTAATTTCCTTCTAGGCTCAACATCTTTTTGACTATTCTGCCTGGCATGATAGCTTGATGTCTCAGTTATCAATCCATGATTTCCTTTCATGGTTTAGGTTGCTTCAATTTGTGTTTGTACAACTGTGGAACTTCCTTAGCATTGTTACTCTGTTCACGCTGCATTTCATACTTCATCCATCAACTGCTTAGACAAAGTTGCAAGTGCACAAGTTGATACATTGCCTGAGCCTATCTGTTCTAGTTGGTGCTTTCTACATTTACTGATGGCCTTCTTCTGCTGGCTTATTCAATTTTTCGGCACAATAGTACCGATGAAGAATTGTGTTTATTCCAATGTGCAGTGAAGATTGCACAGAAATAGGGGTTTTCTTGGCTTCTTCTGACAGCTTTATTGCTAGACACCCACTGCGGTTGAAGGACTGTTTTCTGAGAAGGGCTATGCACTTCACAAATAAAGACTAATAGCATAATGGATCTAGCTGCCTTGTTCTGATAATAGAATTTATGTTGTCCCTTTTCCATGTTTCTACTTGCAGTTTGTTATGAGTTTTGACCTTCAGTATTGATTTTGGTAACTTGGAAGAGCTACTTATTGAGCATAAAATGTACAGTGGCATGCATCTCAAACAGAAAGACTACAGCAGTAATGTCATAGGTTTGTGATGTTGGGATAAGTGTAAGTGTCAAGCCTTTATGTTCCTGCTGGATGTTACTCAGTTTTTTTTCCGAGTCACATTGATAGCAGTGCTTCAGTCTATTTTTCATTGGACTTGAAAGCATGGTGAATTGAACCACATCAACAGTGTCAAATTTGAGTTTGGAGATTGTAGTATTCATCATTATGAGATAAGTAGAGTGAAATGGTCTTATCGACAGTTTCAATTGTCACGTGATCATATAAGTGTCAAGTGTGTGTGAATCATACGGAATTGACAATGCAAAGGAATCCAGCTCGTCTTGCGAGCACTTGCCTTATATTTGATCTCTCCTGTATTTTCCTTGTTAAATTGCGATTGAATAAAGTGGTACCTTTTTACATTTGATGATTCTTCTACTGCACAAACAAACTTGGATATTGCAAAGATCCTTAGCTTAAATTTTCACTCTACCAGGGGATGTCCCAAGAGTTAACGGACAGCTGGCAGTTTCTCGTGCTTTTGGAGACAGGAGCCTGAAGTTACATTTACGCTCAGACCCTGACATTAGAACCATCAATGTGGAAGTCAATATGGATGTATTAATCCTTGCAAGTGATGGTCTTTGGAAGGCAAGTTTCCAAATAATAATACATTAGATATCAAAGAAAAATTACAAATATCAGCATCTGAAAATACTCCAATGAGTCAACTTATCATTTGAGAGCTACATTGTTATTGATTCGGGACATTATTGATTCAGGTGGTGAGTAATCAAGAGGCAGTTGATATCGCTGGAAGGATCAAAGATCCAGAAAAGGCGGCAAAAGAGCTGACTGCAGAAGCTTTGAGAAGGGACAGCCGAGATGATATATCTTGTATAGTCGTCAGATTTAGAGGATGATACAGTCTGATATTAAACTGCTACCCAGCTTCAGTACATACCAACAGATGAAAGGTTTTCACTGTCTGTGAAGGAATGGTATATCTAAGTGATTGTGGATCATATTCTAGGCCCAATGAACTCCTTTTGCCAATTTCTGGAAGAGGCGTGGAATTGGCAAGTCCAGAAATTGGCAAGGGAACAAGCGGGTGCAGGAAGGTTTCTGCTGTATATTACATTCTTTATTTTATGGTCCGGAGGATTTTTTCCCCCCTTCTTTTTTCAAATCTGAAGCGTATTTTTGGACCTAGGAAAGAGGACAGATTTGTCTGCAGGATTAGACGTGTATTTATTGGTGATTGAAGGACTACTAGGTGTTCCGCTGATTGTCATATTTGTTTTGGGGAAGTCTCCTCCAAATTTGAAATTCAAGTTGTTTACTTTACAGTTATCGAATGTGCTGTCTATTCTTTGTTGGTTATCTTTACTTTGCAGATCGTCTTCCTGATAGTATAAGCTTTTTGAAAAAATGATTTCCCATTTTCTCTAGCTACATTGTTTGAAGCAGACTGCAGCAATGAATTAAAGAACCTTCAGCAGAATTAGGGCTGAGTTTTTATGACGAGCCTGAAACGAACGGGGAAGAAAAAGACTCCCGGAAGCAATACAGATCCAACTGGATTTGGAGATGAAGTTTAGGTGCAATCTGATTACATGACCATCTGTCTAACTAATCTCCGAACTTGAGGGTTATGAGCTGCCCCATTTTCGTTCGATTAATTGTATTCTGATAGAGCTGGCAGCTCGCAATGCTTGAAAGCACCAAAAATCTCTCAAGCTGTGGCGTATAATGTTCACACAGATAGGCAAGCATTGATAGATTAGAACTACGGATATACAAAAGAATCGAGAACTGCCGGAACCGGATTGGGCTAACCCAAAATCGGTAGTTTCCATGAGAACCAATCTAGTTCCCACTTCCATTTTAATTAAAATAATGTGTATCAGTCCGATTCCAAATTTTAGGTGTGGAACTACCCACAAGGACTGGATTCGTACACAAACCAATATATAATTATTTTTTGTGTAATTCTTAAGTTTTAACTTTTCAAATCAAAACTCTAGTTTTCTCTCCATCTCTTGCCCCACTCATCTTGCAACCTCACCTCCCTCTCTCACTCTCGCTCTTGATGGCCTCTAGCCTCGTTGATCCCTCTCTCACTCTTGCTCTAGATCATCTCTTGCCTCATCACTCCGTCTGTCACTCTAGCTTTCGATCACCTTTGGCCTCTACCCTTGTCGCTTGCTCGTAAGTCTCACCCCTCTTTCATAGTGGGGACATTTTGATCGGTTTCATGGACACACCCAAGAACTAGATCGCTCTCTGATTTCAAGGTTCTTCCATGAAATCAATAAGCAATTCCCAACTCTAATTTTTTTTAAACCAATTCTTAATGGGCAATTCCTCATTCTAAGGTACAAATCATCTACCTTAAAATCAATCACCCCTAATCAGAACTGTAATTAAGGTGTTTAACTCCAAATTCTAACAGCAGGAGGCATGTTAGGAGCTTATAAGATAAAGATTTTTCTTAGATTGGAAGCTGACTCTTGCCCTTATGTGATTGCATTCTCATGGCGACAATGTGGGCACGGCTCCTTAAATCTACAGCTGGGATTGCTCCTTAAAGGACCTGCACTTGTCCCCCTTCCCTCTCGTCACAGCTTGTCCTTCCAACGGTTTTGTCAGGCTGGAATGGACGTTCATAAAGAGCGAGGTCTGCAAGATCCATACGGCAAGTGTGCTCTGTCATGGAAAGTTTCAAGTCGATCCATGCGTAGGACTGTGCTGAACAGAGAAACAGGTGAACTAGTCAAATTCGACTCCCGCAGTCATCACTGCAATCTCACTTTCGGCAGGCTGACCAATCGAATTCCCTCTTTAGAAGATAACGCAAGGCATTCGAACTTTTCTACTCGACTAATCTTCACGATGCACGCAAATCCACGCGAGCGAAAGACATTGCAATTATTACACAGAGTCCGCCGCATCCAATCAGCGGCGCGGTAGCTCCTCGGCTAGTCCATCAGCATAGCTGGCATAGACTCCGCCATGCTTGGGGGCTGATGGTAGGTGAGGCTGATCGAATGAAACTGCAACATTCCAGAGGGGGCTGAAAAGGATTTAACACAAATTCTCTTTGAATTTCTACCATTCAATAACTCACCATCCGCAAAACTTGACTTTTGTGTTATTCTCCAGTTATCTAAATCAGATTTGAAAAGCACTTTTCTAAAAATAATTATTTATGTTATTTAAAATAATTAGTTAATGAAAAATATTTTCACTATCAATAATAATTTATATTCTAAATAGTTTTGTGGATAATAAAGACAAATTTGGTTCGTTCATATTTGTAAACAATACAATCAATCATTTTAAAAAAAATATTTTTTAAATTATTTATTTTTTGCATATAAATATGATTGGATTGTGCTTGAAATGAAATAAAACGAAACTATACCATGCGTAATTTTTATTCCCATCCTTAACTTTTGTTTACTCATATGTCATAAATATATTATTGGCTACATATTTTTGGCTTGTTTCCTGATGTCGTAATTATTTTATGACAAACGATTTTCACATAGGTCAAGTGTTCAAATCTTAGCACATTCTCTTGCATTTTTCCCGTTAGAATGTTATCCCGTTGATGTGGTTCCGTCCACAATTGCATGTGTAGTACCGATTTAAATGCGAAACGAAATGTCATTTCATATACTATAAATACATTATTGACTTGCTTTTCATCAAGTGAACTTTTTTATTAAAAACGAGCTACGTTCATGTTTATAATTCGGCAATGAGAAAGACAATCTGAATAATATATAATAAAGTTACCGTGCCATCTTATTAGGAATAACAAGGGCATCTTTGAATATTCAAAATTTCATATCAAAAGCGAGTTTTCAAGAAACTGTCCGAGTTTTTATCCAAAGTTGCTCTCCGGGATTGTATTGATTGGTTGAAAGGCCTAAAAGAGAATGCTGCAAAAGATAGCATAAGATGAAAATTACACAATAGAAGATGCCAATCGGGAGACAGATCCGCCCTATTCGTCAATGGGGTATTCTCTGAGTAGGGGCTGGCTCATGCAAGTCGAACGTTGTTTTCGGGGAGCTGGGCAAAAGGAAAAGAGGCTCCTAGCTAAAGGTAGCTTGTCTCGCCCAGGAGGCGGGAAGAGTTGAGAACAAAGTGGCCAAAAGGAATAATATATAATAATAAAAGCCAAGAAAAAGGAGGAAAAGGTGACCTATTTTAACATAAGACAAACAGTAGCCGGAATCATCGAATTTACCTCCCTCCCAGCTCGGCCACACATCAAATGCCCACGTGTCATGTACCACCAATTTCTCATTACAACGTTCCAGAATATATCTGTCGTCTTCTAGTATATTTCAATCCTGCCCACAGAAAGCCCTCCACATTGACCATCCCCCACCCAATCACTTCTCTCTCCTTTGACTCCACAATCTCTCTCTCTCTATATCTCTCCCTGTCTGCAGCCACAAGCTGCAGCAGCTGCAGCAGAGCACGAAGCATAGGTGCGCCTCGGCAATGTCCGGCCGGTGCTTCAGCCTGACGGAATTCAGGAACCGGTGCTACCGCTCCGCATTCGCCCGGTGGGGCCTCCGGTCCGCCCTCACCGACCTCCGCGACGGCACCGTGGTGCACTGCTGGGTCCCCAAGGCCCGCTCCCCGGCCAAGCCCGACCTCCTCCTCATCCACGGCCTCGGCGCCAACGCCCTCTGGCAGTGGGCCGACGTCCTCCCCCACCTCGCCCCTCACTTCAACCTCTTCGTCCCCGACCTCCTCTTCTTCGGCGACTCCTTCACCTCCCGCCCCGACCGTTCCGACTCCTTCCAGGTAATCACACGATCGGCCGACCCGTCCCTTCCTCTTCACCGTGTGTATAATTCCAGATGTCTTGCGTGTTCTAGAGAACTATCGTTGCGGGTGCATAAGTTGAATGAAAAACTCGAACCGACACGAAGCACGTTTAGGCTCGGAGATTTGCCTTGGACTATAGAGGAAAGATTAAGCTTTATGGCGAATGTTTGATTGCTATTTTATTCGAATGTGCAATTCATTTTGAACTCGGCTTCCATGAACGTGACATATTCCTTGCTAGGCGCGGTGCCTGATGCGGGTCATGGAGGCCCATTCGGTGCGGCGGCTGAGCCTCGTGGGGCTGAGCTACGGTGGGTTCGTGGCGTACAGCATGGCTGCGCAGTCCATGGAGGAAGGGGCGGCGGTGGCCGTGGAGAGGGTGGTGATATGCTGCGCCGCCGTGTGCATCGAGGAGCGAGAGATAAAGGAGGGGATGCTGAGCGTAAGCGACCTGGAGCAGGCGGCGGGGATCCTTGTGCCGCAGACGCCAGCGAGGCTGAGGGAGTTGATGAGCTACACGCTCTCCCGGCATCCACCTCTTGGGCTGATTCCTTCCTGCTTGCTCAGTGATTTCATCGATGTGAGACTCTCTTTTATCTCGTACAAGACCAGCACTCGGTTAGTATGTCATTGCTTTGATTGGATTGGCGGGATACATGTTCTATATCTGATCTTCAGCTGCAGGTAGTGCCTAATCAATCTAGTGCCGGGATTGCAATTTGCACGTGTACTCGCATCGTTCATTTTGTTTATTGTGCATGTCGAAGGGGTTTCTACCCTACGGGAAGTTTCTCCATTTGAAATAACAAACATTTAAAGTATAAATTAGTTGAGGGTTCGCCAATGACTCGAATTATTGATGACGTACCAAACTTGGTGGTGGAAGGATGAGGTGTTCATTTGCTATTTGAGGGAGAGCGCTAGTGTGGCATCAGTCAATGATTAGACAGAACGGTGCCCTTGTATTTGGTGAAACATTCAATGGAGTAGATAGGCTCTCGGCTGACTTAGGACCGTGATAGTTGCAGCTGGCCGGCAGGTCATGCAGAGCTGCCAGTCGTACTAAGATTTACCAGCACGTGAATATCATGCTTGATTAAGATATACTGATGAAGGCATGGCACGAACTGAGATTCTCACTTTGCCATCGGTCATGGATATGTCGTTTTTCCCCTGAAGTTCAGGAACGTGGTCATTGACAGGCAATGTGCGCTGATTACATCGAACAGAAGAGAGACCTGGTTCGAGATATCCCAAGAAATCGAAAAGTATCCGAAATCCCAAAGATCACCCAGGTTTTACTTCTTCCCCCTTTTCCTTCTTTTCTTACCTTCTCTATTATTGTTAATGCTGTGGCGCATTAGAGAGTTGCATAATCGCGGCCATGCCGATTGCTCCTGCAGCCCACGTTGATAATCTGGGGAGAGCATGACCATATCTTCCCAGTGGAGCTGGGTCACAGGCTTAAGAGGCAAGTTTTCCCCTTCATCTCTCCAAAATCTCTCTAAAACTAACACAATTGTGTGCTTATTCTTGGGCTGAACCCCCTGAGTCTTTCTTACCATAGGCATATAGGAGACAATGCACATCTCGTGGTCATCAAGGATACAGGACACGCCTTCAACATGGAGAAACCGAAAGAGTTCCACAAGCTTTTGAAGATGTTCCTCGTTGATCGGCAGCCTCCTCCAGCAAGCTCATCGCCGGATTATGAAAGTGAGAAATGCACTACAGAAGAGAGAACGAGCGATAATGGTAGCGATCCAAAGACGAAGGCAACAGCCTCAACAAATGCTCCTTCACAAGCATAGACTCATTGGGCCGAGGGCATATACAGGCCATTCGAATCAATTCTTTGGTTTATTTATGATCCATTCGTGACTCCAAGGTGCATTTATATGGAGGTAACCCCTCCCTGATGCAAGGAAACGAACAGGTCCTGAATTGTATATGAGACGGACATCTTCCATTCTCCTCTTAACTCATGTAACGTTTTGGCATTCTAAACCATGACAGTTGATTCACAGCGGCATTCACTCCACAGAGACAAACAATCTGAGAAAAGGCTTCCGTGTTTATAGGACAAAGATAACAGTATTCAATCGTGTAACCAGCACAAACACAACACTGTGGAGAAGCATTCTGTTAAATAAGTAAATACAGACCAACAGTCTACTAACTGCACCATCGCATAAGACCATGACTCCTGCCCTAGCAAGCCTCAATGTCCCCCAAAGAATTGAAATCATCAGAAAGCGTCTACTTTGCCCAATTAACTCTGCACAAAAGTTTAAGAGACGTGGCATCAACACAAATGTGACAAAGCTCTGTCACCACTGACATGAGAAGTGACAAATAAATGTGTACTAAAAGCAGCACCAAATTTTGAAGAGGGTATAATTTAAAGATGAGTTTGGCATGTGTATAACTTCCTTACCTCTGCCGCAGGCTCATCAACTTTGGATTGCTCACCTGTCAATTTCAGAAGAAAAGGTTAACACATCTGTTATGCTTGGGTATCAAAAGCTCGAGAGGAGACATGTTTTATAAACAACCCATTTTCTATCAAAATGGATACAGAAATCAAAGAACAGGAAATCTTGTCTAAGAAAAAGAGAATGTTGCAAATGGGATAACTGCATGAAGATATTCTCCATCAAAACAGTCCCAGAGACAAGCAGGTCCACAAAAATCGATTCTTTTGCCATGTCAACAAAGCAACCAAACCCTCCTGAGAAAATAGTCCTCTTAAAATGCAGTGGTTCATGATATCATTAACAGCACAACTATTGTTACAGTTCTTTAGCCACCTAAATATGGCCATATTGTCTAGGAAAGTTGGTATGGCCAATCTATTCAGATTACAACTGCAAAAATTCAACATTTTACAAAGGGAAGGGAGGGGGTGGCTGGAGAGATGCTCACCTCCTTCTTCAGGCAGATCTGTAGTCCATAGTGTAAGATTGTCCCTAAGAAGTTGCATAATGAGGGTACTGTCCTTATAGGAGTCTTCATTTAGGCTATCGAGTTCCGCGATAGCCTCATCAAAAGCTTGTTTAGCCAGATGGCATGCCCTGCCCATCAAAGAATTAGATCTCAGTTATCTAAACGAAAATTTGTTTCTTCTGAATGTGCGAGCCCATGCTTCTTCTACCATGCTATTGCTTCAAATATAGAAGCTAGCCCTGCCGTCACGTACACATGCAGCAAAAGTATGCCCAAGAAACACAGAGATTCAAACAAGGCATGCACATCAACCTTTCTGGCGAGTTCATGATTTCATAATAGAAGACGGAGAAATTCAAAGCCAGTCCAAGTCTGATAGGGTGAGTTGGAGCCAAATCCGTTGAAGCAGTGGAACTGGCAGCCTGCAAATTGAGCCAAAAAAAGGCACATCATTTGTAGAGGATGGAAAATGAAAAAGAATGGAGGAAACAGTGACGAATGAGACAAATGAAACCAACAGAAGCCTCAACTTTATGAACCATACGACAAGCACCCACCTCATATGCCTTGAGCGACTGATCAGCAGCTTCTTTGCGGTCATCACCAGCCTTGAATTCAGCAAGGTAACGACAATAATCACCTTTCCTGCCGAATTAGGAAACAATAAACATTAGAACAGAAAAAACTATTTATAGCCTGCAAGTCGACAACCCAACAAAAACATGAGGATGAAACTCTAAATTTTGATTTATTAGTTATCACTTGGGGAGAAGGATCTCAGTAAGCACTTTGCCAGCCTAAAAGATAGAAGGTAGATAATCAAACCCATAATGTCAATAGATATAAGAATTGAAATAACGGTTTCATACGGACATTGTGACATGAAGGCAAAAGGCATTACATAGCACATGACTATCCTTGTCAGTTGTCACTGTCCAAAAATCAATCACCTCTTTAGCTCCAGAAATTTCCAATTCTACTCATGCAACATAGGGTCAGTATGTTACACATGCCAAGAGGAAAAAATTATAAATAAATGTGTATATATCTACAGATTCCCACGTTTCCATCCAGCATATCCAGGTTTCCCTCATGTGTGTTTGGTTGATTCCATGAATCATAATCATGTTTTCACTGTGCGGTTACAGCCCAATTGACCATCATTTCCAGTGCATGACATGGAGATGTGAAAGAGGAGGGAGTTTAAATGGAGAATTCCTCACATCTTATAGTAGAAAACAGTCGACTCTCCACTTGAGGAGGATGGGATAAGATGCTTATCAATGACTGAGAGTATGTCACTGCAGATCTTGGCGAGCTCATCTTCAACCCTTTGCCTGTAGTCCTTGATCCTCTTCACATTCTGCTCGTTACCCTTGGTCCCCTCCTTCTGCTCAATGGAAGATAAAATCCGCCACGATGCCCTTCTGGCCCCAATCACATTCTTATACCCAACAGACAACACATTTCTCTCCTCAACGGTCAGTTCCACATCCAGCTTAGCCACTTGCTTCATCGACTCAACCATCTCTGCAGCAAAAGAGGTGAAACAGATAAGAGAACCCACAACTCCCAATTGCATCTACATTAATTGGTGAAATCCCCAAATAAAGATATTACAAAAGAGGGATCTGGCGGTTTAAGCAAACCAAAAATCTAATCGAGACCTATCATTTATAAGACAATAACTTTTGTCTGGAGAAAATTAAACCCTAGCTATCACCTCTTCCTTGTCTATTTAAAAAGGGCATATCTATGAAGAACATCCTGGACAAGAAGGTCTTTGCCGACTCCTCCTGATCCATGAGTTTTCCAAAATCCTAAAAGAGGACCAGCAGCAGACGTCACCGCGGCTCACAAAGTAGTAACTATGCCCCATCAATAATTGTTTCGACAGGCATTAAAACCCGTTCACCTCATATCACACTCCATCCTATACACGGCAACAATGCTCGCAACAAAACCGAGAGACAACCCACCATACGAAAACGGAGCTTCAGCAACAGTTCACACACACGGAGGGGAGGCGAGAACCCTAGAAGAGGACCAAAACAAAAGGCCCCAAAACCCCGCCGCCCCCGCCGCCGTCCAATTAGCAAAGCTACTACCTCGGCGCCGGCGAGCACCGCCGCGGATCCCCCCCGGGAAAACCAACCCAATCGAAATCGCACGCTAAAGCAGACGAACAACCTTCCCAAGCAGCAACGAGAACAATGACAGAAACGAACTCCAGCCACAACGATTTAAGAAAAAAAAAAAAACAAAACAAAACAAAAAAAAGCTCACAGCCCGACATGCCGGGAAGCTACTGAAAAAGCGAGAGCGATCTGCCGAAACGCTTCCGATCCGCGGAAGGCCGCGGACGAACGCATGGCGGCGAGATTCGGCAAAGAAGCAAAGCGGATCGAAAGAGAGGAGATGAAGAGCTAGAGCTACTACTGACCATCGTATCGCTCGGCTTGCTCCGCGAGCCTCGCCTGGTAAACCTGCTGCTCTCTCTCCCTCTCCATCTCTCTCTTTCTTTCTCTCTCTTCTGCGTGAACTGAAAGGTTCTTGCTTTCGCGAGGGTAACCGCTCCCTTAGCTTAGCTTGCTGCTGCGTTCTTGCTTGCGATTAAAGATGGAAACGGAAGAATAAAGAAATGGAAAATGGAAAATGGAATTTCGCACCGCGTGGCGACCGTTGGATTCTTTTTTGGGGGTTTCCACGGATGGAGGGCTGGCAGCGAGCCTTGGATTCCGTGACGGTGGAACGGCGGGATCTGAGCCGTTGCCTTCCGGGGGCGGGTTTAGGTGAAGCCCCGCCGTTGGATGGGGATGCAGCGGGATCGCGGGCCCCACCTTCGCGCTTTGCGTCTTTTTCTTCATCGGTCGGTGCGGGCGGGGCTCTGTCTTTGACTCTCGTCGCGGCGCGGTCAACGAGTTCGCCGCCGCAATTCTCGGCGCGGGTTGCTCTCCCGTCGGGTCACCCGGATTCGCCGGCGGCGGTTTGCGGCGGCTGTCTTCGGCGGCGGCGGCGGCGAGCGGTTCGGCGTTCTTCTCGAGGCGTACGCATCGGCCGCCCGCGCGGGCGGTTCGTTTTACCGCGCTTGCGACGGAGCTAGGGCTCGAATTCAAATCCAATTCCCCCGGACGCTCCGTCGGTGAACAGCAAATTAGCTGATTCTCCGTCATCCCCTAGCTGCAACCAGCTTTGGGTCGCGTTCTCATTCGCACTCGAATTGTAAAATTTCTTCTTCACCACTCGAAACCCCTCGACGATCAGTTCACGCGGACCTTCCCCTGCCGAGAAAAGCCGCGACTTTGCTGGCAGTATGGCCAGCGCTGGATCCGATCTCTCTCAATTCGACATTTCTAAGGAGGTAATAACGTTTTGTCTGTCTCTCTTTCTCTTTCATTCTCTGGGTTACTCGTGACGGAGGAAGCTGTGTGATTCCCAAGTACCAATTTTTGCTTCTTCCCTTGAAATTTAGGAGAAGGACAAACTTGTGGGGGAAGTGATACGTTATGTGCTGTTCAAGAGTCACCAGAACTCGGGGTGTCCGATCAAGAGAGAGGAGCTCACGCAGCTGGTCACCAAGAATTACCGGAACCGCAACCTTCCCGCGCTCGTCATCAACGAGGCCCGCGAGAAGCTCTCGAGCGTTTTCGGGTACGAGATGAGGGAGCTCCAGAAATCGCGGCCTTCGACTAACCAGACTCGGGCTTCTCAATCAAGTAAAATTGGTTGCTTGTTATGATGATTGTGGACCCTTGTGTGTGTTTCTGTAGGAGGAACATCTAGATGGTAATGCTTGTGATGTTGAGTTTGGCTACTACCTGCGACGTATGTACATGATCAGTGTAGTCTTTCGAGAACTGATTTATTTTGTGGACAGAAAAAGAGCCAAATTGGAACTTTCTTTTACTTACTAAGAATTGCTTTGGCAACTCTTGGGTTACGGCAGCCCTGTCACGAAAACCGTGAGTTCATTTTGAATTTGGCGATGGGATTGAATTGTGTCATTTAGTTGTAATTTTTTGCTTGTTTGTGTTATATAGTTTTAATTTCTTGCTGCTAATGCATGAGGGATTAAGTCGTCAGATTACATGGAGAGTTTTGGTTTATTATAATTTGAATTAGTCAGAGCTTTAATTCGTCTTTATCATGATGGGACACTGATATAGCCATGTTCTGCATTGCTGTTTCTGATCTATTTGCTTTGACAACTTTTTCCTTGTTAACTCAGTTATAACTGGACCAGATTTCATGTTATTTTTTTCAGGTTCAGCAGACAGCAGATCTTATGTCCTCATGAGTCAGCTCCCTGCTGATTTATATAGGAGGTATGTGGAGGACGTCAATGCAGTCCATCTGTCTGGTTTTACTTTTGTGGTGATAAGTATCGTGCATCTTGCCGGAGGCAAAATACCAGAAGGTTTGTTTTCCAATTCCTAAACATGTCTTTTTAGTGCTAAAATGATCTATGAAAGTATGTGATTATGAAGTCTGTTCTCTTTGTTTCAAACCTGAGTCTCTTGTCTGCAGTCCTTTATTGAAGTTGAGATCATTTTGATAAATATATGTTGCATTCTGGATGGGGCTCCCCTTCTAGTCACTGCACCAAAATACTATGTCCAACAGATGCTATTCAGCTATTGATTTTCATAGCTTCAGCAACCCTATTTGAAGAGAAATAATGAGTGTGGTGATTTGTTATGTTTTTTTTTTTTTTTTTTTTTTTGCAGAATTTCAAGGTTAATAATACTGCAATGATATTGCAGATAATTTATGGCACCATTTGAGACGGCTAGGATTGCATGAAAGCAATGAAAACCACCAAGAATTCGGAAATGTCAAGCAGGCATTGGAAGCTTTAGTCCAGCAAAGGTTTAGTATTTTTTTAGGAGAATAATCGCTGTGCAGTCAGCTGGAGAATATGCATTAATCTTTAGATAAATCTTTTAGATATTTGCAGAAAGACAAAGTTACTGGACCAGAAGGTAGCACGATATCGTACGAGCTTGCTGAGAGAGCATTAGATGCCAGAATCATTGAGAAGATCAAAGAAAACATATCACAGGTACCTTTGGAGATGCAATGGCTGACTCTCTTTGGGATTTTCTGTGTATTTCTTGATGACATGCCTCAGTCATCCCAGTTAACATACAATCAGCAAGATGTGTAAAACTTCAACATGTCTGCTAGTGCAGCCTTTGCATTGCATAATTTTTCCCTTTCCAGTGTTATGCATCCACCAAGTGAAAAAGGAGGTTTTTGTTGCTACATTAGGGTGGTGCTAGTGATAATTTTATATGAAATACTTGTCCAACCTATGCCATGGAGGATTATTCAGCACCTGCCGGCCAACCCCAAAGAAAAAAAAATTCACGCCCTCACACATGCCTACACAAATAACAAGAAGAAAAACTGTTAAACTAGGTGGTTGATGGAATAAAATCATGTCAAAGCCCTTCCACTTTTTCTCTTTCCACTGCCTTGTTTCTTTGGGTTGTTGACCTGTCATATCTATTTGTTGATGTTGGCATTTTGTCGCCGTGGCAGGTTGTGAAGAAAGATGTCACTTATGGAGCTGCAGAGTAGCATCAGTTTAAGGACAGTAGCTGTAGCTACATGATAGCATTCTTACCCCTTTTCCTATCCTTATGGAAGATTCTGTACTCATGTGGAGCTGTACCCTGGCTGAATGCTGTTTTGCATTTCAATGTTAAGCTTATCAAAATATGTATCTATGGAGCAGATTAATGCGAGTGAGAATGTCCTCATCAGAAATTTCTTTTTGTTGGGGGTGGGGTGGAGGACCTGTCACCTGTAATGAACTTAATTGTGCTATCATTCTTTATCCCAAATTGTCATTAGCAAAGTGTGTTCTACTATACATATATGGCAAGGATACGACAATCGAGTTTCTTGTCTGGAAAGGAAGTTGCAAATGCACGGGATGGCATGCAAATCCAAACGATACTTGGTGGTCGGTCAAGTTGCCCTCTAGAGGAAATGACATGAGGAAGCCACAGGAGCACATGAAAAGAAGCATCTGCGAAGGAATGAGAAAACAAACCTTGGACCCGCACCTCCTGATGCATTTGAAATGTTGTTCATATAGTCTTGTGGAAATCTAGACATCATCTTACTGATTATGTGATTACGAAGGGGGGCGATTCATTGCCATTAGGTCACGGCCTATCATTAACAGTAATCCACCCGAGGCTTTCTAATTTAGTCTCGACTTGAATGTCCGTGTCTTTATGAAATGTCGTGCCACATTTCATTCCGACATTCCAGATAGATCACAAGAGATCGGGAGATCAGTGTCATACGACAAATCTGACCCCAAGCAGAATCCTGTGAGATGCAGATTATTGCATAACAGTTTAGTATACACAAAACTAAAATACCAAAATGAGTAGTGACTTAACCAACAATCATGATGATCGTGTTTTGCTACAATGAAGCTTCACAATCTACTTCCGAAGGAAATCAATATACAAATCTGACCGGTTGTCATTCATCAGGAATGAGAATACAAAGTGATCTAAACGATCATCAGATTATCAGCTGTCCACGTTTAATGCTTAGCCTGTGTCTAAAGATGAGTTGCGCAACGAGGGTCTGCTGCTGAGTTCTCATGGTGACTTGTCACACCAACAGTCGTGAATCACACCATCATTTGCAAAATGATCAGTGACTCCTGCTCGTGCTTGCATCCCCGATTGAAACAGTAGCAAGGGATTTAGAAGCCCAAACACCAGCATTCCTCGCTCCTTCCTGTAAATTGCTTCTCTTCCGTGGTTCTTTAATTGATTTCGATAGCTGCGTGGCCCGCTTAAAATAAGCCAGGAAATGGCCTAACAAGCTCAGCAAGCCCATGTTTTGGATGTGCCTTCTCCATGCCCACTGAACACATATGGCGAGAGTCGGATAGAGGAAGTACAGCAATCTCAAGAGCACAAACGTGGTCGCCAAAGCCAGATATGTTTCATGTCTAAGCATATTCTCAGGTGATCTTGCCCACCAGAATGGGCAGCTTTCCAACTCAGTGGTATCATGCTTCTCATAGTTCGATAGAGTTTTAATTTCTTCCAATGATGGCCACTCCGAGGTCGAGGGTTTCATACCTAGCATTCATGTACAACAGCTGATGTTTATATTTAAAAAAGACGAAGAAGCAGTTGCAGCCATACCAATTCTGACGGAAGCAAGCATCTCCAAATGAAATAAATACCAGAAACAATAAAAAGGACGGCCCGGCCCAAGGTCGAGGGCAAAAATGAAACCAGCATACTCGTATCAATTAGCAAGAGAAAGATGCCTCATAAAAGGCACAATCTCAAACCCCTCCAACTCTTCTTGAACACACACAGGCATGCACAAGTATTAAAAGAAAACACGCAACCAACAAAAGAGGCACATTTTAACCAGGCAGAGATATCCCGAACAAAGGGATCAAATGCAAAAATACCATATCATTCAATCCATCAGTTAATGCTCTTTACCTCAACCAATCTGATTTGTGACATAAAGGTGGCAAAGTGATAGTTATTTAGCTCAGTACTCACAAGTTGCTATCATTCACACACTGCAGATTAAAAAGAATGAAAAAGGAATCAAACAGGACCGGCACAAGATACTGCAGGACATACCAGCGACATCATTGTAGAAAGTCACAAGAGAATCAAGGGTCCGAGGGCCATGGTAGCGTACACGAACTGTGGAATTCAATATGAAAAGCGTCGGGAACCCATGGACACCATATTTTGAGAGGATGCTGCAAAAGTAGACCAACTTTATTCTCAAACACCATATAATGAATCTCCAACTCTAAACTAAGGGCAAAACAAACCTTGGGCGCACAGATGATTCTTCAATAGCAAAATGAGCAATGGAGGGATACAAAGAGGATAAGAGGGAGAAACGTGGTCTGATCACCCTCGAGAAAGGACACCATGATGCATAGAAAAGCACAGCTACATACTCCTCGCTATTTTTGTGGACCATACTCAGTGCCCTTTGCAGTGAAAGCTCATCACCCTTCATAGAATACATTTAAAAATCTCATCAAAATTTAATGGATGCATTTCATCAGGAAAAGCAAAAACCCTCGAGTTTCACTTTGTTTCCACTGCCAAATATTCTTCCCTAAATACAGTTTTATCAGGCTCAGTCTCATACACGCTTACATGAAGCAACACTCATATCAAAGAAACAAACTTTGAAATGACTCTTCATAAGCCCGAAAGTCTATGCATAGATAGCAAAGAAGTATTTTAACAGCAATTCTAGTCCTGCTGCGCTTGAAGAATGAAGTGTTAAAATAAACATTGTTCCAGCATTACCTAAAAAAATGGGAAAAGCAAAAATAATTATCTTTCTAAGAAAAGATGGAGGCAATTTCCTATTCTGCAAACCAACCCTAGAAATTCAGATTCAAACCCCAAAAGAGGACCTGAAGAAAGCCTGCATAACATAACTCCGAATCTAAAGTCAATCTCTCATGCTCTACAAGTCGAGATTGGTTCTGGCTGTACTTTTTAGCCTAATCATGCCCTGGCTCTGAACATCGATCATATAGTTTAGAGAAAATAATTAATTTCTCCATTCCCTGTCGCTCATATCCATTAGAAAACCAACCAAAACCTTCAGCTAAAATCCAGCCAAAAATCTACCCTTTTCAACACAAACCCACCAACGTCTATGGAATTCCATGAGCAAAAATAAATAGAAGACATCCAAGAAAAGGACAAAACAAAACAAGAACATGCACAAACCAATCTACTACCTCGGTGACGCCAACGAACTCGACAGATTCACTCCGACCATCCAACGAGCAGCGAGAATCCCGAAACCCCACGATCGATCCCGCAAGCGTCTCCTTCTCGCAAACGGCGCCGGTCGGCGAGCCTCCGACTGGATCCCAGACGGCGACCCACGCCATCAACATCACCACCCAAACCCTCATGGCCGCGACCCGAAAAAAAGATTCCCCTCCACCGATCGACGGCCAACCCAGAAAGGAGAAGGAAAAAAAGCCCAAAAAAAAAGATAATAATAATAATAAAAAGAGCCGCAAAAGAGGAAAAGGATGAAGACCCAGTGAATCAAACGGCCAGTTCAGCAAACCCACCAGAAGAGGAGGATCGGTGGTTGGATTTTATCGCGTGGAACGGGGGAAGGGAAGAATCGGAAGATGGAATTCATAAAAATCGGAACTTTACATCGGGAGATTTCACGGGAGGGGGGAATTTGACACTTTCCGGTGCGTTGGAATATTCCTTTTCGTGTTTTTTCTTGGTGGGTTCTCTGCCTGGGAGGTGGGGAGGTGGGGAGGAGGGAGGAAAAAGATAGAGAACGGATGGAGAGCGACGAGGAGGCTTCGCCTATCGCGTTCGGCTGCTGGGGCGTTTGCGGAGGGAGGGAGGGTGCGCGGCGGCTTCTCACACTCCGGTCGGTTTGGTGAGGATGCTTTGGGCGCGGGTCAAAATTGACACAACTTCCCCGTTTTTGTGTGTAATTGAAGCCTAAAGGACGCCTATGAAATACTCTCTCTTTTTAGTGCTTTGAATTTCTGAGGAGGACGATTACACTCCTTGCTTTTTTGTACATGGGCAACATGGGGTGGCGAACTCGACATGGTCGCCCTTGTCGATCGATAACTTTCTAGCCAATTGTTTTGTTCAATCATTAATTAGTGACGTGCTTGCGCAAATTGATATTCAAAAAATTGAGCGAAAATGATTTGATGTACGGAGTTTTATTTTATTACATGACTGATAGGAAATATTGATAAAAAAAAAAAACATGGTCCTAAGAAATCTTGGTGAACATTTGCGCAGAGGAAGATTGTGAAATTTGGAATCTTGTTATATGGAGACATTGTAGGACAAAAGAAACCCAACTATTGACATTGAAAAATGTGAGGAATAAGACAAATTTATGAAATTACGCATTTGTCCATGAACATGATATTTAAAATAAGTGTTATATATATATATGGAGGAAAAAATTGATTGAGGTTTCATGAAAGTAGAAGGTTTTCAAAAAAAGATCCAAAATGCCATTATTTTTTCAAGTAAAAATCCGAAGTGGATTTTGTTTTAAATAATGGCCTAAAGTAATCTTAACTGTTTCAAATAAAGGTCTAAATTGGTTTTGATTGTTTCAAATAAGGATCTAACCTCGCCAATCACCAATCAATTAAATTTTCCTAATATTATCATTATTTGCCATTTTCCCTTATTTTCTTCTTCTCTATTTTTTTTTTCTAGCTCTTCTTCTTCCTCTTCACCGGTGGCCCATCGGGCATCAACGATGCTCACAGAAGGCTGGGCAAGGGCCACCCACGTCAACCACAGGCGAGGTGACCCTCGCCCAAGGCCATTCGCGAGGTTGGCTCTCACCAGATCGGCAAGGGTGGCCTCCCCTACGACCGATGAGGGCTGGATGACCTCCCCGACTACGGGCAAGGCCACCCTTGCTAGATCTAGCGAGGGTCGGCCTTGCCTGCCCTAGATGAGGGCTCGACCACCCTCGCCAATGGCCGATGAGGTCACCCAGCCTTCATCGGCCACAAATGAAGCCCAAGTAAGGGCTCAACCACCCTCGCCAACGGGTGACAACCCTCATCGACCCTTACTAGTGGCCAATATGGTGAGGGTCAACCTCACCTAGGGCCGGTGAATGGCCAACCTCAAGGATGGCCCCTAGGTGAGAGTGTCCCTCGCCTATGGCCGGTGTGGGCGACCCTCACCCAACCCTCTATTGGCATCACCGGTGGCTGGTTGGCCATCGACGAAAAGGAAGAATAACTAGAAAAAAAAAAAAAAAAAGGAGGGGGAATGGCAAATGATGAAAATACCATTAATCAGGAAAGTCAAGTCTTTATTTGAAATTAATATAATCATTTTAGGTTTTCATTTAAAATAACATCCACTTCAAGCTCTTGTTTAAGAAAATAACATCATTGCAAGTTCTTATTTAAAACAAGGTACACTCCGAGTTCTTATTTGAGAAAATAATAGCACTTTAGATCCCTTTTTGAAATTTTCCCTGTCTTTTTAACTTATAAAATAATATAGACGAACTTTTATTGAATAATTTAAATTTACATTTCTTTTTGTGAATTAAAAAGCCTGGTTCGGCCCAAGGCCGGCTTGATAGTTTTATGCATAAAATTCATATCATGGGCGGATTTGGGCTACACTTTAACCTCGATCTTAAGAGTCCAGCCATTAATGGTGAATGCTATCTGATGAAGAAAAGCAACTCTATTTTCTAAGACAAGAGAGGTGGATAACCTTCTAGTTTGGCTCTCCAAAAGAACGAGTATGATTCATTAGGTTCTCCAAAGCGGTCATCTTCTCTAAGTTCAGTTGCTAAAACCTACTGAACTTTGGCACCATCAAACAGTAGTAGCCCTAGAACATGATAGAGTGAATAACAAAGGGGTTATGTAATTTATTTAGTGACCAACCTTTTAACTCTACCAAACAACTTTCATCTACTCTCAGCAACTTGAAATTCAGTGCTTAAATTTTCTGACATCGCCATTTAATATGGTACTCCCAACTACTTCCATCTCTAGTACCTGATACGGTTAGTCGTTGGAGATTTTCTTCTGTCAATATGCATTTTGATGAGAGCTACTGAGAAGAGCCTCCTTTATTGCCAAACAATCCTGATAACACAGCAAGAAATATCTAGCTGGATGCAAGAAACCTGAGGACAACTGATCATATTACAGTCTTGTGAAATGGAATAATGCTGTAAAAGTGAGCTACAGAGTACAGACTGCGGTAAAGATCCCAAATCCAAAGCACATAGGCACGGGATAAAACCACAACCTAGCTGGATGAGGGAATCTACAACCACTAACTAAATCATCGAGGAAATGCTAAACTTATTATTTGAAACTAGTAAACAATGCAAGGTGCTTTTTGTCACATATATCACAAGACAGTTTCCGGATACACGTCTAGATGTGAATTGTGCTATCCTTGCTGCATTCCAAGTTTCCAACAACCACCCTTGGTCGAATATTTAGTGACAAACATCAAAACCGACCCTCACAGAGTCATGTGAACTGCGAAAACCAGAAAGTGTAGGGAATCGGCAGAAGGAAGAACCTCTTACCCCTTCTGAATAACTTCATCTTCCTCCAAGTAATTTACGAGTTACATTAACAAACATGAATAAGACAGGTGACCAGCGAGCAGCAATAATTGAAGGACCTAATACAACTAATGCACAACCTCCATTTTAGTCTTTGGATCTCTGTATACATATGACAACTCTGACAAAAAGAGAAGACAGATTTTAGTTCGGTTTGCTAGCTCATGACAAAAATTACATGAAACCACTAAGTTGTTACAATTGCATTCCAAGAAGTACAAGACTGGAGCAGTCAATCTGACACATATTATTTATGATGAGCCCCATACGATTCACTGAAATAATGCCATGAACTCGGCTCAAATTTGAATAGAAGAAAGGCAATTACATGTTCCTCCCCACACGAAATCAATGATCCGGTCAGCCTTCCAAAAGATCAGATTGACAGCGAAGCACTCTGCAGTTTTACAAGCCTCATCGTTCACCCAAACTGTTGTGGATTTCCCCTAAAGACATCCTCATTAATTATGAGCATTTGGAGAATAGTAAAGAAACTTAATCCACATTACCAACTCTTCACTTGTCGAGATCTCTCTGCCAGTAAACAGAGAATCCACCATGAGACAGTCCGTAAGACCTTTCTCAACAACATTACACGGCGTATACTGTGAACTCAGAAGCTTGACAGCGAAAAGTCCTCACTGCCACAAGAGCAGAAGGGGAATGGCCTCTGCCACCATCCTTCCAATCTCCAAATTGAGGACTTACTCTCCATCTGCCGTAATGCCAATGCTCAAAATTTCAAAACTGTCATAACTCATTCCAGTCATCTATATCCTCATTCCTGGTTCCATTTTCGTCATTTCAGCATACTCATACAACTTCTCATTGAACAACACCTGCGGGTCTTTCTTGATCAGAACACCGTTCTCATCATAAGCATCCTTCAGGAAAACTACCCAGTTCATCTCCGTTCCCGCCAAATAGAAAGTCCTGGGCTGCTTCAAGAGCATCTGGTAAGTATGCTTGGTCAAGCTGAACTCCTCCTTGAACTCGACGATATGGTGTATCGACGCCCTCTTCTCCAACGTCAAGCTCAAGAACTCGTGCAGCACGCCGACCCTATATTTCTCCGCCTCCAGAGTCCACAAATCCAAACTCGCCCCGTCCGAGTAAGGCGAAACGAGCGGCAGCGTGTTCAACAGATTAAGCTTCCTCGCGTCGTCGGCGTCCAAATCCAAATCCCTGTTATGCTTCACGGGGAATCGAAAGGCCTTCTTCGCCCGATCTTCATCGGCCACGAACTCCCTCTCGATCTCGCTCACCGCCAAATGCGGGTCCCAATTCACGAGCTCGAGCACTCGCCTCCCATCGTCATCCGCAACCACCCTAAAGTAGTCCGGATACTTCAAAGCCCTATCCCTGAAATCCTCCGGAATCCCGAACAGGGCCCGGCAGTGATGAATCTTACTCAGCGCGATTCGCTTGTCGGCGGACATCATGAGCAGCTTCCGCACCTTGCCGACCCGGTCCGCCTCCATCGCGTCCGCGATCCGCCGCTCCTCCTCGAGCAGCTCCTCCATGAGGGCCGTGAACCCGAACCACATCTTGCCGTCGGCGTGGCGGTACGTCTCGAACAGGAGCGGGTGGCGCTGGAGGGAGCGGACGACCTTGCGTCCCCGGGGGAAGCCGAGCTCGCGGTGGAGCTTGCCGGCGTCGTCGAGGCGGAGGACGCGCTCCGGCTGCCGGGCGAGGAAGGCGCGGCACCGGGAGAGGAAGCGGAAGCGGGCGTCGCGGGCGACGAGGGACTCGAGGGCGGGGAGGCGGTTGGGGAGGGTCTGGACGGGCTTGGTGCGGGGGGAGTCCTCCGGGTTCTTGCGCTTCTTGCGGAGGGACTTGGGGAGCTTGGTCTTGAGGAAGGAGGTGGAGAACGGGGAGGCGGCGGCGGCGGCGAGGAGGCTAGGGTTTCGGGCGGCGGAGGGTTTGGGGGCCGGGGTTTTGAAGAAGAAGGAGATGGCGCGCCACGCCATGGATGGAGCGACGAAGGAGCAGACGGAGCTGCTCTGCTGCGGATGCTTGGAGCTACTATAGTATAGATTTACCCATTTTTTGCCGGAGAAAATGGCACAAATGTTATGGCCTTTGAATTCAGGTTAATAACTGAAAAAGCCCAAATACACATGCTACAAATTTACTCAAATTATTTTTTTGACCGTAAGAAATTCTAAAATGATACACTATAACAAATTTACTCCAACTGACCATAAAAAACCCAATACATTTATGATAAATTTACCCCAAACTAATTTTTTTAATAAAAATCTCAAACTAATTTATTTGATATCAAAAAACCTCAAATTGATAAATTTATAATAAATATAAAGAATATACTCTCCGCTAAATTGGATTAATACCACAAAAAAAACACAAAAATTATAAATCATGACAAACAGAGCGTAAAATTGTCACGCGTCATTTAACTTGTAAAATTTAAAGAAAACTAATGAAGAGTAAATTTATCATAAATACCAATTTTTGGTAAATTTATCAAAAATATATCAATTTGGAATTTTTGGTGAATTTATCAAAAATATCAATTTGAAAATCAAAAAATAATTTATTATAAATTTATTAGTTTAGAACTTTTCAAGGTATTAACCCTTGAATTTATTCAATATGATGCTTAAATTTTACTTTAACATATAATGTGATCCTAAATTTTAATTCATTTTACCGAATGATCAAAATAATTCTCAAACTATATTAAAATATTCAATATTATCTAATTATTAATTTAAATTCAGAAACAACATTAGACTTTTCATATAGTTTGGGAAATTGTATGAATATGTACTAAAATTTCGAAAATAATATTAAAAAATTAAAAATTCAAAATCACATTGTACATTGAATTAAAATTGAGCAATCACATAAAATAAAGTTCAAAATCATTGCATATTTAATCAAAATTTATGAACTATTTATCTCATTTATCTCATTTTATTAAGCTACATCTTCTGTAATAAAATTTTGGAAGGGAACGCAACTGCACGATGTCGAGCTATAACTCTGTCCCTCGTCAGTTCAAACGAAAATCCATTTGAGTAGACGAAGAATTCCTTCTGTACAGCACAACTCAAGCCATGTAAGGAAGAAGAACCACCTTGTCCTCTTTTTGGCTGGAGTCTAGGCATGTGAACTTGAATGACAGAGGAAGAACATTTCGAAATTGAGAAATCGAATGGGGGACAGAATCCCTTTGGATGTAATTCGAAGCATTTTACAGCAAAAGGCAGATTGCTTTATTCTTCTGATTATCTATGCAAAATCTTAATCAACCTCTGTCTTGGTAAATAGTTACAATGACACATCATAATAAAGAATTGAACCCTATATTTCTCAACTGTGGAGCGCCTCAAATGGCATAATTACAAAGTCCCCACGCCCGCCTTACGGCTCCGTAGGAGTTGTATTGTGATTGGTATCCACCAAGGATTTCACCTGTTTTGTATCCACCAAAGATTTCACCTGTTTCCTATTACCTTTTTGGGCTTATCTTGTCTTCGTTTGGAACGGGTAGTCGTCCTTCATAGAATAGTAGTATGTTTGAAATTAAGAAACTGAAGCCAAGGAATGCAATCCAATCTGAACGAAACTTCATGCGTTCCAATGTAGCGTATAACTAGCTCGATGGCTTCTTCAAAAATGGTTTCTGGCAGATGAGGAGTCTCTCATCAGTGTTGCTCTCGATTCCTATAACTCGTGCATCCCACTTGAATCGCGTGGACAGGGCTCTCGCCGACTCAATAAGGGAAGTAGTATCGCGGAATATCGCCCAACCCTGCATCAATCAATAAAGCAGAAAAGAATTGAGCAAACAAGCAAGATTAATGACTTGTGAGCACATTCATTGCCAACAAAGTATACACATCTTGGGATGGCGTCTGCTAGATGGCCGAAAGAATCATATCTACAACTTTTGCTATCATGGAAACCTCCTGAGGTGTGAATTTTCTACCACATGCTATGCTAAATGCAAATACCCATTTGCATTTGCATAATAGTTTGTCCAGCTTGAAATGAATACAGCAGACCAGCCAGAATCAGCAAATCGACCAGATATCATCAAAGCGATTGATGTGAGAGCACCGACAGTCAAGGTATGAAAGGAATGGCAGATTAACTAATTGCAGATGTAAGGAAGAAAATCTTAAAAAGTTGATTTTTGAGAGACAGTCTTGTGGTATTGCTGAGAGATGGTATAGTGGGATTGCAGCCTTTTTGTATGATTATCATCCCCAAGGACAAACAATTAGGAGATAGCTGCTTAGCCACTCTGTAATCTTCTCATGGATGCTATGGCAGAACAAGTGATCTAAGAAACAAGGCAACTCACTGGACAATTCTCAAGAAACATCAAAACTCTTAACATTGGATTACTTCCAAAAGATTAATGACAGGCCAATATTAATGATTATTTAATATGGCCATGCTACTAATAAGTCTGCAAGTCCGTGTCAAAGAGGCATAATTTGTGGGGAAGATGCTCCACATTAAAAACACATCAAATATAAATGTCAAATCTCATCATGCAGTCTTCAGTCATGGGCTTTGATTTATGTGTATGTCAGGATGAAGGGCAATTGGCTAGCCTAGAATACAATCACTGATCGAATGTGAAGTATAAAGAGATCAAGTGGAAGTAGCTGCAGCAGTAACCAAACCCCTCGACCAACATGTATTTATGGCCACTAGAGATGAGGAAGGGGCTACAGAAGTTTGTAATTCATATTCGTCATTTATATGGTTACATATATGAATTTTGTTGCTTGGAAATGGAGAAGCAAAAAGACAGAATTATTTTGTTGCCAAAAATGGTGTCATTACTGCATGAGCACACGTCTGTCATTTTAACCATATAGGATCTACTTCATGAACAAAAACCTTGGAAACATCAAGAGGCGAAATCCTTACTTTCACCAGCAAAAGAAAGGACTGAGAGAGAAATCTGTTTGGGGAGAGGGAGAGGGAGAGAGAGAGAGAGAGAGAGAGAGAGAGAGGTGGTACCTCAGGACGAAGTATTCGGTCAATCTCAGCAAAAAGATCAAGCATTGAGCATCTGCGATTCTGGCTATTTTCAAGGGAGAGAAGTCCTGACGCATGAACCATATCATAGGTTCTGGGGTATGTTGGAAATCCTTCACACCTGTGAGGGAAGGCAAAATCAACTGATGAGAACACGTGAACTTGTGAGCATATATACGAAATTTTGCCAACGGTTGATAAGTAGTATCATCCAGATAATTGGTACTGTGCATTATTTATAGTGCCAGGACATGTTTTCATATTCTGCTCTACAATTATACTCTTTTTCTTTCCAGCAAACAACAGTTATATTCAGTGTCAGATTTTCCAAACAAACTGGCATTGTACTTCTTCTAGCCTCACAACTGAATGCTCCCATCTCATACTGCAAGCAAAAATTGATGGGCTTCACTGCATAAGGCTCCGAAACCCTGCTTCAGTGATACGTTGCCAGAATGCATGGCCTACTGGATCCAAGATTTTCTTGCCATTTTCAAGACTTTCAATGTCTAATCTCTTGTTGGCCAAAATTGTAAAAGAGTGTCCAATGTTACAAATAACTCTGAAAGTCATCTTCTCTTAAATGTACGATGTTAACGAATAGCTGTGAAAAATTTCTCCTCCTCCCACCAATTCAGATAGAATCCTAAGCTGGACAAGAATAGTCCTTGGGATAAAAATTTCCATAGACATAACAGGAAGTAAGGTTAGAAGAAAGAGGCCAAATTACCAATCATGCCGCACACCAACAAGGCCTCTGTCAAGAATCATTGGCAGGTAGTTGGGAGCACCAGTTGGGACCACATTCATGACCCAAACAAATTTTCCTGCTTCGAGCAATGCTGCATTAAAACCACCAAAATGAGCATTCATGTCCAGTACATTGCGAACCATGTTATATGGTGGTGAGGGATCTTCATCTCCAGGCCTTTTAGGATGATCCGAGAATATCAATGGCGACAAGAGAGACCAATATTCACGGACAGCTGCTTTCCAGTTGTCTGTGTCCTCGGAAAAGTCTTCTGGATGCAGACCTGACATAATGCATTACAAATTATCTCATCATCATTCATGACTTGATGCAATAACCACCTACAAAAAAAATGCTGAAATTACAGTATAAGTTTACCATAAAGCTTAAGTTCAGTCACATTCAAATTAGCCCTAGAAGGCCAAGTTGTCTTTTCTTCTATAGGGATCCACCGCTTGCTTCTAGTTCCTCCAATACACCCTTGAAGCGGGCGGTAGGAAGGAGATTCTACATCTTGGGCTTTACTGCAGATTGGAGGGCCCAAACCAGGGTTCCTGCTTATTTAAGCATTAAATGTAAGCATTACAGGGCTAGGAAGATCTTAATGTGCCAGATATCTATATGCATATATTTGGGTTTGCAAGCAACAGATGTCACGAACACCAACGTAAACATCCATGAAGATTGCCTTACCTGGAACTATAACAACTTGTTTTGCTAGTCTTTTTCCATACAACAGTTTCATCTTGCTGTGATAACAACTCCCAGCACAGACTTTCAGCAAAATCCTGAATGAACTTCCACCGTTTCTTATATACTTTAATACGAGTATTCCCATGAGCATTTGTAATTGGGGAAGTCCAGACAAAATATCCACCAGGTTTAAGAACTCGATCTGCTTCTAACAGGTACTTTCCATCTACAGATAGAGGAGGAATACAAGCGATAAGAGTATAGAAAGCACAGTAACAGGAAATGAGTGAGTTTTCGTTTTAGTTCCAACATCTAAAATACATCAAGATATTCTAATTGCAAGAGAATGTTATCTAGCTGCCTTGCCAATCAATACATTAATGCTATGGTAAACCTCTTTGGAAAACTTAAGATTATTCTACCTCTCGTTCATAATAAGTTCACACAAAAAGCATTGGTAGCTGAAGTTTGTCTACATTTCTGTGGCATTTGATGATCTCCTTGTAGAAATAATAGTTGAATGCACAGATGTAGATATGACTACAGCACCTCAACACGATCCATTCATATAAATGGTCAGTAAGAAAGCAAAAACGAGTCCTGATGACTTGCTTAAATTAATTTAAAGTATTCATAGAAGGAAAACTGCTCAACCTACACATATTGCTCTAAATCAACATTGAAAACACTTGATAAGCAATATAGAAACCAAAAATGCTATCTGGCTGAGACTTTCTTCCATTTATATTCCAATCAGGAAGTATCATGATTCCGCATTAAGTAACAAAAGTAGCTCAGTTTATAGGAGAGATAACTTCTATTACTGATTTCATAAAAACTTCCTTAAGGGTGGATCTAAGCTCTAATCTTTTGATGGGCCTATCCTGGACATTATACAGAGCTCAAAGGATATCAAAACAAATAAGTAAGAAAAAAATTTCATTGCATTTAATCTAATATTTGTGAGTGGACCTCAAACAAACTCAAAGAGATGCTTTTTTGCCTAGTAGGCATAGTAATAAATGAGACCCCATTTTCTCTAACACTCTTCCAAGAGTAAGCCACAAAGTTATTCATTATACGTAAATCATGCTGGTTAGACAGATGTTTCATGTGAAAGATATTACAAGTAGACTATGCTTTAACAAAAGTATCAAGAGGCACCTTTTTGGTCCCAATCAATCCCACATCTTAAGCAATGCAGCATGTCAAATGAAAGAGAAGGGTATGGCAACTGGGTTGTGTTAAGTGAACTGATCATTGCCGGAAGACCCCTTTCAAGGGTCAGTTGAACCTGACTTCCAGAAGTCTCATAGTTTGCGATGCACATAGTCAAGAGTTGTTTGGTGAAGAGATGGGCTCCAAAACTACCATAACCACATCCTATATCCAAGATTGTTCTAACCTGAAAATCAACACAAGGAAAAGCTCAAAGAGAAGTACAAGCAAGTGAAAATATATGATCAACATGCTCTTGGCAACATATAGTGATTAAACAAAAAGTAGGATGTAGAAGTAAAAGCTTTCAGAACTAAAATATGAAAATTGTCAATTGGCATATAATATGCCGTCTTTTAACACGAGACTGTAATGAATAACTACAATTTCAGATATCCAGCTAATAGCAATGCCGGCACGCAGTGCAAGACAAAGTTCCTTTTTCCATGAGACCTAACAGGAAGAAATTAGAAGATGAATATTTCCTTTTTAGTACTCATGGATTATCTCATCTTAGGGCCAGTTACGTTTTGATTTAGCTGCAATGAAATCACAAGGAAGATGAATTTGGCCAGAAACGCTGTATATCTTGAATTTGGTTTTATGCATCTAACATCACCATCATCCCACTGAAACTGGAGAGCATTAAACATGATAATAAGTGCAACAGTATCTATAGGAGGTAAATAGAAACAATAGATAACACAATCCATCGACGCAGGTGGGACTAATAATCAATGGATGAATAATATCTCCACTTACCCCAGCTTTGGTAAGTTCATATTCATTGCTAAGACCAATCATTTTTGCTATTTGCTGAGCATAGTCTTCCACGCCATCAAACATTAGAGAAGCTGAACGGAAAGAAATCTGCTCTTCCTCTAGCATCATCATCCTAGAAAGGCAATGGAAGGGAAATTAATCATATTAAGGGAAATAGAAGTGTGATAAAACTAGCGATATTATTAGCATGTCCACATACCTCTTGGTCAAGCTCCCCGAAGAGAGTACCTGCTGGGCAGTAATTTTAGCATTTGGAACCCAGATAATGTCTTTCCCAGTGGGCCACCTCAAAGGGATTTTGTAATTTGTCGGTGGAACAACCAAACAATGCTGTTTGACAGAATGCCCACAATGTCGCTCAAACTCATTTCCATCCGAATAGCCCAGAGCAACATTTTCTGAAACATTATAGCACGGAACATAATTCTCAAACTCATCAGGACAAGCTTCCAATTCTCTCAACTTTGTCGGCCCAAGGGAGAGCTCCCCTATGTCCCACAAATCTGAAAGAACTCGAGCGTGGAGATCCTTGTAGTGCTGGTTTATATGGCCTCTGGAAGAGGTCGAAATGGAAATTGTCCACCAAAGCGATCCGGTAACAGCAAGAATTACAATCAGGAAAAGACTGGATCTCAGAGCAAGCATTATCAAATGGTGCCGCTTCCTAGGACTCCCGGCAGAGCATGGATCGGATGCGAAGCCATTCTCGAGATTAGTGAACTTAGAAGGGGAGTTACTCGGGTGAAGTAACTGCGACGCGAACTTTAGCGGCGGGTAGCTCTGGTCAGAAGAATCTCTTCTACTCAAATCTTCCTTTTCACTTCTGTCCTTCATCTGGGAATCCCACAAATCTTGGCTGCCGCCGGAGATCCGCGCTGCGGAACTTCCCCTATGCAGCGGCCTCGACATTTCTCGCCTGAATCTTCACCAAACGAAGCTGGACAGAAAAAAAAATAGTAGCTTTTTCAGCGAGATGAACTCGAGCGCACTTCACTCAAGCACGACGCATCGAGAGAAGAAGCACAACGCCAAGAATCAATGACCCAACAGGACCCAAGACGCCAAATGCAACTGGATCAATCAAGAAGTCCATGGGGTCGGCCGGACACGACCAGAGAGCGCGTGCCGCAATCAAAGGAACCACCACCAGATCGGTGCTAAAGACAGTAGCAAGCTTAGATCCATGTACGAGGCAGAGCACGGTGTTTCGTTATGGAACAAAATCGAAAACGCACGAGGAAGCAACTCGAAAATTCGGATAAGGATAGAGACCAACCAAGACAAAATCAAGAAAAAAAAAAGAGCAAATGCATTTGTCGGATTGGAGGACTACCCAATAGCAGAATCTCTATTTATCAAAAGGCAAAAAGGAAAGGAAAAGAAAAGCAGACGAACTGGAAGAATTCACTTGCGGCGAGTTCGTCACGAGCTCAAAGTTCGGCATCCGCCGAAACAGAAAGCCGTACCACCCCCCCAAAAGCTCGAAAGGAAAAAAAAAAAACAGCGACCCAGAAAAAAAGAACAGAAAAAGAACACGGAGAGAGAGAGAAAGAGAGAGACCTGCTCGGATAAAGATCAGCTCACTCGACGACCCACGACGCGGGACGAGGACGGAGCTTCTTCATCTACAGTCGCACCACCGAGTGCAGCACCGAAATCTTCCGGGAGGGGCAGCCTCGAGCCGGACTGCAGTCCCGATTGCGATGGCTCTCGGGAGATTCCTCCGGCTTCTCTCTCTCTCTCTCTCTCTCTCTCTGTGAGATGGTGGGGGAAGCTGGAGGTGTAAGCGGGGAGTGGACGAGGCGAGTGCGAAGGGAGATTTTGTAAGCAGTCCCGTCGTTCCAGTCGCGACAGAGCTCGTGAAGGCCTGAAAACAGTATTCTATTGAATCGCTGTTAAAAAAAAAAAAATACAATAATGGTGAACCTCTCTCTCTCTCTCTCTCTCTCTCCTCTTTCTCTCTATAAAGGTCTGGACTTGAGTTGTTTCTTCAACTCCAGCAAGCCAAATTGAAAATGGGTATGCCTTAAAGACGCAGCCTCGATCTTCATTCGATGGAAGCAGGTCGATCTGGGACACCCGGCATTTCAACTTCGATTCAATCGGATTTAAAGAACTTTTTTTAGATTCGGGTTGAGATATTCTTTTCCATTTTCATCATAATCATCCTATTCTTTTAATGGCATTGTATGAGTAAAAAATAATATATCAAAAGAGGTTAAGAGGATGTCTTATAATTATTTCAAATCGGACAAGTGTATCTTTAAAAATAATAAACATAAAATATTTTCATCATTGCGATTGAAATCATCCATATATCTTTAACATGACCTCTCAATCAAATCCAAATTCAAATCTTATATAAATAAATAAAAAAATCACGGAGAATCACCATAATGAAACAAAGCAAAAAAGACCCAAATGACAAGCAGGTGAATTCCCCACATCAAAAGAAGATATATTTTCGCAGGTTCATCTTTGGATCTCTTCGAAAAAATTGCGATTATGAAAAATCACAAATTAAAATATAAATGTTTCATGGTCCAAAAAGCCGATTGCCCATCACAACGTTTTCATCATTTTCCTCTTCCTGTCAACAACTTTCGACTCTAATGACACCCTCCCTGCCCAAAAAAAGAAAAAGAAAAAAAAAAACCTTGGACTCTCCCCTGTTCATTCATCCGGTGATAATGCCTGTGAAAAATGATTTTAACTCGAGTAGCTTTCCAGCACTCGAAAAGGGGTAATCATCACGTCCGAGGCAGGGCTTCAACCTGAATTACCGATCCTAATCATTTCGAGGGCGGCTTCCCGCTGGTGCTACGTCCATTCGGAATTTTACAAAGCGAACCCCCGGATAAAATATTTTAATTACCCTTTTGCTTTTATCGATATAATTAAAAAGGGTTTTTTCAACAAAAAAAAATTAAAGATGGCAACATCTTGTAAGCGAATCTGGAACGGAATCAAATGAGGTTTTGTTAAATTAGTTCGTAGAATGTATTGGATCGACACCGCGCGACTAACAAAGAATAATAAAAAAAGAATACATCGTAATCCGTTAGACGCGTAGATTAAATACCTTTTTCCCACGAACAGACCGAAAAGGACTCGGGCCAGTGGTGCAACGGAGTAAAGTTAGGGCTAAATAATGCTTAGAATTCAATTATGGAATTGGTCCTATTTAATGCTTGCGTACAGCGAGGGTTTTCAAATTACATAGAATAGATGTGATGAGATCAATTTTATAAAAGAAAGCCTCAGTATAAAAACTTGTTAAGTTAACCATTTAAACAAAGCATTTCCGTTTTTAAATTTACATCGACATTTTTATTAATCGGGCCATTTCATTAAGCATATTCGATGGGTAACTCGAAAAATATACGTTAATATGATTCGATTGAGAATCACGTCCGTAAAATGGATGAAACAAGCGATCTAGTAAGCTTTAAAAGAGAAATGGTATGTCTTCCTTATATGATATTTACTTTAATCCGATACTAATTTTTAATTAATCTGATACTAATTTGACCACCGCGACGATTTTTAATGCGGCTCTAGCTGGGATTGTTGTTTTCACATTACGCAGAAAAAGAGATGGGCCACATGCGGCATGGGTCAACCTTTTGCGAGGCACTACTAACGAAAAAAAAAAAAACAAAAACAAAAACCTCGGCTGAGGTCAAATGGGAGGGCGAAGCGCGGGCCCCATCGCAAGCCGCTCCGCCCGAAAAACACACCTGCGCGTGGGGCCCAGCGGTGGGCCCCGCCACCTCCCCATCCGTCGGTGAACCGGCCCGGCGGGTCGCCGGTGGTCGAACCGGTCGCTGGGAGGGGTGCGCCGCACCGGATCGGATCTCCTTACGTTGGAGTGGAGGGAACGCGGGATTTTTATTTTAATAATAAAATTTTAAAAAAAATTAGTGAAAACGAAACGAAACTAACGCGGAATTTTGGACCTTTTCGAGCGGACGAATGAACGTCGGAAGCGGGAGGGGCGGCGTTTAGCGGGGGATAAGGATGAGCTGGACGTGATTTTGTCGCTCCGTACGGACCCGCGGCAGGCGCTTGGCGCTTGGTGCATGGGGGCCCCCCGCGCTCTCCATCGGATGACATGATTACGGTCGACATCGCTCCAGCCCAACTTGTTGGTTCAACTCGTCGGGATAATCGATGTGATTATTTGAAATTACGCAGTCGATGCCAATAGCAAGGTACCGTCACATTTCACAGATATTTGAAATTTATTCTCTCCGTACATCACGTGATCCAATTTCGATACTTGATTAGATTTGGGTTTGAGTTTAAGAAGCGTTCGGATTGAGTAAATCACGGACATCATAGAGCACCTGAATCTTTTTGTTAATCTCATTAGATTGGAATAAGCATAGTTACGGATTTTAAGAAATAGCTAAAGAGTGTTTTTAAATTGATTGAGGGGTTTTATAAAAAAAAAAAAAAAAATTTGATTGAGGGATTTGTATTCAAACTTTATTTCGAATTCATATCAAAAACTTACTTGTCAATCAAGTCATAAGCTCGAGTTTCTAAACTTGTCCAACTCAAATCTAGCACTAGCAAGTTGACTCGAGGGCTCTCAAATGATTTGATGAGATGATGTTTTATTATGATGCTATGATGACAAATTTTGTGAAAATCAACAATCTAAAAGTTTAAGGACACGTTTAAATTGATTCTGAAATTTTTGTTTTCTACTTGGTCAAAATTTCACACCTCGCATAATTTGACTTGGGATTTATTTGGAAGCACTTGAGACTTCCGAGTTATATAATTTGCGCACGTCATTGGTCAGAAATCGATCGATGGGGCGCATACCTGTATCGAGGAGGACTAGGAAAATATTTCACGAATTCTGGCCCACCCATGAAATCATACACCTTGGAGCACCAAAAAATGAAAGAAGATAATTATCCCAAAAAAAGGAGGAAAAAAAAAAAACATTTCGGGGTGTTGGCCGTACCATGTTTCCGACCCGGCGCAATCTGTCAGAAGGATTAAATTCCGGTTTACAACGCTGTGTCCGATCGGTGCAATTCTACCTAAGAAAACAGGAAGAAAAGCTGCCATCGTGGGGTTCCCTCGCCGCTATCCCGTCTTCCTCTTTAATATTTGGAATAAGGGCATGACCGATTTCGAAACTTCAATTGGAATAAGCTGCCATATGATGTGATTTTTTAATTTTTAATATATTTAATATTATCCATCTACTTTTATTCAATGTGTACCGTGACTCTTGAATTTTAATTTTTTTCAAATACATATTCAATATAATTCTTAAATTATATGCAATGTTATATATTGTCGTTCAATTAATTTATTATTAGAGATTATTTTAAATATTTTCATATAATTCATAAATGAATATACCAAAAGTCCATGGAGTACATCGAACAAATTAAAATTTTAAATATCACATTAAATATCAAATCAAAGTTCAACATTTGTGTTATTTACCATTTCTATTTCCACCGGCCTTCTAACTAATGCATAAAATGTTCCCGGTTTGATTTTTTGCATATCGCGTGTATAATTTGACTTTGAAATTTTACCATTCAATGCGAAATGTGTGACATCCACCATACACAAAACGTACATACATTTCGCACTTTTAAGTCGCCATAATTAATTATTGTAATTTTTTCAATAGATTGAAAGATTATAGCTTCTCAACGAGATTTAAATAGAGCTTATTAAAAGGGATTGCGGGTCCATCTCGACACATTTTATTACACCCGATAAAGAAATCTTCAATACAATGTCGGGCAAAAGCCAAAACTCGACTTGGTGAGGCGAGATCGGAAACATCTGTTATATACTTAGCTCAGAGGCGATACGTAGGAGCATGATCTGAATATTTTTCGTGAAAAATTAGAAATTTCTGACTTTTTGACATTGTTATAGTATTATATATATGGTTTCATGTCATTAGAAACGTGTAGCCATGCTTTGCTGGGCAGGGCAGGGCGTGGCATGCATTAGCTTTCCATGCATGTAATGCGTCGGCGCTGATACGTAAACTACGTTCTGTCATTGCGCCTTTTTCTCTTGAACGAAAAAGTGGGAACCAAGATGGAGAAAGCACAACAAAATTTACCAAAGACGGCAACTCCCTTTTGGGTCGTTCCTTTCTTTTATATCCAAACAATCATCTTCTGACCTAGTGGCCGTCGTGTGTGGCTAAACAATTGCAATGAATTGCTTAAAAGTAATTAGATCATTGAAAATATTTTTATTATTGAAAATTATTTATGCATATTTTTTTTTATAAACGACTAAAATACTTATCAGTCATGCATTTTATGTAAATAATACGAGTGATCACTTTTAGACAAATCATTTTTCAAATAATTCATTTTCAATGAAAATAAATAAACCATTCTCTTCAAATGGACGAACACCATTTTATTGGTCGGAAAAAATAAAAGAGGGAAAAGTTTCAAAATATTTCAAAGTTAAGATAGTCTCTGACCACGTTACGCTTCTAGAGTTACGATGTAATGGGACAGCTAGGCAAAGGAGGGGATGATTTGTTAGCCCACTTACGAGACCGTGGTATGCGGATTATAAAATGATTTCTTTTTTAATCTTTAATGGGCGGTCAGATACCATTTAATTAGAGCAACTAATCTATATCCCGAGCATGAAATCACGAATCCTAAGTGGGTCTACATCTTCCATTTGACCTTTCCATCTTCTTGATCTTGAATCCTAAGTGGATCTTGATCTTTCCAGAGTGTTTTATGGACTAATTTTACTAAAAGGTCGTTCTAGGTCTTTTAGAGCACTTACTATGAAATAATTTGATTTTCGATGTAGTGTTCATTAGGGACATCCTTTCTCTCGAATTAAACTAGTCGTATGCTAATGGCACACGAATATGTTATTGTCTATATTGAATTTAATTGGATCAAGCCAATCACATATGAAAAATTCGCGAAACTTGGTCAAATCCATCATAAACACAAATTTTACATGTAATTATTATGCGGCGTAGATTTTTTATTTTATTTTAGTTTAATGTTCTCTAGTGTTGATCTGACTACCCTAGAAAAAAGAAGTCCAACTGAAGACCTCTATTGCTACCCATAAATTAAAGCTAATCAAGGAAGTCAACAGCATACCACGTGAGCCCGGTGGGGGGTTTCGACTCGGCTAACGTGTCTAAATTTTGTTTATTTTTTTATTTTTTAACTAGGAAATATCTGCCGGCTCCTTTATTTCACTAATTATGGAATAGGGGACCAATAAAGAGATAATAAATAGACACTATTTGCGCAATTATCGCCTAAAAAATTAAAAAAAGAAAAGAAAAGAAAGACCGTAGTCCAAGACCAGACACCCATATTTTCTGCAATAGCCATCGGCAATAAAAGTCTAGCTAGGCCCGCGAGGCCAACATCAAGCTGAAGATATAAAACTTCCTGGTGGTCCTTGGACAGATGATCAATAGTCAATCGATAAAAAAAAAACATTTTTAAAAGTATGAGTTATGATTCCAAAATGATGCTTCCAAATATCTACGCCACATAAATACCGAAATTATATGTCGGGTATTTTTCTTTGGACAAGGACATTGAATCAATTTCCATGCATCACGCAAAATGCAAGAGACACGTTCTGTCCGTGGAAGACCGTCAATTTTTGAATGGGGTTAAATGCATATGCATTACGCAGGACCACCAGAAAAATTAATTAAAAAGACCATTATTATGGGTTTCTCAGTCCACTAAAACCAGATATTGCTAATGGGAGGATCCATGCGAACAACGGCCGGGGACAAACTTTAAGATTTAAATGCAAGAGATCAAAATTTTAGAACTTAAGTGTTAAATCGATACTTGTTTGCACGCCGTATCTGTCCCAACTTTATTTATTTCGAAAGCTTCTTACCCATTTTTCTCCTTTTTGTAATTTGTGTGATCGTTTTTCTTCTTCCTTTTTTTATTGAGGCTTCCCTGTGAATGGATTTGCTTGCGATTAAATGAACTGGACTAAAAGCATATGTTCTCACCATCAAATTTTTCTTCTTTTCCTCTTTTAAGCTCTTTCTTTTCCCCCTTTTTCGGTTTCGATTTTGCTTTGACGGACCAAAGGTTCGGGGCAAAAGAGGTCGTCAGCATGATGCAAGAATCAGGATAGCACTTTTTCACTCGCTTTTTATGACATATCGAATCGAGAATATCACCTTTTTCGTTGTACCGATTAAAAAAATAATATTCAACAATCGCTAACTCTATTGCCGGAGGAAATTAGGGGATTTTGCCTGTGGCCGTCTTCAGCGCATCTCACCTCCCGTGAATTGGGCATCTTACGCGACCAAAAAAGTCGAGATGAAACCCTCGTTTTGTGTCGGTCGAAGATCGAAACGGGCTCCGCTTATTCTTCACGTTGAAATAAGTATAACTCCGAATCCGCAAAATCTTCCGTTTCTTGTTAATCCTAGACCTGTCAAAATAGGTGGGTTGGATGGGGATTAGGTCAAGTAGGAGATGATCCAATGTAAATTGATTCAATTTTTTCAACGCAATACAAATTTAATGATGTATAACCAACCGAAGTGCTTACCCTACTTGATCCCTATTACTAAAGCACTACTATATTTACCCAATCTAGGAAAATTCATGAGCGAGCGAGCAAGTGTGAGATCAAATTGTAAAGTTAGGTTTGGTCTAAATAAATTATTAACTTATTTAATATCTAAATTATTTTTGGGTTCTATCATTCTAGACCCATTTACGATCTATGTACTTGAATATAATTAATTCATATAATAACTTAGCTTTTCAATTATGGATTAAGAAATGGGTATATAACTCATTTTGACAGGTCTAGCTAAATCTACCACCTCCTACTCTTCTTTGCCTATATGCATTTGATTTAATTGCGTGAAAAAATGGGGAAAGTATTGGACAAGTGATTCAAAGAGAGATTTGGAGTACGTTAACATTGCGGACGATGCAATGCTCAAGCAGAATTTCCTTAGATGTTATACGATCGGTATAATCAAATCTACTTACTTAAATTATTCAAAGGGGTTTGTTTTTGGTATTCGAGTGAATGTGCAAGTAATGAGTATGCAAATGCAGAAAGAGGTTCTGAATCGTGTACGGGGGGGCAAAGCTAACTACATGTGCACTGATGAATACATGCCCGGAACTCCAAGATGCCTCTTAAAATCTCTCTATTCCAGCTCTCACCGACGGCCAAAGAAAATCCAAGAAACAAAGGCTACCCCACTTTTTAATACATCCGCCTAATATTGACAAAAAAAGCTCTAGAGATAAATAAATAAATACGTTTATATATATTTTCCTATATATATAAATGGACAACATGCAATGCATGTGATTCAATTATGACCAATTATGCTCTTCCCTGGCTGAAGAGATTCATTGAACTCCCATCGGCGATAGTGAATGGTGTCAAAACTAAGTTAGATATATGGGGTGATGGAAGCCCTAGGGCTTAATGGTATCGGTCCTATATATAATATAAGGTGAACCAAAAATCCGTTTTCGCTTGTCGTGTTAGGATCTGAATGCGCGTGCGATGAACGGGATATATTTGTAAAATAGCCAGATCTCAACACTGGGCGACGAAGAAGTCTGAGAGGATCAAGGAGATTCCTCCCGGCAGCTCGTTGGCAAAAAATGGTAAAAAGAAATTGGCATGATGAAAGACAGAGAGAAGGATTTTGTTTTTTTTTTCTAGTTTTGGCGAGAAGAGGCCAATTATTCGCGTCCTTTCTCCATCATCCTGACAATTGCAATTGACGTAGCAACACTAGCAAGCTTAGTTCGGTCCATACAAAATCATTTTCATTTGGCCTTCGAAAGCCGAGGAGGCCCGAATCAACGGCCCCAGTTTGGGGACACAGAAAAGGATGGATGGAGGACTACTGCCTTGCGTGAAATCGCATGAATTTGTCATCCGACTCTCGGTTGAAAGAGGCAAACCGACAGGTCCAAAAAACGATTGCAACGGCAACAACATTGTACAGATGGAACATGCTTATCAAGTACACTCGAGAAAGGAAACACATGGGTCACATGCGACTTGGGCGGGACTGATTTTAGACCCATGGGCCATGGCTCTTGTTCTTAGGATTAAATTACCCCTAACTTTGCATCTTCTTTTGGCCAAGATTGCTTTGCTAATTACATAATACACATATACTATATAAGGGGATAATAACACAAATGGCCCTTGAAATTTGTTTTAACGTGTAATGTGGTCCATAAACTTTTAATTTGTTTGATGTGGTTTTAGACTTTTGATAAATGTTTAATTTAGTCATTGAATTATACATAAATGTTCAATGGTTTCCTTGCACTAATTCATGTTCAAGGACAATATTGAATATTTTTATATAGTTTAGGGATTAAATTGAATATGTACAAAAAATTCAATGATCACATCGAATAATTTAAAAGGTCATGATTGACATTACGCATTGAGCTAAATTTTAGGGATTATATCAAGTAAATTAAAAGTTCATGAATTACATTAAACTTCAGAAGCCATTTCTATCATTTTATTTTTCCTTATATATTTATATATGTATAGTGTGTTTTCCTCTACCAATGATTGATTGGAAGAAACTCCATTTAGTCACATCGTGGCTTGTATTTTTCTTAAAAGAATTTCGTACCTAATTTGATTCCTCATTTTATTTTTTATTTTTTAGCCGTACGCTGTTTTTTTTATTTATATTTTCATTCGATTGATGTGAATAATTGTAACCTATAAATTAGAAGTTTGGTTGGATCATATTCAAAGAATGGCCTATTGATATCTACAAACTTCATCTATACATGCACGACCCCGATCCCATGAACATAAACTTTTATTTCGCCTATAATTTCATGGTTTGATAGTTTTGCAAAGAATATGTTATATTTCATAGGGTCGTAACAACATCAGAGCCTTGCGAAGCTAATAGGCCAGAAACAAGAAGATCAATTGGCGTTCGAACGAAAAACTACGTGGAGCTACTTCGTCGCCGAGGTGGCAAACGAGACGAAACCTGCGAACGCCAAATCCCAAAATCTCGACAGAACAGAGGCTCGAGATCAAGCAACCAGACACCAATCATGATCCGACACCAGGCGAGCTGGAGATCTTCTTCTCCCTGCTGCCGTGTTACCCTACCCGCTATATGAGATGAAACCTGCGAACGCCAGCCACCAAATCTCGATCAAGATCAAGAAATCAAACCCACAATCATGACCCCGACCCCATGCAAGCTGGAGATCCTCTGTCTCTTCCTCTCTGCCGCGTCCTACAGTAACAGAGCGAAGAGCTTGTGCCAAAAAAAAGGGTCGGATTCGTTGGTGGGGGCCTCTGTCCGTCCCCGTCCGAACCATGAGAACGGCCATGACCGCAATGGCACGAGGAGGAGCAATAATTGCAGAAGGTGGAGATCCCGGAGGTGACCCGACCCCACGAGGCTGCTCGAATTGGGCATGTGACGTCCTTTCAAAATCGCAATGAGAGGCGAGTTCACCAGGATCGCCCATTTGCGGGACTTTCGATTCAGGATCACATACCCGCGTGCGCACTTCCTTTTTTTTCTTTTAAAGGGGAGGCCATCCATGTGACCACGAACCCACTTGGACAGACGGGTTATTTTCCCTCCATTTTTGGCCGTCGATTGGTTATGAAAGTTGGGTTATTGCGATTTGTAGTTGCAATTCCAAATCCGCATATTCTTGAGAAAAGTATCTTGATATTTTATTTTGTTTAAAAAATTAAATCTCTGTGCTGTACTTTATTTAATCAACTCTTTCTCCTTTCTTGAATTCTCTAGCCAAAGTGCCTCCAATGGCAAATCCGACAAGATTTAGGACTTGGCTATAGGACGATGCCTAAATGTGATGCGGATAGGACATGTGGATGGCCAAATGTGATGCCCAAATGTGATGTGGATAGGACATGCGGATGGCCATGCATATGCTTGTTGAGAGGTTTAGTTGATATAAACAACATTACCATATAACATGGATGAGATTTAATTGATGTGGATGTTGGAAAATGGTACCAATAGTCTTCCGATGATCATGCTAGCCAAATATGGTAAGATTTAGTGTGAGAGGGACTTGATTAGAAAATTTATGGAAACAGAACAATTTGATTAGATTAATTAAATTTACAGTGACTTGATTATAATATTTGCGAAGATATATAGATAGAAAGAAAAAGAAAACTATCGACAAAAGGATAAAAAAATTAAAATAAAATCCAAAAGCCAACACAGGTGACATAATATGAAGCAAAAAGAACATCGAAAACTCTGTTTTGCTCCAGAGGCTTTCGATGGACGTCAGAGGGAGAAAACAAGGATGATGCAATGGGCGAGCTGATCCTTCAGGGGAAATTACCTTCCCCACCATCAGTACTTCGGGCAGAGCTTGCAGTAAATGCGAGTCGCCGTGCCCGAAGAGATAGGGTAGAGTCATAAAGAAGGGGGTTCTTCTCATTCGCTGAGTTTCGATGACTTTCCCCACAGGGCACTTCCCTGTCCTAGGCACGGTCGAACCCCCTCGTGACTGAGAACTTCCTGCTCACAGTCGATGCTGGTCTTTATATGTTCTGATGGCCTGAAGAAGATGGGGGGAGTTCGTAAAATCTCTCCAGAAATCATTACTCGTGAGTCGATAGAATTTAAAACCGCCATTACATTCTTGTCTAGTACCGGTTGCACCAACAAGCGACCGGAGTGTCGACATGTGATTACAACAACAAGTGACTAAGAATCAACATTCAAAGATCGATATTGGTGTTGATGCACACCGGCGATCCCTGTTGTCGATATTGGGCAACGATCGATGAGGATACCGATCAGTAGAGATTGTTGGACTATTGAGATGGACAACATATTGGGATACAATTACGAAATTGAAGTTATTGGAGAACAAGGTTATTGCTCTAATTTTTTCCCCCAAATTTCATATTCAAGAAGATGCCTTTAGGAGATAAACGTCGGCTCAAATGACTTCTCATTACATCTGGAATTTGGGCAATAACTAAAGCAATTAGGGGTGGTTTTCTTCAATTGCTCTTACTCTTACGGCTCATGCTCACGAATTTTCCATCTCATGGTCATCAAGAGAAATTTTGAACTAAGGGTAACGGGAGAAGATTTGAGGCTCAAGTAAAAGTTTGTGATTTTTTTATGAAATAAAAAAAAAAATTATCACATAAATGAGACTAAACCTAAAGTTAGGAGATTTTTATGGAACATAGAAAACTTACAATAAAATTGGGATTAAACTAAAAGTTTAGGGATTTTTTTAGGGTATGAGGCCCAAAGATGTCGAGTTAATTAGATTATAGGCTTGCAGTGTGTTTTACGAGCCTTAAGATAACACGACCATTAATTTTTTGTGTGTGGTCGAATCATCAAAAGACAGGAAAAAAAATTCACGCGGAAGTTTGGTCTGCATCATCAGATAAAAGACAAAAGGCTAAAGCGATTGTTTACCCCAAAGGGAAAGTACGTACCGACCGGGACGAGTTGATCATAAATGCGAACATTCACCGTTAAGATCAGAGGGACCAACGACCCCCATGCGACGTTAAAGAAGAAATGGGACCCCGATTTTTATGAGATCTGACGGTCTCACACCGAATGGCACGCCATCTCTCTCGCCATTCCCTTACTCTTTTTGCGGGGGATGCAAAACTGGGTCTCTAGCCTCTCTACTTTCGAGTTTCAACCTCTACCATTGTCGCAAGATAGAGGTCGAGATGGACCCTTTGATCTCCATCTTGCCTCTTCTTATCAGTCCATATCTAGGGCATCCACCCTCTGATCTGACGGTCTGACGGCTTTGGAGTTTCAACGGAGAGAGAGCGGGTTTTGGCGAAAGTGACGGGGCAAGATGAAGCGGGAAAAGTTTGGACGGTGATGGTAGGGAGGTAGGTAGCTGAGAGCAACGTGAGTACATAATAATAATGCAGAAGGCAAAAATCAAGATTGCATAATCGACATGAAAACAGAGTCTTGTGATATAAGCTTAAGAGAAGGACCACTTAGGCACCAGCCAGTTTAGACCTCCCCGCTTGGGAAAGGCACCAAAATATGGCTCGGTTCTTCGGCCCAGTGAGAGTCATCAATGATTTTCTTGAGATCTTTCATTGATTCATTCATAAATACAAGAGTAATTTCTGAAAGTAGACACGGGAGCAAAGGAACACACCCTTGAGTCCATACCGGATAAATCGCTTCGACTGTCCATGCCTGACGTGTTGGTTGCGATAAGATTAATAGCTAATCGGATACAAATTGCACCTCTTATCTCATTCTATTAACGGAGCATCTCGTAGCCGCAAAGTTGCATTCGACTATAATTCGATGTAAAGAAAGATTTGTCATCAGATATAAATTCATCATATAAGCAGAGCCGATGTCAAGCTGATGCAAGAATCACGAATGCACAAAACTGAGTAATAAAAAGAGAGAAAGAAGATGAGGGACAAAAGGGCAAAAACAATGGGGTGAGAGAGGCTCGAACTCTCGACCTCAGGATAACTCAGAAGCTATGAGACCTACGCGCTAGCCAACTGCGCCACCACCCCAATGCTTCTTTCCTGTAAGAATAAACTTATTTAAATATAATCTACAATTAGTGTTTTTTGCTCTACAATTAGTTATTGACTAGACTGTTGCTACCCACATGACTAAAAGAATATGTATCTTTAATCCTACACTCTATTATCTTATTCCTTAGATTATTTGTACCAATCGTAGTAAAAATAGCTTATTATTCGTTATTTTATCAATGAGCACAGTTAATCTTCGATCATTTCTTACATTCCAATTTCTTGGTCGATTAACTGCTCCTTTGGGAGAATTGAAAAGCAAGGAAGAATGATTTACATGACTCTGAATGAAATGTCCTTATACTGGGTTTTTAAAGGATCGAAGCATTTGGCATTACATAAAATGTCTAATTTTAATTTGATGAATAGCCCAATATTAGGCTACAGAAGACATGTCCATGAATTTAAAGCAGCAGACGCGGCTATACCCCGAAACAAGCGATAGCATCAAAGGCCCCCTTAAAAACTTGATCGAGGGCCGATAGCTCGAGATAAAAAAACAATCAAGGCCCTTATCTATAAACTGTTTTGAGGCCTAGATGCACTCCCAGTTTCTCTCCTCTCTTCTTTCCTTTCTAAAGGGCATGACGAGATTTATTTGATTATGGAAAATTATACCATACAACGCCAATGTAAAGAAAGTAAAACGCAGGTGGAAAGACGCATAATTTCTTGCTCTGCGTGAAAAAGAAGTAATAAAAAGAGATTTTTCCCCCCATCCTCACAAGTGCCATGTAGCTTGACATAAAGTTAGACAGCATAAAGTTATTTAAAAAGATAGGCAAATTCATAATTGTCTTGTGACTTGTCACTAGCTTTATATATTATCCAACGACTCAATGGCTATATATATATGACTCCAGTTCTAGGACATAGATTGTATCCAAACACACATATTCTCGAACATTTGATTATATACTTGAGTGATGGAGGATGCAACATATTGTCAATCTGTCACTATGTGTGGAAGAGGTTTCAAAAATCAGAGAATCAAATAATTTTATCGTCGTGGAAGTTTATTCAAATTTTTTTCTTTCTTGGGTTGGCCCGAAAATTTATTTGAACTATTAGAAGAAGAGAGCATGATGCACATTGAGTATTCCAATACGTCTCCTGATCAGATGAAGACTGGTACGATTAAATTAAACTCCCTTAACGCAAAGCTCGTATGCATGGTGCTTGAACATTGGATATGGAAAGTATTATGAACTTATGCATGGATTATGTCACATGAAGATACCTGGATGCAAAAAATATCTCTTGAGGAGTGGTAATGATGACGGATCATCTCTCAAGGTAATATCTGCTCTAGCCCATTTCATTATGAGAATCACAGTAAACACTTTCCCAGAGGTCACTCATCTAAGTAGTGTTCTAATATCTTGGAGTTTTAAAACAAAGCTTGCTGTTATGTTAAAATGTGCCTTTGTGAGTTAATCTTAGTTTATATATATTCCATGCATGCTTTCCCCTGATTCGACATGCAATTCACATTCCTACATTTTTCACCATCCTAAAAGCTCGTTAGGAGACGCTCCTTATTGGAGCCCTTTGGCTGACGACCAATACTTGCTCTACTAGATTCTGTGTGGTTCATCCCCGAACCACACACCTATTAGAGGGGGTTCTACTTTGATACGATATTGTGATATTTCTAAATTAATTTGCTTGAGATATTATTCGCTTTGACTCGTCCCATTCCAAGTATCACGATTTTGTTCTTTAGCATATAGGCAAACACTTTCCTAGATGGTCTCTCATCCTTGTAGTGTTCTATAAGCACGCTGAACTTTGGAGTTTTAAAGCAAAACTTATTATTATGTCAAAAGGCGTCTATATGATTTAATTTCAATTTTCATATATATATATATGTATATATATATCATAGGCACTCTTCCCATGTTCAGTATGAAATTCGGTTCATTCCTATTCCCTTTGTCGTTCTAGAAGCCTACCAGGATTTCATTATTTGAGCCCTCTAGCCTTGGTGACCTCAACCCACCCTTGTCAGAAAATAATATATGATTGGAAAGACCCATGTGCCTAGTTTCAAATAAATCAAGTTTCACCCAATCCGGAGTCTTTTAAAGGAAATTATGCCTATGATACTAAGTACTGCTCCGGAAAAATCGAGTTATTAGGTTTTCTGTTGACTTTATTGAGTCCTATGAAATGCAACTTATTCCTAGATTCATCAGAGTGAAGAGTCAAGTTCAGCATTTAAGTTTTGTCTAGAGATTGTTCCTCCTCCTGTAGAAATAACAAGAGTTTGGTACGTTCGAATTTGCCATTGCTTGAAGGGATATTCCTAATTACGTCTATATAAATCTCCCCGAAGTTTTTTCAAGAGCTAGAGAGTACATCTTGCTTAACGAACTTTAATTCAAGCTCTTCTACTATAATTTCGCTTTAACTTTGCAATTTTCCTTTTGTTATGGATTTAATTGAGTGATCAGTCGTATGCGTTGTATCTTCATGATATAAATTTCTTACGCGACAAGCATCTCTTGTAAATTTTAAACTTTTCTTGTTAAAATTCCAACCTCTCCAGAATTAGGTAGACAAATGATTACTATAAATACAATACGACAGAAATGGTTCAAAGCTATCGGACCGCTGCACAATCTAAGGGGGAATACTTACTGTCAACTCGAATTCGAATTGCAGCAGGCCCAAGACTTGACAATATAAGGTAGAGATATAAATGAAAGGTCCCCCATGCACGTCCCATACTTGGGAACTCATCAATCTCCGCTCTCTCTCACGAAACCTCTCTCTCTTCTTTTTCTACTCTAACTTCAATGTAATGTAGGTAGTGGGCGTCTGACTAATGAGCTCGAGAGCGCACCAGACTATTCGATACATTGCCAGAAATCTTTAACCCTCTGGAGTTAAACTCCTGCTAAAACAAGGAGCCAAGGGGGCCACAGGAATTAAGGCAAATATGGTTTTCCTTTCGACCTGTGAATGCAGGTGGAAGATAGTTGACAGGAGCAATTTATGACCCTCTTCATTTTGAGGCTGTACGCCAAATTCTTCTCCAGCCACCCTACCTCGGTTTCTCTCATTCTCTCTCTCTCTCTCTCTCTCTCGAATTACTCTGATCCGCCTATTTATGTTCTTCAATCTCTAAGTAAGATCGACGCTGGAAGTCATCATTCTGCGTTCAATAAATTACCCTTCTTAACGATTTCCCAGTCCAGGGATTTCATCCCTTTTTTCTTTTGGCACATTTTTTTGTGTGTATTGTTGCATGATGGAGGAGCTTTCGTATTATAGTTCATGCGGCTCCGCTATCATGGCCTCCTCCAGTACTTGCCATGAGGCTGAGAAGTCAGAAAATGTCGACGTTTCTCCGAACAATGGCATGGGAATTCCCTTCGAGCCACTGCCTTTGCTGAGCTGCTTGGCCATGGCTCTGCATGAAAACCCTAAAGGCGCTAACCCTAACGCTGGTCCGTGCAGAGGAGATGGGGATGACGTCACCGTGGCTCTCCAAATTGGCCTCCCTAATTATTTGGGCGGATCGGCGCGTTCTTCCTCAGAGATTACGAGCCGGAGTGCACCTATGGAAAGATATTGGATCCCTACTCAGCAACAAATCCTCATTGGATTCACCCATTTTTCATGCCATGTTTGCTTCAAAACGTTCAACCGCTACAACAATCTTCAGGTGAGAAGAAGCTGAGAAGCGATTGGTGGACATATTTTTTGACCATTGGTTAGCTAAACATCATGCGGTAACACGCATCTATGATGAAAACCAACCTCAACGCGTGTGTTTGAGATCAAATGTTGGCGAACTGGTCGGCGGATTGGATGCGCCGTGCCTTTGCTGTCGACGTGAGGCTAGAACTCGAGCCCATTCAATGAGTTGTCATGTTTCCTTCTCCTAGCTTCTGCATGAAAATTAGTGTTTGGGCTTTCTGATGACACGGGTTAAATCATCTAATGCCTTGGCCAAATCTTTTAACAAAAATCACGCGTTACTTCTCCTCATGAATTCGTGTTGTAGATGCATATGTGGGGCCACGGTTCACAGTACCGCCGAGGGCCAGAGTCACTCAAGGGCACGCAGCCGCGGGCCATGTTGGGGATACCGTGCTACTGCTGCGTCGAGGGGTGCCGGAACCACATAGACCACCCGAGGGCCAAGCCACTCAAGGACTTCCGGACCTTGCAGACACACTACAAGCGGAAGCATGGATCGAAGCCCTTCGCATGCCGCAAGTGCGGCAAGCCCCTCGCTGTCAAGGGTGACTGGAGGACCCACGAGAAGAACTGCGGCAAGCGCTGGCTCTGCGTTTGCGGCTCGGACTTCAAGCACAAGAGGTCGCTCAAGGACCACATCAAGTCATTCGGCCCTGGCCATGGGCCTTTTGCTCCTGACTCGTTAGACATTGGGGTCGAGGTCTCGGGTGGTTCTGTAGCACCGTTCATGTTTGTCTGAGTCTTAGATGCTTAAATACGTAAACTCACTCCTCTTTGCAAGTTGAAGCCGATCATCTCCCTGATATTTCCTTTTACATAGTGTGACATCTTGGGTGAGTCTTCCGAAGTATGAATTATTGCATTGTCATGTTGAAAATATATATCGTGCTCTTTAGCGAAATTAACTTTACACAGATCAATTTAGCGAACTTTTTCTCCCGTATGAATCGGACTGTAATCTAAGTCTATGCTGCCAACCTTTTTCTAAAACAAAAATCAAGGAAAGTTGAGGTTGACCCCAATGTGTCCATTAAAGATTGTTTCTATAAAGATTCTGCCTTGGATTTTCTAGCATTAAATATGATCATATCCAGAATTCTTTTTGACGATTATGGTCCGTGTGGGTGAAGGTGATATCATTCGTCTACCCTGTCGTCATTTCCAATGCATATTTGGAAAAAAAAAAAAAAGATCAATAAAATCGACATTATGTAAACAATACATGGTATTAACATAAAATGGGTTACTTCGTACTCGTAAAAATTCGATCGGACACCATAACTAGATGAAATTTATTGAGCACTCTATACCGATATCATATCTTTTGATGCCTGACAATTGGATCATGAGATATCGAGTTTTTGAATCTAAATTCATCTGATTATTATTATTATTATTATTATTATTATTATTATTAGAAGCTCTGAAGTTCTGTCGGCTAGATGCAAATATTTGTGTTAAATTATTTATCTAATATCTAGAATCTAACTAGAGAAGTAAAGAAAAATCCTACGACAAAATCTGGTACTTGGCGACAAAAGAATTGACCAGAGTCCACTAAATCTGTGTAGAAAAGTACACCCATTTGACAACTCTAGTTGAGGTTAAGAATTTCAAAAAAAAAAAAAAAAATCTCTGCCTTGAACAGACATTTTTGCATGTCTAAGTCCGTATCGTTCGCCTATAAATAGGGAGGGGGGCCTGAAATCTACTGGGGTCGACCAACGAGTTCTTCTCCTTCCCCTTCCCTTTGTAATTCTCTTCAAAGGATAAAATTCACTTTCATATACATATCTTCTCTTGTCCCCTCCAAGGAAAATCTCATCATACTCACTAAAATCTATCACTATTAATTTCCTCTTCCCAACAATGTGATAATAGAGACTATGAGCTTTTTGAATGATCAATAATCGCTTTGATTAGATTTGAAGCGACCAAGAAGTCGCAATTGATTTATAAGGATGAAACAGGAAATAGAAACAAAATTGTGGGGCTTTTTGCCGCTGGGAGAATTGCGAGATTCCAATATTGGACTAAGGAGATGTGTGCGCTTGAAGTTTAGTGAGCTGAACTGAAATTAGCCGATTGCATAGTGCCGAGAGCATCGGGGCAGACCATCGTGATCCACAAACCCCTCCCCGTCCCTGCGACTCGAGCCACCGTTGCTCCATTGATTACCATCGTCGCGATGATTCATAAAGTCGTTAATGAGAATAACTGATGAATTCTCTTTGTTCGTAGATAACCATAAAAGCCCATAGTCTTTCCTGATAGAGCATGTCCACACCAAGCAGCTAAAGATAATCAGCTCCTAGCCATTAATTGAGAGCTCTACTACAACATAAGAGTGGTGCACTCGTAATTGGCGAACTCATAATCAGATCTAGATGTTAATGAAAACATCGTTATTTTTTTAGGAACATTAACATAAGAGTCCTAAGACTATTGCATCCGTCGAGTTATGTGGCCAGCATCTATTTCGTGCTATTCTTGTTACCAAGAAAGGTTGGAGAGTTTGGATCCGATGCTATCACGGGTTCCCCTTCGCTTCCTCGTTCTAGCGCTGCCTCATGAAGAAATCAACGCGAATGTATGTCCGGAGAAAACAATAAAAACATGGGAAAACACTTCATTGCATTTAAACCGACAAAAAAAAAAAACACTTCATTGCAGGCTTGCAGCCGACTGTTTCACCTGAATGCCAACTACTCAGAAATAAATGAAAACGACTGAAAGTGACGCAACTGAAGTAAATACGGGCCTAGATAGGATCTAAACAAGACAAGAGGACTGTCTAAGGAATTGTTTGGATTCTTTCCCCAGTCGCAAAACAATGTCCGAGCAAGCTTAATCTATTCTGGGCGACAGCAGCACCTTGTTGATCACCCCCTCCAGGTTCAAGAACGACGATCCGGAAGGGCGCGTAGCCTCTCGGGCTGTCTCCTGCCACTCCATCGCCTTCCTCTTCATCTCCTTCCCTCTCTCCCCCTCCATCAGCTCCCTCACCTGCCTCTCCACCTCGTCCCTCCTCACGTCGCTGTCGATCTCCATCCCTATCCCCCACTCCTGGCAGCTGTATCGGCAGTTCGTCTGCTGGTCCCCGAAGAACGGCCAACACGCCACTGGCACACTGGCTGCGATGCTCTCGATTGTGGAGTTCCACCCGCAGTGGGTCAGGAACCCGCCGACAGCTGAGTGGCTTAGCACCCGCTCCTGGGGGCACCAGCTCGCCAGCAGGCTCCGCTCCCTCGTTGCGGCCAAGAAATCTGGTGGCAAGATCGCCGTGTTGCCGCTGACCAAGTCGGGCCTGATGACCCATAGGAACACCTGGCCGCTGTTCGCGAGCCCCCATGCGAACTCCACCATCTGCGCCGGCGACATCACTATGATGCTCCCGAAGTTCACGTACACGACCGAGCCGGGTGGTTTAGAGTCGAGCCACTCGAGACAGCCCAGGTCTTCCTTCAACAGGTTGGACCTGATCGGCCTGGTGTCATCATCGGATAGTTGTTCCACGAGTAGATGAATGGGGCCGATGGTGTAGATGGGAGGGAACATGGCCTTAAGCGCGTCAAGGACCTCATGTTCTAACCGCTCAAACGTATTGAAGACCCAGGCGGAGGCTCTCTTCACTCTCGCAAACTCAACCAAGCAGAAGTTGAGGATCGGGTCGTCCGGATCGGTGGTTCGAATGAAGCTCGGCAAGTCTCTCAAGCGGATGTTTCTCATTCCGGGTATCCAGTCGATGATGGTGTCTAAGTACCCATTTGTCAAGTAGCTCGCATCTGCAAATTGAGAGTTGATCAAGTGAACCGGTGACCATACACGGCCATGATCCTCATAAAGGATCAGATTCTCTTAAACTTTAGAAGCGCATCGTCAAGGCCTCTGCTGTTCCTACTGCGTCGTTCGATGTTTACGGTGTCACATGGCAATATTTGTGTTGTCAATTCATTTGTTAGACTTAGATTAGGGAAATCATTAGAATACTGTCGAAGGATATACGAAATGATTTCGTAAGCTCCTACATCAGACAGTTATTTAGTAATGACATTGTTGTATACACACTGATCATATAAATCAGGAACAAACAAAACTGAAGAATATAACAGCAAACCGAACCGAAAAAAATAACAAAGAAAAATCTTTAGGTGTAAAAAATTTGCTCGGTTGACATGGTAAGTGAGATCACCTAAATCAGACAAGTAATTTAGTAATGCGTACCTTTGAGTGGAGCACGACCCTCGTCAACGAGACTACGAAAATGCAAGAAGCCCATGAATGCGCACGCGCTTATCGGCCAGAACAGGACCTCTGGCACACCGACTGCCTCCGCAGCATCGAGTGTGAAGGTCGTCCAGCCGTCCGACACCACACAGCTCACCGGTGGGGAACCCGATGTAGCGCTCTCCTCATTGAGCCTCTTGAGCAGGTCCTGGAAGTAAGGCAAGCAGCACTTCTGCGTGGACTGGCAGAGGGCTGGGACGTCCTGGGTGGCGTCGTCGTCGGAGGGCGGGAGGCCGTCGGGGATGGTCCGGAACCGGAAAGACGGGAGGCCGTCAAGGGAGGAGGGGCCGCGGGACCGCAGGAGGCGGTTGTGGTTGTACTCGGTGTTGACGAAGGTGACGTGGAAGCCCCGGTGGTGGAGGAGCTTGGCGAGGTTGAGCATGGCGTTGATGTGGCTCTGCGCTGGGAAGGGGATGCACACTGCGTGTGGCTTTTGGGTCATCTCTATTCTATTCTCTGTGTTTTGAGTGCTTTCTCGTTTGGGTATGAAAAGAGAGATGTCAATGGCTATGGGGAGAGAGGCTAGGTTGGGCATATTCATATTTATAGGCCGATCCAAAAATTGCGTTCGTCTTACGCTCCAGCGTGGCAAACAAGAAGATGATGAGAGCGCGACACGTGTCCTCATTTTCTCCATGGATGAGATGGCCTTTCTCTTCTTCCCCTCTCTCTCCTATGGGGAATGCACGGAGAAAAGACAGGACAGTAAAAGCGCACTCCCGCTCAAGACAAACCTCTCTCCTTTTTTTCAATTTTCAAGGGCTCTCTCTCCTCACGTTCTTTCCTTCGCACTCCCGCTCAAGAAAAACCTCTTTCCTCTTTTCAATTTTCAAGGGCTCTCTCTCTCCCCTCACGTTTTTTCCTTCGTCTTCCTCCCTCATGGGCGACGACCCAAGCGAGAAGCTTGCTCAGAATCAGCAGCAACGGGCCTCGGCCATCAAGAACGCGATGATGACCCTAAGCGGAAGCACGGGGTGCAATTCGGCCTGGCGGAGATCTCCCTCCGGGGATTCCTTCCTTCGTCTTCCGTCCTCATCAGTCCTCATCAGCAACGACCTGAGCGAGAAGCTCGCTCAGAGTAAGCAGAATCAACAGCAACAGAACTTGGCCATCAAGGAACGCGATGGCGACCCTGAACAGAAGCACGAGGTTCGATTTGACCTGGTGGAGATCTCCCTCCGAGGACCGCGACCCCTTCTTCTTGCCCGTCGGTCTGTCTTGACTGAGATCTCCCTCCGAGGACTGCAACCCCGTCTTCCTACTCGCTGATTTGTTTATGTTCCGCAAGGGGTTAATAGATCGTGGTCGTTTTTTGCCATTTTTGTTGCAGCTGACCATTTCTCTCTACGCGTATCTGGGCAGGCCACACTCTACACCATCTTTGCCCATCTCCCTCCCCTCCCGCCTTCCTCCATACTTTCATAACTTCCTCCCCCTTTCCTGCTTGACCCTTTTCCTCTCTCTCTCTCTCTCTCTCTCTCTCTCTCTCTCTCTCTCGGAGCGAGCTTGGGACGCATAACAATGGAAGCTGCTGACAAGGCCGCGGAAAAAGCAAAAGCGATTTTGTCTCACATGAACTGAACCCCATCTTTCTCTTTGTTTTTCTTTCTTTTTTCTTGTCCAAAAAACGTGCGAAGCTTTCTACAGAATCAGTTGTCATCACTGAATTTCAAATATACCTGCTGTGTATGTAAATGAATTGCTTCAATCCAATGACACATTTGTGATCATTCAGTGAATCAAGCTTTGGCCGGCGTTAGAGATCATAATTCTCACATTGCTTCCTTGCTTTTGCTTAATTTTAAGATCAAGGTTTTGCGGGTGAACGGTTCTTGCTCTGTTGCATAGAATACTTGCCTTGATACTAGAAATTGCTGCTTATTATGATACCAAAGATTCTTGGATTGTGTTTTGCTATAATGATTTACAATATTCTTCCACTTTGCCAGAAAATTTCGATTAGAATATTGTATTTGGGTAGAATGAACCTGCTTTTCTTAAATTGATGTGCTAATTCCGAGCAATAGAAAAATGCTGACTAGCACGATTTGAACAGATGATGGTGTTGCCCATCGCGATGTTCTTTGCTTGTGTATAATGGCGCCTTCATCCTTTTAGGTTGATAATGCCATGAGAATAACTGAACAAGCCCCGCAAGCTCATTGGAGATGACAAAATGGCAAACAATGCCATGATAGATGAAACAAAAGCAAAGCGGATTAAAAAGGCAACTGTATATGCCAAATTCTAAAAGGTTAGTAAGTCGGACAAACAATGTTGGTAAATTATAAGAGAAGTTGGTACATTTGAAGCGAGCAAATGAACATGTTGGTAAGTTAGAAGAACAATGTCGTTAAATTATAAATAGGTTCGACAAGTGACAAAAGTTTTTAAAAAATATACCAACATGGAAGAGCATTCTACATTTTGTGTACCATAAAGCTAGAAATCTGCAAAATGGTAACAAACAACAACAGCAAATTGCAACATTATTATTGATGATTATTTCAGAAAATAGCACATTTCTTCAAACTTAGGACTTAGCTACACGCTTTCCCTTCCAGATCCAAGGGACTTAACAATCCTTCATTTTATTTTTTCATCGAGATCCCCATGATCAATTTTAGACCTCGGTTACGGACGGGAAAAGAACAATGCAGAGAGCCAAATGGTGCTCCATGAAACAGAAGGAAGTCTAGGCCGACGATTTCCCATATCTCGGGGGCGTGTCTGCATACCCCCACGAGCAACAAGCAAACCCTTCATGAATGCTGTCACCAGCGACCTCCTCGATCGGCACGGCATCCGATATCTCTCTCCCATCATCCTCCGCGAGATGGGGTTCACTTCACGTGAGACGAAATCGGCTTCTCCTTTCTTCACGGCCTTGTCAGCAGCTTCCATTATTATGTGTCCCAAGCTCGCTCCGAGAGAGAGAGGAAAAGGGTCAAGCAGGAAAGGGGAAGGAAGTTATGAAAGTATGGAGGAAGGCGGGAGGGGAGGGGAGATGGGCAAAGATGGTGGAGAGTGTGGCCTGCCCAGATACGCGCAGAGAGAAAGAGAGAGATGGTCAGCTACAACCAAAATGGCAAAAAAAGACCACGATCTATTAACTCCTTGCGGAACATAAACAGATCAGCGAGTAGGAAAACGGGGTCGCAGTCCCCGGAGGGAGATCTCAGTCAAAACAGACCGACGGGCAAGAAGAAGGGGTCGCGGTCCTCGGAGGGAGATCTCCACCAGGTCAAATCGCACCTCGTGCTTCCGTTCGGGTCGCCATCGCGTTCCTTGATGGCCAAGGTTTGTTGCTGCTGATTCTGCTTACTCTGAGCGAGCTTCTCGCTTGGGTCGTTGCTGATGAGGACGGAAGACGAATGAAGGAATCCAGGAGGGAGATCTCCGTCAGGCCGAATTGCACCCCGTGCTTCCGCGTAGGGTCACCATCGCGTTCCTTGATGGCCGGGGCCCGTTGCTGCTGATTCTGAGCAAGCTTCTCGCTTGGGTTGTCGCCGATGAGGGAGGAAGACGAAGGAAAGAAAGTGAGGGGAGAGAGACCTTGAAAATTGAAAAGAGGAGAGAGGTTTTTCTTGAGCGGGAGTGCGCTTTTACTGTTTTGTCTTTTCTTGATGCGTTCCCCAAAGGAGAGAGAGAGTTGGAAGAAGGTTATGGGTCCCACAAGGACACGTGTCGCGCTCCCACCGCATTCTTGTTTGCCACGCTAGAGAGTAAGAGGAATGCAGTATTTTCTCATGACGAGGGTCCAGGAATCATTTTGTTCTTGGTGAAGGACACGTCTTATTATGAATTGACTTTTAAAAGTGAAGTCATTTTCCTAAATTTAAATTTTATTTCAACTCATTCTTTTAAATTATCCAAATCACGAATATTCAAGCAAATATTATGTTATGTTGAATTTTTTTCATCAAAACCAACAAAGCAACACATATTAAAGTGCTTAGTAGCCATGCCCCAGTTGGCAACTCCTTGGTAGCTAGACTGCAGACCTCGCGCCTAAACTCGAGTTCTAGGGTTGTACTCGAGAATTTTTTTTTCTAATACGTGTTTCATTGCTTTCTTATAACAAGTACATATAATAAGAAATATGACTTCCATATTTGTAGCAAAATTAACAAACACAAAAGAAAAAAAAATCATTTTTAAAAATAATTTTATCCAAAAATATTTTCTAGTAAAATTCGATTCCTGTAAAATAATCGGCATCATTACTTTGGAAAGGAGAAAAATGGATTTGTAATTAGGAACATTAATAAACCAATGGATGTTCAAATAAGTGAAATATTTTTAAGAAAATAATTTACCATTTGTCCACATTAATTTATAGATCAATTGTACACAACTACCATCATTACTCACGAGTTCCTTATATTGAAATCGACAAGTCATTATTGAAAGGAACATGTGTATGTTCGCATAATTCAATCTTTCGGGCACAGAGAAAAAGAAAACGCAGTATCCAAGTAATTTAAAAATTCTATTTGATACTATTTGACATTGGATTTTTAATTCTCTTTTCGAATATTTATACTGTTTTCTTTTGGATTTGATGACTCTGATATCTTCTAGAGTGTCAAAACTTTTACGTCAAGAACACCCAATAGTTATTTCGTCCGAAATTGAAGGATTTGTTTCATAAAATCCTAAAGCAAATAGCTTGAATTTAAAAAAAAAATGAGTTTCATGATCGAATATTGGAATATTGAATTTGCTTCCCGGGATCCTAGAAGAAAATAGGTAAGCTTTGTTTGTTTAGTGGACGATGAATAATTTGAAATACATTTTCCTAAAATTAATGTTTAAATCACTTGAAATAATTAGGTAATAGAAAATTCTATTATTACCAACCATAATTAAGTCTAACATATTCGTTGATGGTGAAAATATTTTTTGTTCATTCATTTTGCCAAGCAATTATTTTTAGGAAAATGTTATGCAAATAATTTATTTTCCATAAAATAAATGCACCAATAGTGTCTTATCAAATATGAAACTATGAGTTTTATTGTTAGCTTCAACCTTTTTTAATACTACGATAGGCAAGATTCTAATTCTTATACAGATGTATTTTTCATCAAATGAATTAAGTAGCCCTTCCTTTTTCCTTTTTTACCTTTTACCACATATGTAGCAGTTTTTTTACTTAGCAAATTAGATACTTTTTTGACTTAATCAAAATCTTTCAAGTCAAAACTTACTATGATTACTAGCCGTGCTCTTTGTGATAGTTTTGGAATCCGACAGAATGAATATAAAGGCTTGACTATCTAGAGGATTATCAAACACCTTGCAAGCGTCATAACTCGATTAAGCATAAGTATATAGTCTATGCTAATATCCTAACTTCAAGAGTTTACGTGCATTTAGTGGATTTGAACAGATGATCTTCAATTTTTGGGCTAGAGATCCATTTAAGGTTAATGAAAAACGGTCCATTTAAGGTTGGTTAGCTAGCTGTGTATTCATATTAAATAATTAACTTAATTTTAATCATAGGTTTTATTTCGTTAGAGTCTCGTCAGAGTCTAATTGACAACGAAACATCTTTTCGAAAGTTATCCTTGAACTTTTGATGAGAACATATGGGTTCTGTAGTGACTCTAGATAGAAAATATCCAGGTGGACAAGAAATAACCGCAAACCTTTATTTCAAACTTTGAACCAAATTGTACATAAAACTGTGGTGGAATTCAATCAACAACAAGGTTTGAAAATACAATAATTTCCATAGCAATACACATGCATGAACTGTGTCAGAATTTAATTGATGACAAAGCTCAATCACGTGTAAAGACGTAACATTGTAAAGATATAGTGTCAAAATTTAATTGATGGTGCAACATCCAGGATAGAGATGTACATCGGAATTGAATCAATGACCAAATATCGGGATAAAGATATGAGTTGGAATTTAATCGGTGATGCGAATCGGAAAGCTATAACTAAGGAAAAATAAAGTGCAGGAAAGTAAAAACAATAAAATACTACATTTTGATTGTAGAGGGGAGCTTCTTCCAATTGGTAGAACTTGGTATTTATAGACCTTCTCTCATAATCATTTGGGGGCAGTTTCTTCCTAGTTAAATTGTAGTTCTACACTTTCCGAAAATAATAGTCCTATATTCCCATGTTGTCAACCCCCTTCAAAATAGTAGCTTTATCTCTGAGGAGTTGTTCATTTCTCACGTTTTCAATTCCTTCAAAATAGCAATCTCAATCTCCATTTTCACCTAACTATTCACCACTATCTCCTTAATGGATCTTCACATGCATTAGCCTTTCAATTCTCTAAGTGGATTACCTTGCTCCTTAGTTAAGATGCTCATTGACATCTTGGGCAAAATAATCCACAATCATTTACCACTTGTCGATATATGCCAACATTTAAAGTCAACAAACAACATGTAATATTGAACAATCTTCAATCTATTAAATTGGCTTCCTCCACGGATGATTAAATATGCTTGGATAGTATATTCTCCACTCTTTTCCCTTTTTCTTCATTAATTTTGATGGTTGTATATGATGTCGTTGAGTCCACTTTTGTTGCTTCCGAATGATTGTAGCATGTCGATAATAATTAAATATCAGGCATTTTTGGACGTCAACAGGTTTCAAATACTAGATTAGTAAAATAAACTTAAAAGAATAAGTATCATAATTATTGAAAACGTTAAAAATGGAAAACTTTCCTCCTTATATTGAATTGTTTTGTTTGTGGATTACGTGCCGCATGATCCATGTGGACCTCAGCATAGGAGAAAAGAATGTATATAATATCAGTGAACCGCAAATTGCTTCGCCTCGCGTCCCTTGGCTCATTTAATAAGATCCCCTAGGCAATGAAAATTGATTTGCTAGGTATTTTAGTTATAAAAAAAGTTGTTAAAGGATGTCTTGAAATACCGATTAATCATAATTTATTCGAAATATATCAGTTTCTAAGGGATTAGTGGAATGTAACATGAAAGCAATTGGTGCATTCAAAATTATGAAATTTTTTCGGTTGATTGCTTAATAAGTGTATCAACGGCACTCAACGACAAAATCCTAATTATAATTATTTCTTCAAACTATTCTCTAAGGAAAACGTGTCGGGCAACGAGTTTAAAGAGGAGAAGAAATTCATTTAGTCTTCTTCTTAGAGGAAGTGGTGGCAGAACAAAATAATACTATTATTATTAAAAATATCATCATCGTCATTATTATTATTATAAATCCAATGCTATGACCGGCCACCATTTCATTGTGAGCTTTGCTTCGTGAACGTAGGGGGGGAAAAATATAGGATAACAATTCATGCGCATGCCATTTGCACAAAAATTAGTGAAAACAATTCCGAGCGACCAGACTGGAGTTGATAAGATCCAGACAAGGGGACCGTCGAAGGAGTTCTTCGCATACAGTCCGCAATCGCACACGAATGACCGAACAAACTTTAATCTCTTCTGGGCGACAGCAACACCTTGTCGATCACCTCGTCCAGGTTCAAGCACGACGACCCGGATGGGCGCGTGGCCTCTCGGGCCATCTCCTTCCACTCCATCGCCTTCCTCTTCATCTCCTTCCCTCTCTCCCCCTCCATCAGCTCCCTCACCTGCCTCGACACCTCGTCCCTCTTCACGTTGCTGTCGATCTCCATCCCAATCCCCCACTCCTGGCAGCTGTACCGGCAGTTCGTCTGTTGTTCCCCGAAGAACGGCCAGCACACCATCGGCACCCCAGCCGCGATGCTCTCGATCGTGGAGTTCCACCCGCTGTGGGTCAAGAACCCGCCAACTGCCGAGTGGCTTAGCACCCGCTCCTGGGGGCACCAGCTTGCCAGCAGGCTCCGCTCCCTCGTTGAGGACGAGAACTCCGGTGGCAAGATCGCCGTGTCGCCAACGACCAAATCGGGCCTGATGACCCACAGGAATGTTTGGCCGCTGTCTGCGAGACCCCATGCGAACTCCACCAGCTGCGCTGGCGACATCACTGTGATGCTCCCGAAGTTCACGTACACAACCGAGCTGGGTGGTTTCGAGTCGAGCCACTCAAGACAGCCCAGGTCTTCCTTCCATAGGTTGGACCCGATTGACTTGGTGTCGTTATCGGGTAGTTGCTTTGTAAGGAGATGAAGGGGGCCAAGGGTGTAGATGGGAGGGAACATGGCCTTGAGAGCGTCGAGGACCTCGTGCTCTAATCGGTCGAACGTGTTGAAAACAATGGCCGAGGCTCTCTTCGCTCGCTTCGTCTCTCTCAAGCAGAAGTCTATCATCAGGTCGTCCTTATCAGTGGTTCGGAGGAAGCTCGGCAAGTCTCTCAGGCGGATGTTTCTCATCCCGGGTATCCAGTCAATGGTGGTGTCTAGATACCCGTTTGTCAAGTAGCTGGCATCTGCAAATTGAGAGTCGATCAATTAAACCGTTCAACCATTCATGGCAATGTTCTTACATCTAAAATTCTACTTTTGACGACGGTTGACTCAGTTAAGTACTTAGAAAACTATGACATAGTCCGCTACTGGCTAATCATGTAAATTAGGAACAAACAAAACTACACAATAAACGCTAACCAAATCCAGAAAAGAGAAGAAACCGTAGATCTGCCAAGTGAGATTAACTAATTAAACCAAATCGGACAGTTATTTAGTAATGCATACCTTTGAGTGGAGTAAGACCCTTGTCAACAAGACTGCGATACTGCACGTAGCCCATGAAGCCGCACGCACTCGCCGTCCAGAACAGGACCTCCGGCACGCCGATCGCCTCAGCGGCGTCGAGCGTGAAGGTCATCATGCCGTCTGACACCACGCAGCTCACCGGTGGGGAACCCGACGCCGCGCTCTCCTCGTTGAGCCTCTGGAGCAAGTCCCGGAAGTAGGGCAAGCAGAGCTTACTCGTGGACTGGCAGAGGGCGGGGATGTCCTGGGTGACGTCAGCAGCGTCAGAGGGCGGGAGGCCGTCGGGGATGGTGCGGAACCGGAAAGACGGGAGGCCGTCCAGGGAGGAGGGGCCACGGGAGCGGAGGAGGCGGCTGTGGTTGTACTCGGTGTTGACGAAGGTGACGTGGAAGCCCCGGTGGTGGAGGAGCTTGGCGAGGTTGAGCATGGGGTTGATGTGGCCCTGGGCCGGGGCGGGGATGCACACTGCGTGCGGCTTTTGGATCATATCTATCGAACCCATCTCTCTCTCTCTTTCTCCTCTGTGTTTTGATCGTTTCTCTTGCTGTTTCTCTTGCTTTTTTTTGGTCCCTTTATAGGCGGGGCGAGATCGAGAGGGGAAGGCCTTGGAAGACGTCAGGAAGAGGAAGAAGATGGGAATGGCTATGGGGGTGAGAGAGAGGGTAGGTGAGGTTTTGGTTTTGAGATCCCGGGTGGCACGTCGGCGAGTAATTCCGGCCGACTTGGAAGACGTCAGGCGAGGAAGAAGAGATGGGAATGGCTATGGGGGTGAGAGAGAGGGTAGGTGAGGTTTTGGTCCCTTTATAGGCGGGGCGAGATCGAGAGGGGAAGGCGGGTGGCACGTCGGCGAGTAATTCCGGCCGACTTGGAAGACGTCAGAGACACGTGATGCGGTAAGGGATGAGAAGAACGTGACGTGGCTCGAACGGACGGTCAAAGTACGGCTCTCGTTTCTTTAATAGGGGAAAAATGGGACCACCTCGTTCACGTTCATTTGTAGGTCTCATGATCCAAAAATTGGGTCGACGTCATGATCCTTGGCGTGTTCTATTGTTTACGCTATAACAAAATAAAAACACAATGATTTATTCATTTTTAGGGGTTTGACTAATTCAAGAAAAATTAGGTAGTTTTTAATTTTTTGGATACGACTTGATTTCCGTTATTGAAAACCGTCATCAATGATTAGATTCAAGTACCTGACAAGGATATCCAGGATTTTTGATGACTAGTTCTTAGAAGTCAATAGTTGGATTTAGATTCTTGATGCTTGGACTATTATTTGGCGAGTTTAATATATATTAAGGATATGTAACAAACACCAAATGATGGTCTAACAAATGAAATATGTTTGAGAACCGATTTCATCTATTTATATTATTTGTAGATTAAATTTATGCCATTATCATCCCATTCCCATGTTCTCTGAATTGAGCTATGTGAGTCACTGTTGAAAGCAGCATATGCATGCACGCCCAGTGTGAGCAAAGCTTTTTGACATGTATCATGCACTTGTAAGAATTCGAAACCTGTAACAAAAAAAATATTACATGATTTACGAATCTAATTTCATTTCAATCGTCAATCAAATGAACCTACGCTGAGATGCGCATAATTGATAATCTAGATAATAACAGTTCGCATAGTTTTCAAATGATACAATATGCTTTTCGAAATTTACCTTGGCCTGTCAAATTAGACCGAAATTGTTTTTTGGATTGTTGTAGTCCGTTTTCCTCTCGTGTTTCAACATTCCGGCCACGGGGAAAGGTAGTGCGAACTCTATTGCGTAGCCACATTTGAACAAAAGTGACCAGAGAATGTGCACTACACTTTTCTAATTGAAATGTCAGAATGGGTCGGTGACTTAAACGAAAAAAAGAAGAAGAGAAATTCAATAAGCCTTCTTCTGACAGCAAGTGGCGGCTGAATAAAATAGTCAATTATTCCACTAGCCATCTACTCCATATAAGTCCAAAGTTTTGAAATAAAAGGGGTCATTAATAAGCGCCCCTATGGGACTAATTAAATGATTTAAAAACAAAAATACACATTTCTTAACATACTGTGAACATAAATGTAATTGCCAATTTTAACAGTAACACTTAAAAGTTTAAATTGTCAAAACATATTTAACAAGACTTAATAAATAGCCTAACGACACTCTTTAACATTTTATGGTATGTTTTTTTTTTTTTGCCGAAAATGAATGATTTGAAAAATATTTTTTTGAAATATCACTTGGGTCACTTACGGACAAAATATATATTTATCATCTGTGAAATATTTATTTTATTAATTAGTTATTTCAAATGATAGAAGCATTTATCTTTAAAAAATATATTTCAAATTATATAATTTTCGTGTAATGAATGGAACCTTTTCAACGTACATTCATTTGATTTTGTAACTTGGTCAGTACTTGCGATTTATAAGGGAGTCGCCCTTCAATGTGATAACTAGGAGATGAGGCAATTAAATTGATAAATACACTTCTCAGTGCTGTCCATATTTCATAAGTTACGGATAGCTTGGTGGGCCGAGCAATGGCCACCGAATCATGAAAGGAAACTTGACCCGAGACATCCTCATCCCCAACCGGCCTCCTGGCCGCCACTGAAATAGTTCCTGTCTCATCGCCGGACTATTCACCATCCATTCCAGTGCCGGTTGGGACATTGGGGGCCTGACCGGACACGACATGCGGAACCATATTGGGAACCCACCGATTGAAGAGCTAGTCGGAGCTGATGCGCGACTAATCCTTCAAGGATATGCACAATCAAAGGAAGATAATATGCGCATTCTCAAGCGGTGCAGAGAATCGAGGTAAACATTCGAATAATCTCTGACAGAGAGACATATCTAGAGAAATATATCCAGTTGGAGGCAGTTCCTTCCATTGGGAAACTGACATCAACACGGTCTCTTGCTGAGTGTCCCGCATTGAGGCTCGCTCATGAAGCCGGATTCAACTTATGTGAAATGTCTCCAACATCCATCGAATAAAAAACAAGTGAGGGAACAACATCTATTTAGCAACTTTTGCAGATTTTCCAATCTAAGTTACAGAACAAAAGTTCTTTCCCCATATCTTGACCACAAAAAAAACTTCCACTTGCGAAACTTACCCTCACCTACCAACTTGGTTAGACATGGGAACAATTTCTCCCACTCTCATCTATTTGTCCTGTTGCACATTTTATTTCGAAGAATCAAAATAAATTCTCCTTTTTTTCTTTTTCTCGTCACGGCAATATAGTACAATGCTAGGTACACTATGTTGTAGGAAGAGGAAAATCTACCATTTTCATTCTTCATCTAACATCATGGAGAGTCTTCTATCAATCTCCGAAATGAAGATGAAAATTCTCACTTCGTGGTTTTGACTCGTCTTTGAATAGACAAGTTCAAATTTTGTACCCAAGAATATATAAAGATCCATTGTTGTTGGGACACACATGCAACAAAAGTTCGATGTATGGAAAAAAAATGGATTCAATTAGTTACCTAAGTCGACTCGTACTGGGACTCAAGCTATCTCTCTCCTATGGTTACCCTAACATAAGGTACCAGAATTTTCTCTACGCCCTCATAGGTGACATAAATTTTAGCCATGTTGATTGATGGGCTGAATTGAATGTTTGTGGGAAGCAATCTCTTAGATCATTACATTTGTCTCCATTGGGATTTCCATCACGGTTGCGTTTTATTTCTTTACTACTTTTGTTTCTTGGGATGGATCCAATGGTTATATATTGATTGAAATTCAAATTCAGTCATTTAAGGACAATTTTAAGCATCAAGCATGAATTCCTATAACACATGATTCAAGTTGACTTAATTGGGCATTTTATCATGAGAGAAATGATTATGATGGCACAATTGAAATTTGACTTTTGACACAGAGGAATCCCAATGGCACATTTGTTTACTTGATGAAAGGTTTTGCAAATGTTGTGTATCTAGCCGACACATCTTGGAAGATGCCATAGAGACGAAATAATTGACGTGAACTCGCTCACTGCCGAAGTATGGAAAGATGATGATGATGGTACAGGGATGGCCACGACTTCAAAACTAGAAGCAGAGACCTGGGAAGACTATGAGAAAAGAGTCTATTCACGTGAGGAGAAGCCAAGCCAGGCATGGGGACGACCAGTCCCCTTTGTCTTGCCTTTGACATGAAACTATCGACTCTCTTTCCAGACAGAGCGGCCGGCCCTACAGGCGGGAGGTTGATGGCTAGATTAGGACCAAAAAAAAAAAAAAAAAAAAACGAGGCACTTGAGACTAATTTTATTTTTATCCATTTATTAATTCATCGTATTTGTATTTATTCTTTCAAAATATTTTGTAAATTTTTCTCGATGCATTAGATTAGAGTAAGAAATTTAAGGATGCCCTTTGCATCTCGCATTTTTAAAAATTTACATTTTGCCTTTAGCCTAGACTTTCATCTCATTATAGGCATGGACCTCTTCTTTCTTTACCTTTTTTCCACTAGCATGTGAGGCATGTCGGATTTTGTAATACATATTGTCATTTTGCTCTAAAAATAAAATAAAATAAAAACTCTTACCACCATTTATACTGGATTCATTGGTTTAAATAATCTAATTAATAATATATATAAGAAAAAAAATTGAAATATTGTCAAGAGAACTATTTCAAATGAAAATTAAGTAAGATAGAAATTCAAAAAGACTTGAAGTTGACACTACAGAGATAAGATAAGCAAAAACTCAACATTCAATGGTGGTGTGTAGTAGTCATCGCTAGAAGAAAACAGCGTACTATGATTGTCGACATCCAACCCTCCTTCTCCCCTTCCCCATACGACGCACTTTGGAGTTTCATCCGTATCCTTCATATATATGTATATATATTTATTTTGTGAAAATCCTCGAATCTTCTAATCGATTTTCTAATTATCATACAAAACTTGTAAGTTATGTGTGATCACCAGTATTAATGAGCTATATCAGACCATTACAAGCCACATTAGATTACTTATTTTTTTTTATTATTTTTTGATACCCAGGACTCCACCGGCCAGGCTATCGACTTCGTCGACCACCTTGGCACGCCAGGCTATCGACTTCACCGACCACTTGGCGCCACTGGGCTATTGAATGGTGTCGGTCGACCACCCAACACAGTGACTATACTTGAGGGGAAGCTAGCATAGGATCCCACCACCATGGCCCCCTACTTAAGACGTGTATGGCAACGCGAAGATTCGAACTTTCGACCTTGCGGTAGATCTATTCACACGTCTCTATCAATGCAACTGCCCATCGGTGGGTTAGATTACTTATTTTTTAATCCTTCATCAACTCGTTATATTGGTATTCATCCTTTTCAAAACATTTCATAATTTTGTTCTGGATGCATTAGATTAAATTAACAAATCGAGGAGTATATTTTGCACTTTTCTAGTATTTGTATTTTTTTATGAAATTGATAGCAAAAGGACATAAGATGCAAAACTTTCTCGAGTTAACATTTTATATCCTTGAAAGACATGCACACCAATTGTGTAATGGAAATTAAAAAATCCAAAAAAAAAAAAAAAGAGACAGAGGAAAGGCAAGATCCAAGAACTAAAGATGTCCCAAAACGTAGACCAAGTCGTTTGGTTTGTTACATAAGATGAAGGACGTATATTTTATTGGGCTGTGGGATCTCGTGGGATCCCTCTGAAATCTGTATGATAAAGGATGCCCTTTCGATTAAAATGTTATTGGGCATTTTGGAAAAAAAAATCAATTTCTATAGACTACAATAAGTACTAGACTTCAAATGATGGTTTTGGTTCAGCTTTCGACTTTGCATATTCAATGTCCGTCGAACACTGTTAGGTTGTCATGTAAATCTTTTTGGGGGCCACTTTGGGGAAATGTCAACATCACTTTCAGCATTTTTAGAAGGCAGCTTCCATGGTTAATGAACTTTTTTTTTTCAAAATTGCCCTCACTTATATTTTCATATTCTAATCTTGCCCTCACTTGTGACTATTCATTTTGTCCAACCGTTGAAGTTCTAAGCAGTTGTGCTTGGGTTTCCACAAAAGTCACTAATTGAGGGTCTTTGCTCGGGTCTCCAGTGAGGGTTGCCGCACTCGGGTCCTTGCCTAGCTCATCTTCTCTGACATTGCCTCGTAACTGTTAGGCGAGACTTGAAGGGTCGCGGCTCGAGTGAGATCTGTTGAGTCGAGGGTTGCCAAGAGCTAGCGAAGTTGATGGTCGAGCATTGCTGATGTATGTTGGGCATCGAGCATCTTCATATCCATGTCAAGCGTCACTGCTTGAGGCTACTCTGGTGTCACCGCACCTAAGTCGAGAAAACTCGAAGCCCTTGCCTGGGCCCGCGGCGGCGCTCTGAGGCCTTGCCATAGCCTTAGAAGACGATAAGCAATAGCTCCCTTTGTTTTTTTTTCCTTCTTTTTTGTTTTAACTTTCTAAGCTACTTTGCAATAATTTACAACGTAAGTCGCTAACTAAACGGTATTTTTTTTTTATAGCAAATTTGCCTCAAGTCAAATATCTTTGCAGGGATCATTAGCCAAGATAAGATGTGAATTAGCAATATTGCCTAGAACTGGGTTCGGTTTGTTATCGGACTGTCGTGGCACCGGACTGAATGTTTCATCATTCTTTTCTTTTCTTTTTTAAATTGAATTTTTATTAATTTTTTATTTTCTTTTTCCTCATTCCTTTGTTGTGACCAGTGAGCGATGACCATAGACAAGCTCAAGGCTTGCCCAGTGTTGGCCTTGGGTAAGCTCAAACTTGCCAGGATTTGGCGAGGTTGAGCCTCGTTGACTTGTGCCTGTGGCAAGTCGTTGATTGTCGTCAAGGCCCAACAACTAGTTGAGGGAGAAATAAAAGGAAAAATAAAAATAAAAAGAAGAATATAAAATAAAAATTAAAAATTTGAGATGAGCAATTCCAAAAATGCTTTCACCTTTTTAAGCTCAGGAATCCACTTTCCTAAATTGATATGTGAATATTTTCGTTGACTGCAAAGTATTTTTGGTTGACTAATCATTTTTCGCGAATCAAACAAGTGAAAATCCAGAAAATTAATTCCTGAAAAATACTTTTTTTCGAAACAAATACACCCTCACTTTTTACTGTTTTACTTAATCTAAATCTCTTAACTCATGCACTTTTTTTTTTTCTCAAGGTCAACTCCCAAAACATTTACAATACTCCCATATTGTCTCGTAAAATTCGTAATTGATTTTTTTTCACTATTTTCTGAAATCAGAACTATAATTTAAATGTTGGCGAGTAGTCTTCTTTTTTCGAAAATGTTGGAATAAGATTGGTTATATATAACATGAATCCTATGGTGTCAATTTACTTCCAAGATTGCAACTCGCCACTTGAAAGAAACAACACACGGAGACTCCTGCAATTAGAAGGCATCATCAAAATTCATCGCCAAGTAATCGCATAGTGAAGTGGCGAATTATAGCAATAATTTGATAATAGAGACAATGAGCTTTTTGAATGATCAAGAATTGCTTTGATTAGATTCGAAGTGACCAAGAAATTGGTTTATAAGAATGAATCAGGAAATAGAAATAAAATTGTAGGACTTTTTGCCGCGGGAGTATTGCGAGATTCCGATATTGGACTAAGGAGATGTGTGCACTTGAAGTTTAGTGAGCTGAACTGAAATTAACTAATTGTAGAGCACCAATGGCATCGGGGCAAACCACCGTGATCCACAAACCCCTCCCCGTCCTTGCGACTCGAGCAACCGTCGCTCCACTGATTACCATCGTAGCGATGATTCACAAAGTCGTTAATGAGAATAATTGAGGAATTCTCTTCGTACGTAGATAACCAAAAAAGCACATAATCTTTTCTGATAGAGCATGTCCACACCAAGCAGCTAAAGATAATCAGCTCCTAGCCATTAATTGAGAGCTCCACCACAACATAAGAGTGGTGCACTCGTAATTGGCGAACTCATGATCGGATCTAGATGTTAATGAAAACATCGCTATTTTTTTAGGAAATTAACATAAGTGTCCTAAGACTATTGCATCCGTCGGGTTACGTGGCCAGCATCTATTTCGTGCTATTCTCGTTACCAAGAATGGTTGGAGAGTTTGGATCCAATGCTATCACGGGCCACCCTTCGCTTCCTCGTTCTAGCTCTGCCTCATGAACAAATCAACACTTCATTGCATTTCAACCAAAAAAAAAAAAAAAAAAAAAAACACTTCATTGCAGGCTTGTAGCCAACCGTTTCACCTGAATGCCAACTACACAGAAATAAATGAAAAGGACTGGAAGTGACGCAGCTGAAGTAAATACGGGCCTAGATAGGATCTAAACAAGACAAGAGGACTGTCTACGGAATTGTTCGGATTCTTTCCCCAGTCGCAAAACAATGTCCGAGCAAGCTTAATCTCTTCTGGGCGACAGCAGCACCTTGTTGATCATCTCGTCTAGGTTCAAGAACGACGACTCGGAAGGACGCGTGGCCTCTCGAGCCATCTCCTTCCACTCCATCGCCTTCCTCTTCATCTCCTTCCCTCTCTCCCCCTCCATCAGCTCCCTCACCTGCCTCGACACCTCGTCCCTCTTCACGTCGTTGTCGATCTCCATCCCTATCCCCCACTCCTGGCAACTGTACCGGCAGTTCGTTTGCTGGTCCGCGAAGAATGGCCAACACGCCACCGGCACACTGGCCGCGATGCTCTCGATTATGGAGTTCCACCCGCAGTGGGTCAGGAACCCGCCGACAGCCGAGTGGCTTAGCACCCGCTCCTGGGGGCACCAGCTCACCAGCAGGCTCCGCTCCCTCGTTGCGGCCAAGAAATCTGGAGGCAAGATCGCCGTGTTGCCGATGACCAAGTCGGGCCTGATGACCCATAGGAACACCTGGCCGCTGTTCGCGAGCCCCCATGCGAACTCCACCAGCTGTGCCGGCGACATCACTGTGATGCTCCCGAAGTTCACGTACACGACCGAGCCAGGTGGTTTCGAGTCGAGCCACTCGAGACAACCCAGGTCTTCCTTCCACAGGTTGAACCTGATCAGCCTGGTGTCATCATCGGATAGTTGCTCCACGAGTAGATGAATGGGGCCGATGGTGTAGATGGGAGGGAACATGGCCTTAAGCGCCTCAAGGACCTCGTGTTCTAACCGCTCAAACGTATTGAAGACCCAGGCGGAGGCTCTCTTCGCTCTCGCAAACTCAACCAAGCAGAAGTTGAGCATCGGGTCGTCCGGGTCGGTGGTTCGAATGAAGCTCGGCAAGTCTCTCAAGCGGATGTTTCTCATCCCGGGTATCCAGTCAATGACGGTGTCCAAGTACCCATTTGTCAAGTAGCTTGCATCTGCAAATTGAGAGTCGATCAAGTAAACTGGGTGACCATACACATGATCCTCATAAAGGATTAGATTCTCTTAAAATTTAGAAGCGCGTCATCAAGATCTCTGCTGTTCCTACTTCGTTGTTCGATGTTTATGGTGTCACATGGCAATATTTGTTTTGTCAATTCATTTGTTAGACTTAGATTGGGGAAAGCATTAGAATATTGTCGAAGGATATACGAAATGATCTCGTAAGCTCCTAAATCAGATAGTTATTTAGTAATGACATTGTTGTATATACACTGATCATATAAATCAGGAACAAACAAAACTGAAGAACATAACAGCAAACCAAACCGAAAAAAATAACAAAGAAAAATCTTTAGGTGTAAAAAATTTGCTCGGTTGACATGCTAAGTGAGATCACCTAAATCAGACAAGTTATTTAGTAATGCATACCTTTGAGTGGAGCAAGACCCTCGTCAATGAGACTACGAAACTGCAAGAAGCCCATGAATGCGCACGCGCTTATCGTCCATGAAGGCTTTATTTGATTTGGGCTTAAGGCCCTGTTCGCCCAAGTTGGGCCCAGAAAGCCCGGCCCACGGGAAGACGGCCCGTGGAAAGGAGAGGTATAAAAGGGAGGAGAGAGAGAAAAACTACTATTGGAAAATAACGTACGTATTTTTTTCTCTCTCAACGCTCTCCCTCCCTTACGTTGTTCCTCAAAGCAAACAAAGGAAGCGCTTGAAGGATTTTTGCCTCCCGATCGAACAGACCGGATTCTCTCCCTCTATTGGCGTCGGTGTTTAATCTGTGCTAAAAGTACGCTCGATATCCGTGGTGTCTTTAGGATCGGTGATGCGTGTTGAATTCTTAGGCTTCGTCTTCCGCATTGATTTAGGGGTTCGATTCGGTATCGAATCCGTGTTTTCGGGGATCAGTAATTCCCAACATTGGTATCAGAGCCCGCTTTCACGTTTTCCCGATCAATTTGATATGTTTTAATTGAGTTTTTCGCGAAGAAACTTTCGGCCGTACGGAACCGGGCGAAAATCCCGACACCCGAGCGTTCTTCGGCTTTTTTACTGAGTTTTCGTATGTCGAAACTGTTTTCTGATTGCATAGGAAGAAGCACGACGTCGAGACGAGTCCGGCGATGTGCCGAACGCCGCCGGGTGCCGCCGCACGCGCCCACACGCGCGGCCGGAAGGCGCTGCGCGTGGGCGCGACGCGCCCGGAAGCGTTCGATCGCCAGGCGCGTGCGGCACACGCGCCGGTCGGCGAATCGGCGCGTGCTCGCCGCCGGCCGGCGAACCGACACGCGCCGGTCCACGGACCGACGCGTGCTGACGTCATCATGACGTCACCCAACGGTCAGTAACCGCTGGGCTGACGTCATCGATGACGTCAGCGATGACGTCGGTTGGCCGGGCGGCGACCCGACCCGCGAACCGACCCGACCCGACCCGCTGGCGATGGCACGCGCGTGGCACGTGCCGCTGACGTCTGCGTGACGTCAGCCCGCGCACGCGCGCGGCACGTGCGAGCGGTCCGCCGAGAGGTCCGACCGGTCTGTCCGGTCTGTCCGGTCCGACCGGTCCGACCGGTCCGTCCGGTCCGACGACCGACGACCGTTGACCGTTGACGACCGTTGACCGTTGACCTCCGTTGACCGTTGACCGTTGACTTTGACCGTTGACCCGAAAAAAAAAAAAGAAAAAAAAAGAAAAAAAAAAAAGAATGTGTTTCTTTTTCAATTAAGTCTATGTGGATTATATGTAATCCCTTATTTGTTCTGCATTTGTTGCAGGAACAATGCCTCCCGAGGATGCGCACACCTATTCGCGCGTGTGGCCAGGTGAACAAAAGGAAAGGCCGTCTAAGTTGATAGGCGGGCCGATCATCGATGGGAGAGTGGTGACTTAATTGATCACGTCCTTGAAGTCAACGGGAAAATTCAACAGGTCATATGGAATGGTCGTCTGTGTCACGTGTCGACAACCGAGATGGTGCGATTTTTCATAAATACTCTTCCACCCGAATGGCAAGATGTGTTGAATCGCATATGGGATGTTAACGGAGCTGCTTCCTATAAGAAAATTGTGAAGGATTTTGTAAATGAATATTATTGTATTGTTTCAAGGGAAAAGATCAAGAAATTGAACAAAAGAGGATCTTTCCCAGTTCGTGTGCTTTGACTTGGTGTTAGTTGTATTTGCCGATATATGTTAAGTGTGATTTGTGGACATATTATGTAATGATTACTACCTAATTGTGTTAATTGAAAGCATTATTGTTTTTATTGGATGTTCTATTATATATTGCTTTCTGTTATTCTTTGGTTCTTTGTGGGTAATTAGTCAGGGGTAGTTTTAGAAGTTTTTGTAGCTTCATAGAATTGATTTTGCATAAGACAATTATATTGATGATAGTTTTAAGTTAGGATTTTGGAGGATGATTGGAAACATAGTGACCTTTTGATTCTGAAACCTTACTTGAAATTATTCATTAATATGATGGGTCTATGTAAATAGGGATGCATAAATGATAGGCATTAATAATTCGTGCATATTTGTCTCGATTTGTTCGATCAATGGCTTGACCACAAAGAGCATAGTTGCCGAGCTGAACAAAGGTGAAAAGCTCAATGGTGACAACTATGAAATTTGGCAAATGAAAATCCAAAGATGTCTTTGGAAGAGCAAGAAGCACTTGAGGCTCTTGTCATGACCATGGAAGAACCCGAAGAGGGAACCACCGCACACAAAGACAAAAGAAACAAAGAAGCTTTCTTAGCGTGGAAAAGAATGAACTCTCTAGCTCGCATCACGTTGTTGAGCAAGCATGGAAAATGACGTCATGCGAGAGTTTGGCGTTTTGATAATGCCAAGGAATTGTGGGAGGCATTGGCGCTAGATATGGTCATACTTCGGTGACTAGATCGAGGCGGCGGCTCACTATCGGGTTTGACTCTTATAAGAAGCCTCATGGTCGACCATGAAGCAACATCTTAGAAAGATGTCAAACATGATAACGAGCTGAAAGATGCTGGCCATGTCCTCACAGATGAGCAGCAAGTGCAAGCAGTGATTCGTTCCTTGCCTCAGAGTTGGGAGCATATGAAGGTGCACCTGACTCATAATGAAAACATCAAAACCTTTGAGGATGCGATGCGTCATCTTGAGCTGGAAGAGGACCGCCCGTTGGCGCTGCCGGATGCTGAACTCTATTATGCTGGTTCTAGCTCAAATGGAGCTTCGAGCTCCAAGCGCAAGCGCCCTAACTGGTTTGATAAGGGGAAAGGCAAGGAAGAAGCAGTCCTTCAGGGAAGAAACCCAAATTCAACCAACATGGAAGAGGGAAGCGTCCTCGCATGAAAAAGCTTGCAAGGGTGAAATGCTACAACTGTGACAAGAAGGGTCACTATGCTCGCGATGGATCGTGAGCCAAAGAAGGTATGCACCCCTTGTACTTTTCAGAACTTTACTTATGTGTCGAGTTCTGTGTTCCTAACTGAGTCTAATCCTTTGTGGACTGTGGATTCAGGAGCGACAGACCATGTAGCGAAGGATAGAGGATCCTTCGTGGAATTCCGACGAGTACCAACTGGAACTAAGTGGATCTATGTGGGAAACAACTCCGTAGCTGAAGTGAAAGGAATTGGCACATGCCAACTGAATATGCGTGGTGGACGCACCTTGTTTCTTCATGATGTATTGTATGCTCCGGAGATTCGTCGGAATTTAGTGTCTGTATTGATGTTGGTTAAATTAGGTTTTGCTGTGAACTTCTGTAGTAGAGGTGTGAATTTGTTTTTGGAGACAAATTACTATGGTTGTGGCTATTTTCTGGATGGTTTTATTGTATTGGATATTGAGTATATTAATGCAAATGTTTGTTATTCCCTTATCACATCTTCTAATACTTATGATAATGATGTGAATGTGTGGCATGCTAGGCTTGGTCACATTGGCCAACAACGTATGAATAGACTAGCCAAAGAGGGCTTGTTGGGTAACATTGAAAAAGTCGATTTGCCCATATGTAAGCATTGCCTAGAAGGAAAAACAACACGGAAACCATTTGGAAAAGGGAAAAGAGCTGAATTTCCTTTGCATTTAATCCATTCTGATGTCTGTGGTCCAATGAATGTGAGAGGAAGGCATGGGGCTGTTTATTTCATCACCTTTATTGATGATTATACTCGATTCGGATATGTCTATTTGATTTCTCATAAATCTGAAGCGATAAGTTGTTTCAAAAGGTTCATGAACCTGGTGGAAAATCAATTAGACAGGAAAATAAAAGCATTGAGATCCGATCGAGGTCGAGAATATTTATCTGATGAGTTCAGAAAATTATGTGATGAAAAAGGAATAGAAAGACAGTTATCTATTCCATATACTCCTCAACAAAATGGTGTTGCAGAGAGAAGAAACAGAACCCTACTGGAAATGGTTAGGTCTATGATGGCGCATGCTAACTTACCTATCACCTTTTGGAGTGATGCATTGTTAACTGCTGCCTATATACTTAACCGGGTGCCTTCCAAATCGCCACTTCCACTCCATATGAGTTATGGACAGTAGAAAACCGGACTTAAGTTTTCTTAAGCCATGGGGTTGTGCCGCCTATACACATGAATCCTCTCACAAATTTGGGAAATTGGGTCCCAGAGGAAAGAAGAGTATTTTCATAAGATACTCAACACTCGAAAGGATATGTGTTCATAGGTGAGCAAGAAAGTGGAAGTATAACTGAGTTTGAATCACGAGATGTCACATTCTTAGAGGATGAATTTCCTAAGAAGGGCGAAATAGGGAAGATTGTTCCCTATTTGAAACCTTGGATCAGATAATGACCTTAGTGGACTTCGTCCAAGTGGGAGTAATATGAGAAGTGATGAATTGAATTCAACTCATTCTCAATTGCAACCACTTGATGAGACGACATCATTACCCAATCCAAGTGGGAGCATAATGGGAAATGATGTGCAAAGTGTACAATCTCCCATTAGGCGAACAAGTCGCCAAAGTATTCCCGTCGACGTTTTGGCATTGAAGGGGAAACTTTTATGGTTGCTCCACAAGATGAGGATGAGCCAAGAAATATTAATGAGGCTCTGAATTGCCCTAGTAAGGAAAAATGGATCAATGCAATGGAAGAGGAAATGGAGTCAATGAAATCAAACCAAGTCTGGGAACTGGTTGATCTGCCAAAAGGACGCAGAGCTATTGGGAACAAATGGGTTCTCAAAATAAAGCGAAAGGCTGATGGCTCGATTGAAAGGCATAAGGCTCGCCTTGTGGCGAAGGGGTATAATCAACAGGAAGGAATTGATTATGAAGATACGTTTTCTCCTGTAGTGAGATTTACCTCAATTCGCATTATTCTGGCAATAGTGGCTAGTCTCTGATCTTGAATTACATCAAATGGATGTAAAGACTGCTTTCCTCAATGGAGAATTAGAGGAAGAGATATATATGGAACAACCTGTTGGTTTCATAGTGAAAGGCCAAGAAGAAAAAGTATGTCGACTTTTGAGGTCGATATATGGCCTTAAGCAGTCATCAAGACAATGGTATATACGCTTTCATAATGCCATAATGGCATATGATTTTACGATGATTGATGAGGATCATTGTGTATATATCAAAAGATCCAAGGATCAATTTGTGATCATATCATTATATGTTGATGATATACTAATTGCTGGAAGCAATATGGAGTTTGTTAAGACTGTCAAAAGTTGGTTGTCTTCCAACTTTGAGATGAAGGATATGGGTGAGGCTGCATACATTCTTGGAGTTAAGATTTCAAGAGATCGTTTGAAGAGATCGTTGTCTCTTTCGCAAGAAACTTATATAAACAAAGTTCTAGAACGGTTTCGTATGCAAGATTGTAAACCCATAGACACTCCTATTGCAAAAGGTGAAGGATTGAGCCATAGCCTGTGTCCAAGGACTCCACAAGAGAAGGAACAAATGAAACATGTTCCTTATGCAAGTGCTGTTGGGAGCTTGATGTACGCTATGATGTGTACAAGACCCGACATATGTTTTGCAGTTGGAATGGTGAGTAGATACCAATCCAATCCAGTCCAAAGACATTGGAAAGCTGTCAAAAAGAATACCGAGGTATCTCAAGGGAACCGCTGATTACAAGTTGAATTACCAAGGAAAGGATCTGCGACTTGAAGGCTATTCGATGCTGATTGGGGAGGAGATTTAGATGAAAGGAAATCTACCTCGGGATTTGCTTTCTCTTACCGAGCAATGGCGCAATATCATGGAGTAGTAAGAAGCAAACCTGCATAGCCTTATCCACGATGGAAGCTGAGTTCGTGGCATTATCGATAGCAGTACAAGAAGCAGTTTGGCTTAAGAGATTCTTGGATCATTTAGGTGTTATTGAGAAAGCTGCAAATCCATTGTTGGTTAACTGTGATAGCCAAGCAGCTATAGCGTACACCAAAGATCCAAAGTATCATGGCAAGACCAAACATATAGATACCAAGTATAACTTTGTAAAAGATATGATTGCACGAAAGGATGTGAACTTACAGTACATATCTACGCATAGAATGGTAGCAGATCCTATGACAAAGCCAATACCTAGAGATGTGTTTTGTGGTCATGTAAAATCTCTAGGATTGCGTAGAGTCTGATGTACTGAATTGTAATTTCCCGAGTTGTTCACATTTATGAAATTTTGTTTTTCATTGATTAATGCCTATGAATCTTTGTATGATCTTTATGCATCTTAATGCTTAGTGCATTATTTTAAGTTAAGAAGTATGTCGGACAGATATAAGATTAGCCCACTCACACGGGTAATCGCCTCTATTTACTGTGTGATAAATAGAGATGAGACTGTTTTTAAGCTTATTATCTAGGTGATAATCGAGAGCTCAAGCTTAAAACACGCATGTCGCCTTAACTGAGTGTTAAGATGAGGACATAATACTTACTATGTTCGAAAGTAAAATAACCCACATGTTTTACTTTATCTGTCTAAGATGCCAGATGTGAGTTCTGATGAATTTTGTAAATGAGTAGATACGTGAACTCAAGTTAGACATTAGGTATGTCTGAACTATCATCTGTACGGTATTGAAAAGTGTAGACATACGCTCCATGGGAAAGGAGTTAATACCGTAATACGTATTTCATACTACGTATGCATAAGACGACCAATAAGAGTGGCAAAAAGTTTGATCTCAACTTTTATGACGTGTGAGACTCTTGAGGAAAAGAGTTCCTCAATTTTTTTAGTCCTCTCAGGACTCTTACTTATTCTCAAGATTTCTATTTAGTGTTTGCTATCTTAGGGTGTTGCCAATGGTCATGTGAGATTCGATCTAATGGGGCATTTCTAGAAAAGCAAGCTGGACTGAAATTGAGAGTTTGAAGGAAAGAGGAAGATCGATTTTAGAGAATCACATTATAGTTTTGTATTCACCTTTGGCCGACCAATTATAACTGTCTTTGTGATAATTATAATTGTGAATACAATATATATCATTGTTTAAAAGAGATTAAGAGAGATATAAATGTGAACGATCGATCTAGGGTACTGCATACTAAATCTACTCGGAGTGTGACGCCCATTATGAGCTGCTATATATTCCTAACAGATGTATAGCAACGAGCTCTCAAAGTATGCTGGTCGCACGGATTATTCACCAGTATGAACGTTGAAGAGAGGTAAAGAGAATCCTGTTCGACCCACCTTGTGCGAGTGGGAGATGAAGGCTTTATTTGATTTGGGCTTAAGGCCCTGTTCGCCCAAGTTGGGCCCAGAAAGCCCGGCCCACGGGAAGACGGCCCGTGGAAAGGAGAGGTATAAAAGGGAGGAGAGAGAGAGAAAAACTACTATTGGAAAATAACGTACGTATTTTTTTTCTCTCAACGCTCTCCCCCCTTACGTTGTTCCTCAAAGCAAACAAAGAAGCGCTTGAAGGATTTTTGCCTCCCGGATCGAACAGACCGGATTCTCTCCCTCTATTGGCGTCGGTGTTTAATCTGTGGCTAAAAGGTACGCTCGATATCCGTGGTGTGCTTTAGGATCGGTGATGCGTGTTGAATTCTTAGGCTTCGTCTTCCGCATTGATTTAGGGGTTCGATTCGGTATCGAATCCGTGTTTTCGGGGATCAGTAATTCCCAACAGTCCAGAACAGGACCTCTGGCACGCCGACTGCCTCGGCAGCGTCGAGTGTGAAGGTCGTCGAGACGTCCGACACCACACAGCTCACCGGTGGGGAACCCGATGTCGCACTCTCCTCATTGAGCCTCTTGAGCAGGTCCTGGAAGTAAGGCAAGCAGCACTCCTCCGTGGACTGGCAGAGGGCTGGGATGTCCTGGGTGGCGTCGCCGTCGGAGGGTGGGAGGCCGTCGGGGATGGTCCGGAACCGGAAAGACGGGAGGCCGGCAAGGGAGGAGGGGCCGCGGGACCGCAGGAGGCGGTTGTGGTTGTACTCGGTGTTAACGAAGGTGACGTGGAAGCCCCGGTGGTGGAGGAGCTTGGCGAGGTTGAGCATGGCGTTGATGTGGCTCTGCGCTGGGAAGGGGATGCACACCGCGTGTGGCTTTTGGGTCATCTCTGTCGCACCCATCTCTCTATTCTCTTCTCTGTGTTTTGAGTGTTTTCTCGTTTGGGTACGAAAAGAGAGATGCCAATGGATACGGGGAGAGAGGGTAGGTTGGTATAATTATAGGCCGATCCGACATTTAATATGAGTTGGTTTGTTGGTTCGTTTGATGAAAAAATTCAACATAACATAATATTCGCTTGAATATTCATCATTTGGATAATTTAAAAGAATGAGTTGAAAGAAAATCATTCCAATCAATCAAAACATCTCTTTAAATTTAGGAAAATGACTTCACTTTTAAAAGTCAATTTAGAATACGGCTTTTCCTCCATCAATAACAAAATGTCCCCGATAATGGACCCGTGTGCTTAGTAGCCAAGCCCCCCAGTTGCTGGACCTTAGAGGCTAGCGGCTAGACTCGGATCACTCCTCAGTAGCCAGACCGCGCCTAAACTCAAGTTCTAGGGTTGCATTCGAGAATTTTTTTTTCTAATACTTGTTTCATTGCTTTCCTATAACAAGGACATATAATAAGAAATATGACTTCCATATTATTAGCAAAATTAACAAACACAAAAGAAAAAAAGTCATTTTTTAAAATAATTTTATCTGAAAATATTTTCCGGTAAAATTCAATTCCTGCAAAATAATCGGTGTCATTAATTTGGTGAGTGGAAAAATGGATTTGTAATAAGGAACATTAATAAACCGATGGATGTTCTAATAAGTGAAATATTTTTAAGAAAATAATTTACCATTTGTCCACATTAATTTACGGATCAATTGTACACAACTACCATCATCACTACGTGTAGTGATGATGGTAGTTGTGTAGTGATGATGGTAGTTGTGTACAATTGATCTATAAAAAGTTAATAATGACTTGTCAATTTCTTCGTGGTTAAATTGTAATTCGACACTTTAAAAAATAATGATCCTATATTCCCACGTTGTTAACCCCCTTCAAAGTAGCAGCCTTATCTCCGAGGAGTTATTCATTTCCCACGTTGTCAATTTCCTTCAAAATAACAATCTCAATCTCCATTTTCACCTAACTATTCTCCACAATCTCCTTAATGGATCTTCACATGCATAAGCCTTGCTACAATTCTTTGAGTGGATTATCTTGCTCCTTAGTTAAGATGCTCATCGACAACTTGGGCAAAATAATCCGCAATCATTTATCACTTGTCAATATGTGCCAACATTTATATCCAAGTCATCAAACAACATGTAATATTGACCAATCTTCAATCTATTAAATTGACTTCCTCCACGGATGATCAAATATGCTCGGATAGTATATTCTCCACTCATATCCTTTTATCTTCGTTAATTTTGATGGTTGTATATGATGTTGTTGAGTCCACTTTTGTTGCTTCCTAATGATCATAGCATGTCGATAATATTTAAATATCGGGCACTTTTGGGTGTCAACAGGTTTCAAATACTAGATTAGTTAAATAAACTTATAAAAAATAAGTATCCTAATTATTGAAAACGTTAAAAATGGAAAACTTTCCTCGTTATATTTCAAGAGCTCGTCCGGAATTAAGGATTTGCAGTAGACAGTTGAAATTAAAGATTGAATTTTAGGTAACGAGAGAATTATTCAATAACATTAGCGAAATAGTGTGGTCCATGAAAAATGTTTTGAGAGGTGAAAGGCCATGGGGAGATATTGACTACGACCCATGTATCTCTTATTTGAGCTCATATTCTTCCATCCATATATTCATTTATTCATATGCATCCCCATTAGTAGATCTCAAGATCGAATTCCATGCTTGTGCTGCCAACGAATTAAATAGCCACTTTTATCATCTTTTTCTTAAATGGAACGAATTACGTTACATAGCCATTTTCTTTTTTCTTCTTATCGTGTGAAGTAGCAACTTTTTTGCTGCGCAAGTTAAAATTATTTTTTTTATCGTTTATTTTTAATGAACTCAAATTATCCTCATCAAACTTCAAATGGGTTCAAATGGCTAAGCAATCTGGAGGCTCACTTCACACTGCACGCCTCATGAGTCGATTAGATATAAGCATCCGGTCTATATGCGTGATGTAACTTGAAAGAATTTATATGCAATTAGTCGGAGTTTAGCGGATGATTTTTGACTTTTGAGCTAAGAATACCCAGAACAATTTGCGGTGCATTTGAATTTACCGGTCTAGTTAGTTAAATGTTTATGCAAATTCAACACCTGGTTTTGGCTAACAAATGACTGAAGAGGTTGAAATTTGAAGAACTTTTCTTCTTGTAATGTATATTTTTTTGGCGGGCTACGTACCACATGACCCATGATTGGAGAAAATGTCTAAACATTCCAGTGAGCCCATGCATTGCTTCGCCTCCTGCCTATCCTCTCATTTAAAGTAATGTACTCCAGAAAATTGTTTGGCTAGGTATTTTAGTGATAGGGACGTCTTTAATTATATTTTATTCAATATAAAAATTATTTTTCATGGCATAGGTTGAGTGTCTATAGGACACTCATAAACAAAATCCCAGTAGTGTAAATGATTTAAAAACAAAAATACACATTTCTTAACACACTGTGAACATAAATGTAATTACCAATTTTAACAGTGACACTTAAACGTTGAAATTGTCAAAACACATTTAATGAGATTTAATAAATAACCTAAGGGCACTCTTTAACATTTTACGGTGTGTTTGTTCTGCATAAATTGAATGATTTGGAAAAAAAAAATTCTGCAAAATATCATTTGGTCACTTAGGGACAAAATATATTTTCGTAGTCCATGAAAAATCTTTTTTTATTGATTAATTATTTCAAACAATACAAATATTCATCTTTGATAAAATATATTTCAAATTATATAATTTTCGTGAAATGAATGGAGCCTTTTCAACGTACATTCATTTGATTTTGCAACTTGGGTCCATACTTGAGATTTTTGATGGAGTCGATTTTTGATGGAGTCGCCCTTCAATGTAGCAACTAGTAGATGAGGCAATTAAAATCATAAATGCACCTCTCAGCGCTGTCCATAATTCAGAAGTTACGTATAGATTGGTGGGCCGAGCAATGGCCACCGAATCATGAAAGGAAACTTGACCCGAGACATCGTCATTCCTAATCGGTCTCCTCGCCACCACTGAAATAGTTCCTGTCTCATCGCCGGACCATTCACCAACCGTTCCAGTGCTGGTTGGGACAATGGGGGCCTTGACCGAACACGACGCGCGGAACCATATTTGGAACCAACCAATCAAAAAGCTAGTCAGAGTTGATGCGTGACCCATCCATCAAGGATATGCATGATCTAATGGAGATAATATGCGTACTCTCAAGAGGTGCAGAGAATCGAGGTAGACATTTGAATAATCTCCGACAGAGGGAAATATCCTGAAGAAATAACTCTAGTAGGAGGCAATTCCTTCCATCGGGAAACCAACATCAAAAAGGTCTCTTCCTAAGTGTCCCGCATCGAGGCTCGACCATGAAGCCGGATTCAACTTATGTGAAATGTCCAACATCCATCGAATAAAAAACAAGCAAGGGAACAACAACTATTCAGCAACTCTTGCAGATTTTCCAATCCAAGTTATAGAACAAAAGTTCTCTCCCCATATCTTGACAAAAAAAAAAAAAAAAAAAAAATTTCCACTCGCAAAACTTACCCTTGCCTATCAACTTGGTTAGACATGGGGACAATTTCTCTCGCTCTCATCTATTTGTCTGGTTGCACATTTTATTTCGAAGAATCAAAATAAATTCTTCTTTTTCTTTTCCTCCTTTTTGTCACCACAATATAATACAATGCTAGTTCGACCGAAAAAAAGTATAGTACAATTGGAAAAAGTATCAAAAGGTTTTAAACATTTTGTATTGGCACTAATTCAGTGCTAAACTTTTCAATTAAATCAATTTAGTCAATCTAATTAATTTAAGTCGAAAATTGCTGACGTGGCCACTGGCGGTCTTATGTGGCGTCACATGGACAAATTTTATAATTTTTAATATTTTTCAGATTTGTTAAATTATTACTATTTTCTTATTTTTTTCTTATTTTTTTCCTTTCTCCTTACCCCTTTGCAGGCGAGGTTGCCACCTGACCATCGTCGGCCACTGGCTAATTGGGGCAAGGGTCCCCATGCCCTCACTACCATTAGTGGGCCACCACGCCCTCGTCGACCACAAGTGAGGGCGTAGGCCCCCACCCAAATCCAGGCAAGGCCTAAAACCCTCACCCATTGGTCGATGAGGGCGCAATGGCCCTCATCGGCCAAGGGCAAGGGCCTCTGCACCCTTGTTAGCCATAGGCGAGGGCGTGAAGGCCCATGCTTATGGCGGGTGAGAGTTGCAACGCCTTAGGCGAGGCCGTCATGGCCCTCACCTAGATTTGGACAAGGGCTCGATGCCCTCACTTGTGGTGGGTGAGGGCATCGTGCCTTCACCTAGATTTGGGCGAGGGCCGCTACGCCCTCGCTTGTGGCTAACGAGGGCACAGAGGCCCTTGTTGGCCAATGGGCAAGGGTTTTGGCCCTCGCCTGAATTTGGGTGGGGGCCGACACCCTCGCTTGCGGCTGGTGAAGGTGTGTTGGCCCTCGCTCCAACCAACTTGTGGCCGGCAATGGTCAACTGGCAATCTTATTGGCCATGGGGTAAGGAGAAAGGAAAAAGGAAAAAAAAAAAACAAGAAAAGAGAAAAAATAATAATAATAATTTAAAAAATCTGAAAAATATCAAAAATTATAAAATTTGTCCATGTGGTGCCGCATAAGACCACCGGTGGCCATGTCAATAATTTCCGGTTTAAATTAGTTAGATGGATTGAATTGGGACCAATATGAAAATGTTTAGGACTAAATCGGTCAAATTGAAAAGTTTAAAACTAAATTGGTACCAATATAAAATGTTTATGACTTTTTTGGTACTTTTCCCCAGTACCAATACCATGTTGTAGGAAGAGTTTTCATTCTTCATCTAAAGTCATGGAAAGTCTTCCATCAATCTTTAAAATGAAGATGAAAATTCTCTCACATCGCGGGTTTGACTCATCTTTGAATAGACAAGTTTGAGTTTTGTACCCAAGAATGTATAAGGATCCATTGTTGTTGGGACATGCATGCAACAAAAGTTTGATATATGGAGAAAATGGGTTCAATTAGTTACCTAAGTTGACTCGTACTAGGGCTTGAGCTATTTCTCTCTTGTGATTACCCTAAGATAAGGTATAAGGTTCAGACTGTTCGCTATGCCCTTATAAGTGATATATATTTTAGCCATGTTGACCGAGAGGCTGAATTAGAATGTTTGTGGGAAGGAATCTCTTGGATCATTGCAGTTATCCCAATTGGGATTTCCATTACGGTTGTGTTTTATTTGTTTACCTACTTTTGTTTCTTGGGATGGATCCGAATATATTGATTGAAATTCAAATTAACTCATTTAAGGACAATTTTAGGCATCAAGCATGAATTCTTGTGACACGCGATTTCAGTTGGCTTAAATGGGCATTTTATCATGAGAAAGTATGATCATGATGGCACAATCAAAATTTTCACTTTCGACACCAAGGAATCCCAATGGCACATTTGTTTACCTGATAAATGGATTTGCAAATGTTGTGTATCTATTGATCGAAAGTGGTCGTTTGAGGACAACGAATTTAAGCATCAAACAGAAATTCTTGAAATGCACGGTCGTGATGGGCTTAAAGATGACATCTCGTCGTGAGAAGTACGTCAAGCGATGTTCCTGGCATGACCAAAATCGAGTTTCCACACGGAGGAATCTAGACGACACATTTGGAAGATGTGTTAGTTGATGAAATGATTGACAGTATGGAAAGATGATGATGGATGAAGGTACAAGGATGGCAACGACTTCAAACTTGAAGCAGGGACTTGGGAGTTCCATCGGTATCCTTCTAAATATATTTTATTTTTAGGAAAAATTTCAAATAAAGACTTAAAGTGAGCATACTTTTTCAAATAAGGATCCGAAGTGACCATTATTCCAAAAAAGAACCTGGAATGACTAACAAGTCTCAAATAAGGACCTGAACCCGCCGGCCGGCCAAAATGTTTACCGGCCGGCGAGCGTGCAACATTTCTGGTGGCTGGAATATGGGCAATTTTTTCTTTAAAAAATATAGATAAAAATTAACAAACCTCATAACAAAACCCCCAAACTCTTCACGTTCTTCTTCTTTTGCTCTTCATCTTTTACGTTCTTTGTCCCCTCTCGTTTGGAGAACCCAAATTCTCTGTTAATGGAGCAAGATCCTTGGTTCCCTGAGTTCCAAAGGTACTCCCTTCCTCCCTCATTCTCTGTCTCTCTCTCAATTTGTGTTCCATTAACATAAAATTTCAGTTCTCCAAGCGAGAGAGGACAAAGAACGGAGAAGATGAAGAGTAGAACAAGAAAAATGTGAGAACGTGAAGAGTTTTTTTTAGGTCAAAAGAAGGTGAAGGGTTTGAGGGGTTTTTTTTAGGGTTTGTTAATTTCTATCTATATTTTTTTTGGACAAAATTGCCCATATTTTGACCATAAAAAATGTTACATGCTTGCCGACTAGTGAGCATTTTGGCCTGCCGGCAAGTTCAGGTCCTTATTTGAGACTTGTTAACCACTTCGGGTTTTTATTTGTGACAACAATCACTTCGGGTTCTTATTTGAGAAAATATGCTCACTTTGGGTCTTTATTTGAGATTTTCCATTTTTTTCATTTTGTGAAAATCCTCTAATCTTCTAATTGATTTTCTAATTATCATACAAAACTTGTAAGTCATGTGATTACCAGTATTAACGAGCTATATCAGACTATTACAAGCCACATCATATTGCTTATTTTTTAATCCATCATCAACTCGTTATATTGGTATTTATCCTTTTCAAAACATTCATAATTTTGTTCTCGGTGCATTAGATTAAATTAACAAATCAATGAGTATTTTTTGCATTTTTCTAATATTTGTATTTTTTAAAATTGATAGCAAAAGGACATCAGATACAAAACTTTCACAAATTAACATTTTATATCCTTAAAAGATATGTGCACTAATTGTGTAATGGAAAATAAAAATGCCCCCCTCCCCCCCAAAAAAAAAAAAAGACAAAGGAAAGGCAAGATCCTAGAACTAAAGATGTCCTAAAATGCAGACCAAGTCGTTTGGTTTGTAATATAAGATGAAGGATGCATATCTTGTTGGGCTGTCTGATCCTTGGGAAAGCCATATGATGAAGGAGATCCTCTTGATTATAGTGCTATTGGGCTTTTTGGAAAAAAAAAAATCAATTTCCGTGGACTGTGATAAGGACTAAATTTGAAATGATGCTTGTTTAGCTTTCGACTTTGAATCTTCAAAGTCCATTGGAAAAATGTCAGGTTGTCATATAATTTTTTTTTTTGGGACCACTTTGGGGAAATATCAACATTGCTTTCAGCATTTTTGGATGGCAACTTCCATGATTAATGAACCTTATTTTATTTTATTTTTGAAATTGCCCTCACTAATATTTTCATATTCTAATCTTGTGCTCGACTATTCATTTTCTCCAACCGTTGAAGTCCTAAGCAGTTATGCTTAATTCTTCACTGGAAGTCACTCATCGAAGGTCTTTGTCCAGCTCTCCAATAAGGGCAGCCGCACTTGCGTCCTTGCCTAGTTCATCTTCTCTAACGTTGCCCTCTCGATTATTAGGCGAGACCTAGAGGATCGCGGCTCAAGCAAGATCTGGTGAGTCGAGGGTTACCAAGAGCTACCGAGGTTGATGGCCGAGCATTGCAGATGTATGCAAGGCATCGAGCATCTTTGTATCTATGTCAAGCGTCACCACTTGAGGCTATTTCGCTGTCACTTCACCTAAGTCAAGAAAACTCGGAGCCCTTGCCCGGGTTGGTGGCAACCCTCGGAGCCCTCGCCATAGCCTTAGAAGACAATAAGCAATAGCTCCCTTTGTTTTTCCTCTCTCTCTCTCTCTCTCTTTTTAATCGTTTTAACTTTCTAAGCTACTTTGCAATAAGTTACGACAAAAGTATTTAACTAAACTGTATATGTTTTTCGGGACTTTTTAAATATTGTCTAGCTCAACACCTCCTCTCTTAGCAGCTCTCGCTCTCCGGAATGGCTTCCCACTGTGCATCATCCATTCGTATTCTCCCTCCCCCGAACGAACTGGGCTCTTATTTGCGAGTTTGTTTAGTTTCTGTCATTTTTCGGTTTGTCCGGGTTATCCAACTGTCAAGGCACCCCAATTTTTCTTATCTATTACCTGCACAAAGACCTGACTTGGAAAAGCCGAAATTTTCGGTTCGGTTCGGTTCGAATGGGATCTTTGTTAACCCCTGGGTCTAGTCCAATTAGAAACAAAGATAGATAACCAAAAGAGACCGTTCCCGAAACATATTCCAAACAACGGTTATGACGGCCCATGTCCGATCCAAATCCAAATTGGGTTTCGTACAATTTCCCACTTTCATAGGTTTCACGCACCCTATCTCGACATGTCTATCGACGTTGACCGCAAGCCCGAGAAGTTATCAAATATTCTGCTCAATTTTAGTCGGGATTATCGCACACGAAGTTTGGTCGGCGGAAACCGCACATCATCCATACTTTTGCTCAATTGATTGCTCATGGTGGAACCGACCTTTGGGTTTAGTACTAGGCGGACATCGACGGATTTGTCATTTTCAATTTGTCGGAACGAGAGCCCAGGGAACTTAATTGAAACTTTATTGGAAAATTTCTACAAGTTTGACGATATACGACACAAATTACAAAATTGAGAACTTAAAGAAAACAACGCAAATTTCGTGATAAAATGTTTCAATAAATTCAGTCTCTATTTGAAATGGCTTTTAAGGATGTATCCGTTTCACGGAAAATTCAATGAAAAACATTTTTCAGGACCATGGTTAGTTTTCATTTATTTGGCGATAAATGATGGAAAACATTTTTTTTTTATGTTTGTATCTTATTTGAAAATGATTTCAATCTCATGCTTTTATCTTAAAAAAAAAAAAATCGAATTTTTAAATATTTTTTTCATTTTTTTTAAATTTTGAACTTTTAATTTTTTTTTAAATTAATTTTTTTCATTTTTTAATTTTAATTTTCCCCTTTCTTTCCTTTCCTTTTTCCTCGTTCCTCTGCTGTGATTGGTTGGCAACGGCCATAGGCAAGCTCAAGGCTTGCTTGATGTTGGCCTCGGGCAAGCTTGACTCACCAAGATTTGATGAGGTTGAGCCTCGTTGAGCCGTGTTTATGCTTGATCGTTGGTCGTCGCCGAGACTTGACGACTGGCTAAGGAAGAAATAAAAAGAAAATGAAGGAAAATAATAAAAATATAAAATTAAAATTAAAAATTCGAGATGAGCAATTTCGAAAAGTGTTTTCACCTCTTCAAATTTAGCAATTCACTATTTTAAATGTATACGCGAATACTTTCATTAATCAGAAAGTATTTTTAGTTGACTAGCTATTTTCCACGAGGTCTGAAAAATCAATTCCCCAAATATATTTTTCCCAAAACAAACACACCCTTACTTTTTACTGTTTTACTTAAGCTAAATCTCTCTACTCATGCACTGTTTTTTTTTTTTTTTTTCCTGGCGAAAGTCAAAACTCTCGAATTGTTTACAATGCTCCAATATTGTCACGTAAAATTTGCAATTGATTTTTTTTCACAATTTTCTGAGATCAGAACAACAATTTAAATATTGGCGAGTACTTTTCTTTTTTTTTGAAAATGTTGCAAAAAAATTGGTTATATCTAACATGGATTTTCTGGTGTCAATTTATTTCCAAGATGGGAACCTGTCACTTGAAACTTGAAAGAAACAGTACACGGAGACTCCTGCCATTAGAAGGCATCGTCAAAATTCACCGCCAAGTGATCTTATAGTGAAGTGGCAAATTATAGCAATAATAAAAATACCCATCATAATAATGGCGAAAACCGAATATACCCAAATCATATCAAGTAATCGTTTTATGACATCATTATGTACAAAGCAGGCATCTATATAGCAGGAAGCCATGTGTAAGCTCAAGCGGGTCTCTCACATGTCACAGGACTATAGAACACTGCAACATCGTCTTGTCAAACAGCGCGGGAAGCAGCTTAACCCAAGTCCCTTCCTGAAGCTCCCCCTGCAAGCCGACGCCACATTAGTCGGCGTGCTGGCCGCGCCAGCGCCGTAACCTATCCCTGAACAGGTTCGCCATTGTTCCAAAATAAGATAAGATTAGATATAAAAGTGACATAACTTAAATTTTATTCCAAAATAAGATAAAATCGGATATAAAAAGGGATATAATTTAGATAAAATATAGATTGAATAAATTGAATAATATTTTTAATATCCATGGTATAAATGTTATTTTTTTTTTCGAATAATAAATAACTGAAATTAATAAAATATTATAATAGTTGAATTTTAATATACATACTTCTTGTTAAATTAAAATTTTTCCTATTAAAATTCCAACTCAAATTTTGACAGAAATGGTTGAAAGCTATCAGACTGCTGCATAATCTAAAGAGGAATATTTACTGTCAACTCGAATTTGAATTGCTGCAGGCCCAATCTGCCTATTTATATTCTTCAATGCCAGCCACCGTTCCGCGTTCAAGAAATTACCCTCTTGACGATTTCCCAGTCCAGGAATTTCACCTCTTTTTCTCTTTGGGGTCTTTTTTGTGCATATTGTCGCATGATGGAGGAGCTTCGGATTATAGTTCATGCAGCTCTCCTATTATGGCCTCCTCAAGTACTTGCCATTAGGTTGAGAAGTGTGAAAATGTTGACGTTCCCCTGAACAATGGCAGGGGAATTCCCTTCGAGCCACTGCCTTTGCTGAGCTTCATGGCCATGGCTTTGCATGAGAACCCTAAAGACGCTAGCCCTAACGCTATTCCGTGTAGAGAAGCTGGGGATGACATTACCGTGGCGCTCCAACTCGGCCTCCCTAATTATTCAAGCGGATCGGCGGGTTCTCCCTAAGAGATTACGAGCCGAAGTGCGAGCGTGGAAAGATATTGGATCCCTACTTCGGAACAAATCCTCATTGGATTCACCCATTTGTCATGCCATGTTTGCTTCAAAACGTTCAACCGCTACAGAAATCTTCAGGTGAGAAGAAGCTGAGATGCGATTGGTGGACATATTTTTGGACCATTGGTTAGCTAAACATCATGTAGTAACACGCATCTATGATGAAAACTAATCGCAATGTGTGTTTGAGATCAAATGTTGGTGAACTGATCGACAAATTCGATGCACTGCACATTTTTAGGATGCGCATGACAAAATTTATGGAACATAAAATGATTTCTGGTCAGAAATTGAAAAATTAAAAATTTTATCTTATGTTTTCTTCTTCAAATCTATTTCTGGAACAAAAATCTGTTTCAGAAATAGAAAAATCAAATTACGTTTCCAAACGGATTTTTATTTCAAACCTGTTTCGGGAAACAGAGAAACAGAGAAATAGAGAAGTAGAAATGTTATCAGCGCACCCTTAGTTGACATGAGGCTAGAACTCGAGCCCGTTCATTGAGTTGTTGCGTTATCTTCTCCTAGCTTATGCATGAAAGCTAGTTTACTCTGAGTTGATCGTGATATAACTATATATTTATATCTAGTTAGAATGACATTGACAATAAAATTCCCACAAACATGACAATCATACAAAAGTCATGTGTTACTTCTCCGCATGAATGCGAGTTGTAGATGCACATGTGGGGCTACGGTTCACAGTACTGCCGAGGGCCAGATTCTCTCAAGGGCATGCAGCCGCGGGCCATGCTGGGGATACCGTGCTACTACCGCGCTGAGGGGTGCCGGAACCACATAGACCATCCGAGGGCCAAGCCACTCAAGGACTTCCGGACCCTACAGACTCACTACAAGCAGAAGCACGGGTCGACGCCCTTCGCATGCCGCAACTGCGGCAAGTTCCTTGCCGTCGAGGGTGAATAGGGGACCCACGAGAAGAATTGCGGCAAGCGCTGGCTCTATGTCTACGGCTCTGGCTTCAAGCACAAGAGGTCACTCAAGGACCACATCAAGTCGTTCAGCCTGGGCCACTAGCCTTTTCCTCCTGATTCGCTCGACATCAGGGTCGAGGTGTCAGGTGGATCTATAGCACCGTTCATGTTCATTTGAGTCTCAGATGCTTAAACACGTAAACTCACTCCTCTTTGCAAGTTAAAATCCGATCACATCCCCGATACGTCTTTTTACATGGCGTGACATCTTAGGTTAGTCCTCCGAATTATGGATTTATTGCATTGTCATGTTGAAAATATATATTGTGCTCTTTAGCGAAATTGACTTCACACGAATCAAATTAACAGAGTTATCTCCTGTATGAATCGTACTGTAATCTAAATCTATTCTACCAACCTTTTCTTTGGTACAAAAATTGGGGAAAGTTTAGGTTGACCCTAATGTTTGCATTAAAGATCGTTTCTATACCATTCCCTTTAAGCCTATAATCAGCGTGTCTTGGATTTTCCAGCATTGAATATGATCATATGCAGAATTCTCTTTGACGATTGTGGCCCGTGTGGGTGATGGTGATGTCATTCATTTGCCCTGTCGTTATCACATCAGCAATACACGGCATTATCATAAAATGGGTTAATTCATACTTATAATGATTCGATCGGACACCATAACTAAATGGAATTTGTCAATATCGATACCCAATCTTTCAATACCCAGCGATCGGATTGTTAGATATCGAGTCTTTAAATCCAAATTGTCTGATTTTTTTTGTTATTAGAAGCTTCGAAGTTTTTTTGGCTAGATGCAAATATTTGTGTTAAATTACTGATCCAATTTGTAGAATCTAGCTAGAGAAGTTCAAGAAAAATCTTACAACAATATCTGGTACTTGGGCAAAAGAATTGACCGGAGTCCACTAAATTTATGCAGAAAAGTCCACCCGACCGGTCTAGCTGAGGCTAAGAGCTTTAAAAAAATCTCTGACCATGTCTAGGTCGGTATCTCACGCCTATAAATAGGAAGGGGGACCTCCAATCCAAAGGGTCGACCCACAAGTTTAGCTCTTTTCCTTTCCTTCATAAGACTCTTCAATCTCACGTACTCACTTAAAAACTATTACTATTAGTTTTCGCTTCCCAATGATTTCATAATAGAGACAATGAGCTTTTTGAATGATCAAGAATCGCTTTGATCAGATTCAAAGAGACAAATAAGTTGCAATTGATTTATAAGGATGAAATGAGGAGAAGAAAGAAAATGTAGGGTTTGCTATTGCTAGGAGAATCGTGCCATTCTGATGTTTGGACAAAGGAGATATGTGCACCCGAAGGTTAGTGAGCCAAACTGAAATTAGCCGATCGTAAAGCGCCAACAGCATCAGGGCGGACCGCCATGATTCGCAAACCCTTCCTCATCCTTGCAACTCGAGCCACCATTGCTCCTCTAACCACCATCATTACGATGGTTCAAAAATTCGTTAATAACTGTGGAATTTTCTCTGTATATCCCAAGTGTTCCCTAAGAGAGTATGTCCGCTCCAAGTAGCTAAAGATAATCAGCTCCAAGCCATTACTTGGAGCTCTATTACCACATTAGACCATGCATGACTGGTGGGCTGGCGATGGTGGACTAGTGCACTCGTCACGAACTCATGATCAAGTCTAGAGGTTAATAAAAAAACTTTAATATAGTCTTAAACTTATTGTACTTGTGTTTATTTAGTTTTGAATATTTAAATTTAGTCAATTTAGTCTTAAACATTTTGATAATTTACCAATAAAGTTCATTCGGTTAATTTTGATTGAAAATTACTAACATAGATGTTAGTCATCCTATGTAGTATCACTAGCGTTGATGTGAATAATTATTGTAATTTTTAATTTTTTTTTTAATTTTTCTACTTTTTTTGCTTTTTCTCTTATTTTCCTCCACTGATCAAGGGTGATTCTTTGCCTGATTTGGGTGTTGCAGCCCTCACCCAATCTTGATTAGGGAACACAAGCCTTCGCCAGAATCTTTTAAAAACAAAAAAAAAAAAAAGGGGAAGAAAAAAAATACAAAAATTATCAACTTCAGCATCAATAATTTCATATTAGATGGCTGTCATCCACGTAGAAAATATTAGATACTCGAAGTGATAAACATGCTAGAGATGCACAAGTCCACTGAATGCTCGACACGTGTCATTTGCAGACCCATATTGCAGAAATTTTCGAATTTTATTAGTCCTTTCTCTCCGTTACTTTTTCTTCCTTTGTCTATCAAGTCTCTTGCAGGCACAACAAAAACACATTCTCTCTCCTCCATAACAACCTCCCTCTCTATCTTCCCCATCATAGAGACTGAAGAAGCACCTTCGACGCCAGTCATGATTCCACCCGCTCTCTCAATCTCATCCACAACACCCTCGATGATGGCCTCCAAGTCTTTCCGAGCTCTTCGGAAGTGGCGAATCATTCAATCGAGAGTTTCGGAAGCTTCACCTCCTCGATTTTGAATTTTAAGGCCTCTGATGACACTTACTCTCGCGGTAATGACAGATCGTCCTCACTTATGAGTTTAGACCACCATAGCCAAGAGAGGGAAAAGAAAAACAATTTGAAATTTTTCGCTATGTAAGCCTGTGGATAACATAAATTGAGGGTCGAATGGATTTATGTAAATCTAACTGTCTATTACTAAGGTACCTAGTATTTTCTCGTTGTAAATATTGTGTTATTTATGTGACCAAGAAAGGTTGTAAGAGTTCGGATCCAAAGCTCTCACGGGCCACCTTTGCTTCCTCGTATTGCCACTGCTTCACGAAGAAATCGACGCGAATGTATGTACGGAGAAAACGCAATTAAAACATGGGAAAACACTTTATTGCAGCCGGATGTTTCACACGCATGCCAACTGCACAGAACTAAATGAAAACAACCGGAACTGACGAGACCGGAGTTACTAGGGGCGTAGATACGATCTAGACGGGGCAATACACAACAGGACTGTCTACAGAATCGTTTGGATACTCGCCCCAATTGCAAAGCAATGTCCATACAAGCTTAATCTCTTCTTGGCGACAACAGCACCTTGTTGATCACCTTGTCCAGGTTCAAGAACGACGACCTGGAAGGACGCGTGGCCTCTCGGGCCATCTCCTTCCACTCCATCACCTTCCTCTTCATCTCCTTCCTTTTCTCCCCCTCCATCAGCTCCTTCACCTGCCTCTCCACCTTGTTCCTTTTCACGTCTTTGTCGATCTCCATCCCGATCCCCAACTCCTGGCAGTTGTACCAGCAGTTCGTCTGCTGGTCCCCAGAGAATGGCCAGCACACCACCGGCACCCCAGCTGCGATACTCTCGATCGTGGAGTTCCACCCGCTGTGGGTTAGGAACCCGCCAACCGCTGAGCGGCTTAGCACCCCCTCCTGGGAGCACTAGCTCGCCAGCAGGCTCCGCTCCCTAGTTGCAGCCAAGAAATCCGTAGGCAGCATAGCCGCATCACCAACGACCAAGTCTGGCCTGATGACCCACAGGAACGCCTGGTTGTTGTTCATGAGCCCCCATGCGAACTCCACCAGCTGCGCTGGCGACATCACTGTGATGCTCCCGAAGTTCACGTACATGACTGAGCTGGGTTGTTTCGAGTCGAGCCACTCGATGCAACCTGGCTCTTCCTTCCACAGGTTGGACTTGAACGGCCTGGTGTTATTAGCAAATAGTTGCTTTGTAAGGAGATGAAGGGGGCCAAGGGTGTAGATGGGAGGGAACATGGCCTTGAGAGCGTCGAGGACCTCATGCTCTAATCGGTCGAACGTGTTGAGAATAATGGCTGAGGCTCTCTTCGCTCGCTCGCCCTCTCTCAAGCAGAAGCGTATCATCAGGTCGTCCGGGTTGGTGGTTCAGATGAAGCTCGGTAAGTCTCTCAGGCGGATGTTTCTCATCCCGGGTATCCAGTCAATGGTGGTTGTCTAGATACCCGTTTGTCAAGTAGCTGGCATCTACAAATTGAGAGTGGATCAATTAAACCGTTTAACCATTCATGATAACGTTCTTACATCTAAAATTCTACTTTTCACAGTTGACTTTGTTAAGTACTTAGAAAACTACGACACAGTCCGCCACTGGTTATATGTGTAAATCAGGAACAAACAAAGCCACACGATATAAACGCTAACCAAATCCACAAAAGAGAAGAAAAATCATTCGCCGTAAATCTGCTAAGTGAGATTACTTAATTTAACCAAATCGGACAGTTATTTAGGAATGCATATCTTTGAGTGGAGTAAGACCCTTGTCAATAAGACTGCGATACTGCACCGTAGCCCATGAAGCTGCATGTGCTCGCCGTCCAGAACAGGACCTCCAGCACGCCAATTGCCTCTACAGCATCAAGTGTGAAGGTCATCGTGCCATTCGACACCATGCAGCTCACCAGCAGGGAACCCGACGTCGCGCTCTCCTCGTTAGGCCTCTGGAGCAAGTCCTTGAAGTAGGGCAAGCAGAACTTACTCGTGGACTGGCAGAGGGCGAGAAGCTGTCGGGGATGGTGTGGAACTGGAAAGATGGGAGGCCATCGAGAGAGGAGGGGCCGTGGTTGTACTCAGTGTTGACGAAGGTGACGTGGAAGCCCCGGTGGTGGAGAAGCTTGGCGAGGTTGAGCATGGGGTTGATGTGGCCCTGGGCTGGATAGGGAATGCACACCGCGTGCGGCTTTTGGATCATATCTATCGAATCCATTTCCCTCTCTCTCTCCTTTGTGTTTTGATTGTTTCTCTTGCTGTTGTCTTGCTCTTTTCTGGTTTTGGTCTATCTATAAGCGGGGCGAGATCGAGAGGGGAAGGCGGGTGGCACGTCGGCGGCCAATTCTGGGTGACTTGGAAGACGTGAGAGACGCGTGATGCGGTGAGGGATGAGAAGAGGGTTACATGTGTCACGGGCCGAAAGAAGGTCGACCCGAGAGGTTCCCCGGAGTCGACTGTGACTTGTTCGTGGTAGACCTCCTGTGCTCGCTCGGATTCTCAATGAGCCTTCTCCCCGAAGTTTCTAGAAGACTCTAGCTTCATTTATATCGGTAGCTAGTAGTTGGCATTTATGTCTAGTAGTTGAACACTTATGTTGGTAGTTGAGGCGGTGCGATCTCGTCCACCGATAGAATTCTAGATTAATGGATGTAATCCAAGGCCCTCAACTATAAAAATGGGTGTCTTCCTTCATTTGTAAACATCCACTACTTCCGCAATACAAAGCTTCTATCTTTCCAGAGCTCTTCTCTCTAGATTCTTTCTCTCTCTACGATCCGCGTAAGGTGAGCGAGCGAGTGTTCGATTGAGAAAGGCTTGGCTTAGGTGCTTCGGCGATCCAATCCGATCCTAAAGTACCCGAGTCGCCGTGCGGTCACGATTCCAATCGATCGGCCCGTGACAAGTGGTATCAGAGCTAAAGAGAGATCCGTTTCCAAGAGATTGAAGAGCGCCAACTGTTCGAGAGAATGTCAAGCCAAGAAGCGGCTATAGTTGGAGAGGCTATGAAGTCAAGGAGACTTGCAAAGCAAAGAAAAGAGATACCTCGGTGGATGCTGCAGCTACGTTCGATGAGAAGATCGGAAAGGTCCGGAGTGCCGTGCTCGAACTCATGAAAGGTCTTGACGATGTGCGAGACCGGATCATGGAGGTTGAGGGCTCGCTCCGTGAAGACTTCACGACCGGCATCAACCAAGCTACGGCTCCATTGTTCGACAAGGATGAAGCTCTCGAAGCATTGATCGATGGTTTGAATGAGCATGTCCAAGTGATCGAGGAGGTGAGCCCGTGTAGGGAAGAGGTCGAAGTCATGAAGAAGGAGATCCAAGAGCTCAAGACCAAGCTCACCCTATGTAAGCTAAGCATCATGAATGGTGCGGTACCTACTCAAGTGGTGTCCAAAATTGAGGTGTCGAAACCAAAGGAGTTCAAAGGCAACCGATTCACCCAAGAGGTGGACAACTTCGTGTGGAGTATGGAGCAATACTTTGGCGTCGTCAACATCCGAGACGAGTCGATCAAGGTTAGAATGGCTTCCATGTTCCTTACTGATACGGCTATGCTGTGGTGGCGCAATAGGTGCAACGAGATTAGAGGCAGTGCTGATTCCGTGGACACATAGCACGACTTCATGAGGGAGTTCTGCGACTACTTTTTTTCGAGTTCGCTCAACAAGAGCTTGTAGCTTGCTCCATCGCCTCGAGCAAAGAGGCATGATCCGAGAGTACGTGAAGGAGTTCACGGAACTCAAATTCCAAATTCGCAACCTAAGTGAAGAGGAGGCTTTCGAGCATTCATGGATGGACTCAAGCCATGGGCACAACTTGAGCTGAAGCGTTGGGACGTGAGTAGCTTTGCGAGAGCACTAAGCATGGCCGAGTCTCTCGTCGATCTCACCAAGGTTGAGCCGAGGAACAACCGAGCAAGAGATTGGAGGTCGGATCAACTCGAAGACGACGCAAGAAACACTCCTCGAGGCGCGCATGATCAAGGCGGCTGAGCCAAAACATGGGGAGAAAGAACTTATAAGCTGTCCTTCCAAAGGGGTTGATCGTAGACGGACTACGCGAGTAAGTTCGATCAATCTCTGCCCTCTCCTTGCTTTATTTGCAAAGGTTTGCACTGGACCCAAAAGTGCCGAAGATGGGACAAATCAATGCACTCCTAGCCATCAATGAGGTGGAGGAGGAGCCCAAAGAAGAAAGGCGACAAATCCGACTTGGAGGCGTGAAGACAATCAACTCCGTCCAAGCTCGATCGCCATCCAAAGAAAAAGCTGCGTCGAAACTCAGAAATGTTCTTTGTGGAGGTCGACGTGTGCGATCGAACACTCTTTGCCTTAGTCGACACGCGAGCATCGAACATGTTCATGTCGACCGAAGTGGAGAAGGCCCTAAAGCTTTGTGTGGAGTCAACCGGGAATACCTTCAAGTCGATCAACTCGGAGGGCGTCCATGGCGTAGGAGCGACTTCGGACGTGGATGTCAAGATTGGCGGATGGAAGGGTAAAATGGATTTCGAGGTAATGCCTCTTGATGATTATGATCTCATCATTGGTATTCAATTCTTTGATAGCATGAGAGCCATGATTGACATGAGGACCAAGTGCATCGTGATCCTCGACCCGCAATACTCGACGACGTTCCCCATGATCAAAGGGGTGGTCGACACCAAGACCATCGCCACAATCCGATGCCTCAACAAGAATTTGAAGTCCGTGAAGTGACTAAACAAGCTGGCCGAGGTGAAGCTGAAGGTAGAGTTGGATCCTACTCCAACACACGCCATGCCCATCCAAGTGCTCTTCCCGAGGTTGAGTGCGCGCCGCATGCTCCATCCAAGCCGAAGATGGAGCCGCGTGACAAGTTTGAGTTCATCATCAAAGGATGTGGTACTTCGTTCGTGAGCGTCCGCACCAAACGAGGTCAAAACCAAAGAGCTCGTGCCAAAGCCCATGCTCGTGCCAAGAAGGCCGACCGTCAAGCTGTGAACAACGAGGACGTCGCTCGATTGAGTGGGGGAGAATGTCATGAGCCGAAAGAAGGTCGACCTAAGAGGTTCCCCGGAGTCGACCGTGACTCGTCCGTGGTAGACCTCCCGTGCTTGCTCGGATTCCCAACAAGCCTTCTCCTCGAAGTTTCTAGAAGACTCTAGCTTCATATATGTTGGTAGCTAGTAGTTGGCATTTATGTCTAGTAGTTGAACACTTATGTTGCTAGTTGAGGCGGTGCAATCTCGTTCGCCGATAGAATTCTAGATCAATAGATGTAATCCGAGGCCCTCAACTATAAAAATGGGTATACTCCGTCATTTGTAAACATCCACTACTTCCACAATACAAAGCTTCTATCTTTCCAGAGTTCTTCTCTCTAGATTCTTTCTCTCTCTACGATCCGGGTAAGGTGAGTGAGTGAGCGTTCGATCAAGCAAGGCTTGGCTTAGGTGCTTCGGCAATCCAATCCGATCCTAAAGTGCCCGAGTCACCGCGCGGTCACGATCCCAATTGATTGGCCCATGGCACATGGCTCATTCACGTTCATTTGCAAATCTCATAATCTAAAAATTGGGTCAACGCCATGATCCTTGGCGTGTTTTCTTTTTTTTTTTTTGCTAAAAAATCTTTATTTTTAGTGGTTTGACTAATTCATGAAAAGTTAGGTAGTTTTTAATTTTTTACATACGGCTTGATATTTGTTATTACAAGACCGTCATTAATAAATAGATTTAAGTACTTGATGGGTGGATCCAAGGTTTTGATAACTAGACCTTGAAAGCTAGTGGTTGGATTTAGATCCTCGATGCTTGGATTGTAATTTGACGGTTTTAAACACCAAATGATGTTCAAACAAGCGAAATATGTTTGAGAACTGAATCCATTTGTTTATATTATCTTATAGGCTAAATTTACACCATTATCATCCCCATTCCTGTATTCTCTATATGGAGCTCTATGAGTCATTGTTGAAAGCAACATATGCATGCATGCCTAGTGTGAGCAAAGGTTTAAGACATGTGTTATGCACTTATAAGAATTTGAAACTTGCGGGAAAACAAAATATTACTTGATTTATAAATCCAATTCCATTTCAATTGTCAATCAATCAGGTGAATCTATATTGAAATGTGCATAATTAATAATCCAGATAATAATAATTCGCATAATTTACGAATCATGCAATATACTTTTCGAAATTTGCCTTGACTTGTCAAAATAGACAATGATTATTATTTGGACTGTTGTTATCCGTTTTCCTCTTGTGTTCCAAATTTTGACCATAGAGAAAAGCAGTGCGAACTGCGCTGCGAAGCCAAATTTGAGTGAAGGTGACTGCAGAACACATGCTGTACTTTTCCATTTACATGTTCCCAGCTTTGTTTGTAGTGGTCATTGGATCTTGGTTCTCCTTTGGATTTGATGATTGAGATTTCTCCTCGAGTGACGTTAGCCCTATTTTAAGAATTCATCCAAAATTAAGGATTTGCGGTAGATAGTTTAAATTAAAGAATGAATTTTAGGTAACGAGAGAATAATTCGATAACATTGGCAAAATACGATGGTCCATGAAAAACGTTTTGAAAGGTGAAAGGCCATGGAGAGATATTGTCTACGACCCATGTATCTCTTTTTCGAGCTCATATTCTTCCATCAATTTATTTGTTCCTTCATATGCCTACCCACAAGTAGATCTCAAGATTGGATTCCATGCTTGTGTAGCCGATGAATTAAGTAGCCATTTTTATCATCTTTTTCTTAAACGGAACGAATTACATTGTGTAGCCATTTTCTTTTTTCTTCTTATTGCGTAAAGTAGCAACTTTCGTGCTGAGCAATCTAATTAATTTTTTGACTTTATTGAATATTTTTTATCTACTCAAATTATGCTTGCCAAACATCAAATGGGTTCAAAAGGCTAAGCAATCTGGAGGTTGGCTTGACTCTGCACACCTCATGAATCGATTAGATAGAAGCATTCGGTCTTTACACGTGTTGTAACTTGAAAGAGTTTACATGCAATTAGTCGGATTTTAGTGGATGACTTTTGGATTTTGAGCTAAAAATATCCAGAACAGTTTGTAGTACATTTGAATTTACTGGTCCAGTTAGCTAAATGCTTATGCAAATTCAACTAACTGTTTTTGGCTAACAAGTTGCAAATCCTAGGCTAGCCAAATAAACTTCACAAGCAAATGACTGAGGAGGTTGAAATTTGAAGAACTTTTGCTCTTATAATGTGTATTTTTTTGGCGGGTTACGTACCGCATGACGCATTCTTGACCATGCGCTCATTTAAAAATAATGTCTTCTAGAAAATTCTTTGGCTAGGTATATTAGTTATAGGGACATCTTTAATTATATTTTATTCAAAATAAATTATTTTTCATGGCATTGGTTGTACAAGACATCGCCAGCCTACTTTGTTTTTTCCTTCTCATTTGACCAACGCGGTTTTGATATTAATAATTATCCTAGCTATTCCCCACCCTATTCCCCCGTCGGTGCCGGCCGAATAAAATAATCAATTATTCGACTAGCCATTGACTCCATATGAGCTCCTACGGGACTAATTAAATGATTTAAAAACAAAAATGCTCATTTCTTAACATACTGTGAACATAAAGGTAATTACCAATTTTTACAGTAACACTTAAACGTTTAAATTGTCAAAGCGCATAAAATGAGACTTTACAAATAGCTGAAGGACACTCTTTAATATTTGACGGTATGTTTATTTTGTAGAAAATGAATAATTTGAAAAATATTTTTCTAAAAATATCACTTGTTAAAATATGTTTCCGAGTTTGAGCTCAATGCGAAATTCCAAATATTCCGAATTGGATATGTTGAGGACGTTCGAATCGAGCAAAGAATATCCGAAGATCAACTTCCCAAAATTTTGAATTTGCATTGGAGAGTTTGGCCGCTAAAATAGGAAAGTCCAACTTTGACTTGGACTTGGATTTTGTTTAAAATATGTAGAGATATATTTTGATTAAAATTGGCAAGATAACAGCTGCTAAAATAGGAAAGTCCAACTTTGACTTGGACTTGAATTTTGTTTAAAATATATAGAGATATATTTTGGTTAAAATCGGTAAGATAACAGCAAAAGGAAAGTCCAAGCTTTTACTTGAGTTGACCGAATCCTAGCTAATTTGTTTTCCCCTCACGCATGGAATTCTCTGGCGGTGGATTACATATCAATTCTCAAGGCTTGCTTGTGGGTAGTTGTTGATCACGAAGAATTGGTCTTGAAGCGCCATCTCGTTGTCGAGTGCTTGGGAGGGATTTTCTTTGTCGTTTTTGTTTGTAAATTACATTCAAGAAGATTTAGTGTTCAAGCTAATTAAATCCTGTGGTAAGATTTGTGTGTAATTCTTTCGTGAGATTTAGAGATTATCTTGATGAATTTTGGGACTAAACATTGCGTGCGTTATTGGGTGTAATTGGGACTTGGGAAATACCGAGAAAATGTTTGAGTAAGTCGAGCGTGTAATTTTCTTGTATTACTTGATGTATAGTGAAATTCGTTGTTGCTTTCCCCGTGAACGTAGGTCTTTACGACCGAACCACATAAATCCGATGTCCGATTTATTTTATTCTTCTATCTATATTATTGTTTGATCGCTCGCCTTATGCAACATCACTTGTGTCACTTACGAATAAAATATATTTCCATTGTCCGAGATGTTATCAAATATTCTGCTCAATTTTGGCTAGGATTATTGCACGCGTAGTTTAGCCAGCGGAAACCACACATCATCCATTCTTTTTGCTTGATTGATTGCTTATGGTGGAACCAATCTTTGCGTTTCGTACCAGGGCCGACATCGACGGATTCGTCATTTTCAATTTGGCAGAACTAGAGCCAAGGAACTTAATTGGAAATTTTCTACAAATTGGACGATATATGACATAAATTACAAAATTGAGAAGTTAAAGAAAAAAGTGCAAGTTTAGTAATCAAATGTACATCGTGGGTTAATTTTTCAATAAATTCAGTCTCTAATTAAAATGGTTTATAGAGTATGTTTGTTTCACGGAAAATTCAATAAGAAAGCATTTTTCAAGAAATTTGATTTGTTTTCTTCTTTTCGTATGGAAAAGAGAGATGGCAATTGTCATGGGAAGAAGGTAGGTTGGGGTACATTTATAGGCCAGGAGACCCTTTTGATATACGTGGCCTTGTTAGCGGGTTTGATGAAATAAATCAACATTAAATAGTATTTGCTTAAATATTCACCATTCAGATAATATAAAAAGATGAGTCCAAAGAAAATCATTTCAATCAAGAAAGACATCTCCCTGACTTTGAGAAAATGGATTTTCTTCAGAAAATCATCAACGATTTTTCCGAATACGTCAAGATCGTCCCTAATGATTGGATCCAAGTGCTTAACAGGACCCCCCCAGTGGACGGACCATAGAGGGCGGCAGCTAGACTTGGATCCTCGACGTTCAGATGTTGGGCCCTCGGTAGCCACAAGTTTTAGGGTCATAATCGATTTTTATTTTTTTGGTCGTGCGTTTCCTTACTTTCCTATATCAAATGACTTCCATCTTATTAGCAAAAGTAACCAAGCACACAAAAAAAAAAAAAAAAATCATTTTTTAAAGAAATTATCGGAAATATTTTTCAATAAAATTCGTTTCTTATAAAACAATCAGAGTTATTAATTTGGTCAGGAGAAAAATGGATTTGTAATAAGGATTATTAACAAAGTTTAATGGTATCAAAAACCTAAAATCGGTATATTTATGAAAAATTTATCATAAATTAATTTTTTGACTATTAAAAATCCCAAACAAGTACATTTATTGCAAATTTATTCTCCATGAAAAATCATAAACTAATACATTTATGATAAATGAAAGATAAAACTACAAATTAATACGCCTATAAAATGTCATGTGTCATCTAACTTGACAATTTGATAGGAAAATTTAATGAAAACTAACAAAGATTAAATTTGTCATTTGTGTACCAGTTTGGATTTTTTTATTCAAAAATTAATTTTGGATAAATTTATTTTAGGTGTACTAGTTTAGAGTTTTTTCGTAATATTATTCCTATTATAAATACTGAATGATGTTTAGATAAGTGAAACTTTTTCAAGAAAACAATTTACCATCTGCCAACATTAATTAATAGCTTAATCATACACAACTATCATCATTATTCACGAGTTCTATATATTGAAATCGACTAGTCATGACTCATTATTGAAAGGAACAGGTTTATATACGCATAGTTAAATTATTTTTTCGTTTACATAGTCCTACTTTTTGTGAGCAATAGCAAGCACCCACCCTAACATCCGGAGCTCAATAGCAGATTAAAAAAATTCTATTTGATACCATTTCAATCTTTGGATTTTTAAGGGAATATTTATACCTTTTTGTTTTGGATTTGATGACTCCGATATCTTCTAGAGTGTCAAAACAAGCACTTAAAAACACCAAATAGTTATTTTCATCCGAAATTAAATAATCTGTTTCCTAAAACCTAAAACAATTAGCTGAAATTAAAAAATAGAGTTTTGTCGTCGAATATTGGAACACTGGGAATTTACATTCCAAGATCCTAAAAGAAATAGGCAAGCTCATTTGCTTTGTATATAATGAATGATTTGAAATACATTTTTTTTAAATGATCGTTTATATCACTTGAAATAATTAGACAATGAAAAATATTTTTATTACAGATAACGATTTTTATTTAAAATATTAATTGATGGTGAAAATATTTTCATTCATTTATTTTGTCAAGCAATATAAGTAATTATTTTTAGGAAAATATTTTCTAAATCATTTATTTTTCAGCAAAATAATTGCACCAATATTGTCTTATAAAAAATGGAACTATGAGCATTATTTGTCAGTTTGAACATTTTTTAACACTACGATAGGCAAGATTCTAATTCTTATATAGATGTATTTTTCATCGAATGAATTAAATAGCCCTTTTCTTTTTTTAAAATTCTTTTACCACATATGGAGCAACTTTCTTAGCGAATTAAGTACTTTTTTCTTTTTACATTAATCAAATCTTTCAAGTCAAAACTTATTATGGTTATCGGCCGTGCTCTTTATGATAATCTAGGAATCTGACATCACGAGTACAAAGGCTCAGCTATTCAGAGGTTCAGCTATTAAGTATAAGCATTTAGTTTATGCTAATATCCTAACTCTAAAGAGGTTACGCGCATTTAGTACGATTTGAGCATATAACCTTCAATTTTTTAGCTGGAGATCCATTTAAGGTTGGTTAGCAACAGGCGTATTCATATTAGACAATTGGCTTATTTTCAATCATAGGTTTCAAATCCTAGGTTAATAAAATATAGTTGAAAAAATAAGGATCCTAATTATTGAAAACGTAAAAGATTGAAAACTTTCCTCGTTATATTGAATTGTTTTGTTTGCGGATTACGTGCCGCATGATCCATGTTTGACCTCAGCGTAGGAGAAAAGAAAATGTATATAAACGCCACTCAATGATATAATCCTAATTATAATTATTTCTTCAAACTATTCTCTAAGGAAAACGTGTATCAACGCCACTCAATGACAAAATCCTAATTATAATTATTTCTTCAAACCATTCCCTAAGGAAAACGTGTGGGGCAACGATCTTAAAGAGGAGAAGAAATTCAATTGGTCTTCTTCTTAGAGGAAATGGTGGCAGAATAAGATAATAAGTTATTCAACCAATCATGTACTTGGTAAATGTTCAAATTTGGCTAGTGCCCTCAAAGTGGGATTATCATACGGTCCATATCATCATCATCATAATACGACTATTATTGTCATCATCATTATTATTATTATTATTATCATTATTATTGATCCAATGCTATCACCAGCCGCCATTTCATTGCCTATTGCACAAAATAAATGGAAATAAATCCAAGCCACGAGACTGAAGTTGATAAGATCCAGACAAGAGGACCGTCTAAAGAGTTCTTCTCATATATTCCGCTATCGCAAACGAATTTCCGAACAAACTTTAATCTCTTCTGGGCAACAGCAACACCTTGTCCATCACTTCGTCCAGGTTTAAGTAGGACGACCCAGAAGGACGCGTGGCCTCCCGGGCCATCTGCTGCCACTCCATCGCCTTCCTTTTCATCTCCTTCCCTCTCTCCCCCTCCATCAGCTCCCTCACCTGCCTCTCCACCTTGTCCCTCTTCACGTCGCCGTCGATCTCCATCCCGATCCCCCACTCCTCGCAGCTGTACCGGCAATTCGTCTGTTGCTCCGCAAAGAACGGCCAGCACAACACCGGCACGCCGGCCGTGATGCTCTCGATCGTCGAGTTCCACCCGCTGTGGGTCAGGAACCCGCCAACCGCCGGGTGGTTTAGCACTCGCTCCTGGGGGCACCAGCTCGCCAGCAGGCTCCGCTCCCTTGTCGTGGCCGAGAACTCCGATGGCAAGATTGCCATGTCGCCGACAACCAAGTCGGGCCTGATGACCCACAGGAACGTCTGGCAGCTGTTCGCGAGCCCCCATGCGAACTCCACCAGCTGTGTCGGAGACATCACTGTGATGCTCCCAAAGTTCACGTACACGACCGAGCCGGGCGGTTTTGAGTCGAGCCACTCGAGACAGCCCAAGTCTTCCTTCCACAGGTTGGACCCGATCGACTTGGTGTCGTCATCGGGTAGTTGCTCTGTAAGGAGATGAAGGGGGCCAAGGGTACAAATGGAAGGGAACATGGCCTTAAGAGCGTCGAGGACCTCGTGCTCTAACCGGTCGAACGTGTTGAAAACGATGGCCGAGGCTCTCTTCGCTCTCTCGGTCTCTCTCAACACGAAGTGTATCATCAGGTCATCCGGGTCAGTGGTTTGGATGAAGCTCGGTAAGTCTCTCAGCTGGATATTTCTCATCCCAGGTATCCAGTCGATGATGGTGTCTAGGTACCCGTTTGTCAAGTAGCTTGCATCTGCAAATTGACAGTCGATCAATCAAACCGTTTTGACCATTCATAGAAACGTTTTCACATCTAAAATTCTACTTTTGACTGTTGACTTAGTTAAATACTCTACCTAGTAGAAAACTATGAATATTCGGCCACTCACTAATCATGCAAATCCGGAACAAAATAAACTAAACAGTGTGAATTGCAAACCAAATACACAAAAGAGAAATGAAAAAATCATTAGCCGTAGACCTTCCAAGTGGGAATACTTAAACAAACCAAATCAAACCATTATTTAGTAATGCATACCTTTGAGTGGAGTAAGACCCTTGTCAATAAGATTGCGGTACTGTACGTAGCCCATGAAGCCGCACGCGCTCGTTGTCCAGAACAGGACCTCCGGCACACCGATCGCCTCAGCAGCGTCAAGCGTGAAGCTCATCACGCCGTCCGACACCACGCAGCTCACCGGCGGGGAACCCGACGTCGTGCTCTCCTCATTGAGCCTCTCGAGCAGGTCCCGGAAGTAGGGCAAGCAGAACTTACTCGTGGACTGGCAGAGGGCGGGGATGTCCTGGGTGGCGTCGGCGACATCGGAGGGTGGGAGGCCGTCGGGGATGGTGCGGAATCGGAAGGATGGGAGGCCGTCGAGGGAGGAGGGGCCGCGGGAGCGCAGGAGGCGGCTGTTGTTGTACTCGGTGTTGACGAAGGTGACGTGGAAGCCCCGGTGGTGGAGGAGCTTGGCGAGGTTGAGCATGGGGTTGATGTGGCCCTGGGCTGGGTAGGGGATGCACACTGCGTGCGGCTTTTGGATCATATCTATCGAATCCATCTCTCTCTTCTCTTTCTCTTCTATGTGTTTTGATCGTTTCTCTTGCTGTTGCTCTCTTGCTCTCTTGCTCTCTTCTGGGAGAGAGGGGTACGTTAGGTTTTGTTGTATTTATAGGCCGGGCGAGATCGAGATCGAGATGGGAACGAGGGTTACATGTCGGCGAGCGATCCTGGCGACTTGGAAAACGGGAGAGAGACGTTCCGTGATGAGGTGCGGGATGAGATGAGAAGAGTGTGACCAGGCTCGACCAGACGGTCAAATTACGGCTTCTTTTTTAATAAAGAGAAAAATGGCACCGCCACGTTCACTTGTGGTCTCGAAACCCCACAAATTGGGTCGACGTCCATAACGCTTGGCGTGTTCGGTTGGTTCCGCTATAAAAAATAAAAAATAAAAAATAATGATTTCTTCTTTTTTTAGTGGTTTGACTAATTCAGAAAATTGAATCGATGAAAAAAAAATTAATCAATCAAAATTCATGCTTAAATTTAGAAAAAAATTAAGTAACTTTTATATTTTTGGATACGGATTGATCTTCGCTATTACAAGACCGTCATCAATGATTGGATCCAAGTGCTTATCGGACAGACCTAAGATCCCAATGCCCAAATCTTGGAAACCGGCAGTTGGATTTAGATCCCAATGCATGAGCCAAATTTAAGTCCTAAGGTTGTATTGGGCTCATTTTCTTTGAAGTGAATGAGACCTGTAATCCAATGGGAAGAAAAATGAATTTATAGTGAGAATATGTGATAAACATTGAATGATGTTTAGACAAGTGAAATATGTTTGAAAATCGATTCCATCTGTTTATGTTGTCTTATAGGCTAAATTTACACCATCATAATCCCCATTCCCGTGTTCTCCATATCAAACTCTACGAGCCATTTTTCAAAGCAGCAGATGCATGCACGCTTGGTGTGGGCAAAACTTTTAGACATGCGCAGCATGAGCAATCAAAACTGAATGTCAATCTTCGTGCACTTAAAAGAATTCGAATCTTACCGAAATAAAAAAAAAAAAAATGTTTTGCGATTCATGAATCCTATTCCATTTTAGCCACTAATCAGGTGAATCCCACGGTGAGATGCACATAATTGACTATCAAGAGAATAACGGTTGGCATAATATACGAATGATGCAGTATACATCTCGAAATTTATCCTGGCCTGATGACTATTTTTTTGGACTGTTGTTATCCGCTTTTCTTTCGTGTTCCGAAATCCCGGCCACAGAGAAAAGCAGTGCGAACTGGGAAAGGGCGACCGCACAACGCACGCTGCAATTTTCTATTCACGTGTGCCCGACTTTTCCCAGGGTAGAATAGTAGAACAAAAAGTCCATCCAACACTATTCGCAGCCGTGGTTGGATCTTTAATTCTCTTTTGGCTTTGACGATTGAGACTTGCTTGTCGAGTGTCGAAAGCTTTCAGGAACTCTTCCGCAATTGAGGATCCGCAACAGATGGTCGGAATTTAAGATTGGATTTTAGGTAACGAGAGAATTATTTGACAACATTAGCAAAATACTGTGGTCTAAGAAAAATGCTTTGAGAGGTCAAAGGCCGTGGGGGAAATACTGTCTACGATCCATGGATCTCTAATTCGAGCTCTCATTCATCCATCCATCCATTCATCCGTTCCTTCATATGTCTCCCCATCAACAGATCTCAAGATCGGATTCCGTGCTTGTGCCGCCAATGAATTAAAGGTACGTTTATAACATTTCTATTTCAGAAAATAATTTATTTTCAGAAATAATCTTTTTCTATTTTTATTTTCTCTAACAATTTATGAGTAAAAGAATGTGTTTGGTAATTACACAAAATTTCTATTCTTAGAATAAAAATAAATAGAAATGTGTTTTGTACAACCCATGAATTTTTTTAAAACATAGAATTTCTTTTCATTTGTTGATAATTTTTTTTTAAATTTTTTTCTTTTTTTCCTCTTTTCTTCTTCTTGCCCTCAGAAGCAATGGTCAATGGTGAATGGCAGGAGGCATGAGGTGGCAAGAAATAAAAAGGAAAAAAAAACAAGTAAATGACTTATTTCTAAAATTGTTCTCCAAAATAAGTTACCTTCTATATTTCTTATTTTTTGTTCTAAATTATTTATTGGCTATTTTTCTATTCTAGAGAGTAGAAATGTGTTTTGTACAACCCATGAATTTTTTTAAAACATAGAATTTCTTTACATTTGTTGATAATTTTTTTTTTAAATTTTTTTCTTTTTTTCCTCTTTTTCTTCTTCTTGCCCCCAGCAGCAATGGTCAGTGAGGCAAGGTGGTGAATGGCAAGGCATGAAAAAAAGAAAACAAGTAAATGACTTATTTCTAAAATTGTTCTCCAAAATAAGAAGTTACCTTTATATTTATTTTTGTTCTAAATTATTCACTGGCTATTTTTCTATTCTAGAGAGTAGAAAAATTAATTGACATTACTAAACATATTTATGTTCTTTTTTTTTATTCCGAGTCACAAAATAATAGAAAAACAAAGAAACATGAACATTAACAAACAAGCTATAAGTAACCATTTTTATCATCTTTTTGTTAGAAGGAATGAATTATGTAGCCATTTTCTTTTTCTTCTAAACGTGTAAAGTAGCAACCTTCTTGCAGAGCAAATTAAGTGATTTTTTGACTTCATTAAATATTTTAAGTCAACTCATATTATGCTTGCTAGACATCAAAGGGACTAGTACAAAAGGCTAAGCTATCTAGAGATTCACTTCACATTGCACACCTCATGAATTGATTAGATATAAACATTCAGCTTATAGAGGTGTCGTGACTCCAAAGAGTTTACACGTATTTAGTCAAATTTTAGCAGCTGATTTTTGACTTTTGGTTAGCTGAATGCTTATGCAAATTAGACAACTGGTTTTTACTAAGTTGCAATTCCTAGACTAGTCAAATAAACTTCACAAGCAAATGACGAAAGAGGTTGAAATTTGAAATAATTTTCCTATTATAACGTAAATTATATTTCGCGGGTTACGTACCGCATGACCCATGTTTGACCTCAGCAATGGAGAAGATGTTCAAAAATTTCAGTGAGCACACTGATTGTTTCGCCTCCAGCCCATACGCTCATTTAAAATAATGTCTTCTAGAAAAATATTTGGTTAGATATTTTAGTTATGGGGATGTCTTTAATTATATTTTATTCAAAATAAATTATTTTTCAAAGCATTGGTTGTTCAGATGTCTCTAAGACACTCATTAACAAAATCTCAGCTACATAATTGTCTCTTCGAATTGAAATGTCAATATGGGTCGACGAATTTAAAAAGGAGAAGAAATTCAATGAGCCCTCTTTTTACATTAAGTGGCGGCTGTATAAAATAATCAATTATTCAACCACCCATTGACTCTATATAAGTCCAAAGTTAAGGAAAATAAATTAATAAGCGCCCTAAGGGACTGCAAAAATAAAAATACACATTTCTCAACATACTTTGAAGTTCGGAAAATAAACGTAATTGCACATTTTAACGGAAACACTTGCTTAACGTTTCAATTGTCATAACACATTTATTGAGACTTAATAAATAGCCAAAGGACATTCTTTGACATTTTATGGTGTGCTTGTTTTACGAAAAAAATAGATTTAAAAATAACAAAATATATATTTTTTTATCCATGAAAATGTTTAGGTATAAATTATTATAGATTATGAAAATATTTTTTATTAATTAATTATTTCAAACGATGGAATCATTCATTCTTAAAATAATATTTTTAAAATAATATATCTTCACGAAATGAATCAAGCCTGTACTTGGAATTTATTAGGGTGTTGCCCTTCAATGAAGTAGATGAGCCGATTTAACCTCATAAATGCATCTCTCAGCTCTGTCCATAATTCTGAGGACAAGCAATGGCCACCGAATCATCAAAGGGAACGTGACCCGAGACGAGCATCCTCATCACCATCCGGTCCTCCTCGCGCCACTGAAACAGTTCCTATCTCATCGCAGGGCCATTCACCATCGATTCCAGTGCTGGTTGGGACCATCAGGGCCTGACCGAACACGACGCGCCGAATCATATTTGGAACCCGCCGATCGAAAAGCCAAGTTCGAGGAGATGCACGATCGATCCGTTGAGGATATGCACGATATAAAAGGGATAATATGCTCACTCTCGAGAGGTGCAGAGAATTGAGGTGACATTCGAATATTCTCTAACAAAGGAAAATATCCTGAAAAAATATCTCCGACGGGAGGCAATTTCTTCTATCAAGAAATTATTGTCAACATGGTCCCTGCCAAGTGCCTCACATCAAGTCTCGCTCATGGAGCCGGATTTAACTTATGCGGAATGTCTCTAACATCCATCGTATAAAAAACAAGTGAGGAAACATCTATTCAGCAACTTGTACAGATTTTTCAATCTACTTTAGAGAGCAAAAGCTCTCTCCCCATATCTTGACCACAAAAAAGAACTTCCACTTTGCAAAACTTACCTTTGCCTAGACCCATTAAATGGGTGGGTCAGGTTGGGTTTGGATCGGGTCGGGTTTGGGTTGGATCATAAATGGTCCGACCCAAATCGACCCGTGTAACCCGTTTATAACTTATTTATTACAATACAAAATTTTTGACCCATACCCAACCCAACCCATTTAACTAAACTTAAGAAGCTTATTTCTTATTATATAAAAATGATTATATTTTATATAAAATTTAATGAAATTTTTTTAAAATAGTTTTATTTTACAACACAAATTTAATAAATTTTTTATAAATTTTAAAATGATTATTTTAAACAATTGAATTCTAAATATTTTTTTCATTTTTTAAAAAATGATTTTTTTAATTAAAATAATTTTTCTTTTTACTTTTCTTTCTTCTTATTTTAATGAGTTGATAAATGCGTGTTCTTTTGCCCATGTATTTTAGTCACTCATCATGGGTGCTTTGGGAGATAAGGCTTGATTTATTAGCGACCCATTTAAGCAAACATGGATCCTTTAAATGGGTTGTGTACCCATTTTAACACCTCCACTCTCGCCTACCAACTTGGTGTGGGGACCTTCTTTTTCCTTTTTTTCTTTTTTTCTTTTTGTTGCGACAATACAGTACAATGCTAGGTTCACCGTATTGTAGGGAGAAGGAAAAAACTATCATATTCATTCTTCTTCTATCGCCATGGAAAGTGTTCGATCAATCTCCAAATGGAGATGAAAATTCTCTCACATCACAAGTTTCACTCGTCTTTGAGTAGACAAGTCCAAGTTTTGTATCAAAGAATGTATAAGGATCCATTATTGTTGGGACACGTGTGCAACAGAACTTCGATGTATAGAAAAAATGGGTTCAATTAGTTACCTAAGTCGACTTGTACTAGGGGGCTATCTCTCTCTTGCAATTACCCTAAGATGAGGTATCATGACTTTTCTCTACGGCCTTATAAGTGATATATATTTTAGCCATGTTAATCGATGAGCCTTCCGTAGTGAATTAGAATGTTTGTGGGAATAAATCCCTTGGATCATCGCAATTGCCCCAAATGGGATCTCCATCACGGTTGCATTTTATTTGTTTGCCTACTTTTGTTTCTTGGAATGGATCCAACGATTATAAATTGATTGAAATTCAAATTTACTAATTTAGGGACAATTTTGGGCATCAAGCCTAAATTCCTATAATGCGTGATTCCAATTGACTTAAATGGGCATTTTGTAAAGAGGAGTATGACCACGATGACACAATCGAAATTTGATTTCAACACTGAGGAATCCCAATGATACATTGTTTGCCTAATGAACGGACTTGCAAATGTCATATATCTATTGATTGAAAGTCGTTGTCAAAGGACAGTGAATTTAGGCATCAAATGGAAGTTCTCAAAATGCATGGTCTCGACCAGCTAAAGCATGACATCTCATCATGAGAAGTACATCGGGCGACGTTCCCGGCACGAACAAAGTCGAGTTTCGACATGAAGGAATCCGGCTGACATGCGTTAGAGATGAAATGGTTGACCTAATCTCGCTCACTGCAGAAGTATGGAAATATGATGATCGTTGAAGGTACAAGGATGGCCACGACTTCAGACCGGAAGCAGGGACCCGGGAAGACTATGAGAAAGAGTTCATTCTTGTGTAGAGAAACCAGGCATGGGGACGACCTCTTCCCCTTGTCTTGCCTTTGACAATTGGCACGTTACCATCGATCATCTCTCCGGACAGAGCGGCCCGCCCTACAAGCTCAAGTTGATGGGTAATTCCGACAATTAGAAAGGCACGTGAGACTACTTTTATTTCAATTATTTATCAATTCATCGTATTTGTATTCACCCTTTCAAAATATTGTGTAATCTTTTTCTCGATGCAGTAGATTAGATCAATAAATTATAAGGGTCTGCTTTAAATCTTGCGTTTTTAAGAATTTATATTTTGCTTTCACCCTATCTTTCATTTTATTATTTTCATGAACCTCCATTTTTGGCCTTTTTTTTTTTTTTTGGGTTAGCATGTGATGCTCGCGGGATTTTCAGGGTGCATAAGGTGCAATCTCTTCTTAAATTTTGTAACACATTTCCGTTTTGCTCTCACTTCAACTAAAGTAAATGGGAAAAGGAAGAACTTGACAACATTAACATTGGAATTATTGGTTTAAATCATCTAATCAATAATATAATAAAAAGAAAAATTTTGGAAAATTGTCAAAAAAACTATTTTAAATGAAAATTAAGCAAAATAGAAATTCTAAAAGACGCGAAATTGACACCACAAAGATAAAGATAAGATAACCAAAACCTTAACATTCGATAGTGAGGGGTAGTTATTGTCGCTAGAAGAAAACAACAAACGGGCCCTATGACCGTGGACAACCAGCTCTCCAGCTCCCCCACCCCTTACGGCACACTTTGGAGTTTCATCAACCTCCTTCTAAATATTTTTTTCCATTTTTTGAAATTCTTGAATCTTCTTATTGATTTTCTAATTATCGTACAAAAATTGTAAGTTATGTGGTCACCAGTAATAATGAGTTATATAAGATAAAACCACATTAGACTACTTATTTCTTAATCTTTTGCCAACTCGTTATATTTTTATTTATCCTTTTAAAAGATGCATTAGATTAAAGTAACAAATCGAGGAATATTTTTTGCATTTTTTTAAGATTTGTAGTTCTTTGGAAATTTGATAGCCATATGACATCAGATACAAAACTTTCACGAATCAACAATTTTATATCCTCAGAAGACATGCGCACTAATTGTGTGATGGGAAAGTTAAAAAGCCAGCCAAAAAATAAAATAAAATCAAAGAACAAAGAAAAGGCAAGATCCCAGATCTAAAGACATGCTGAATTGCAGACTAAGTTGTCCGGTTCGGAATATAAGACGAAGCATGTATATCCAATTGGGCCATAGCATTCCTGTAAAATTTGAGCCCATCGTTTTGTACTTGAAACATCCTAACATGGGGAGCCCAATATTAGGAAGTTGAATGAAACATCCTATAATCGTACACCAATATAGCAACTGCACGGATATAGATATGCAAACTGTTAAAATAATTAAACATTAAATCATGTCTTCATTTAACAGTTTAAGATTTTAGAATTTCACAAAATTTCACATAATATCATAACTTTAAAAATCCTAAATTCAAATTATTCTGACTCATTTCCCAATTATATATATCTACGAAAATACCAAGCAAAAAAAGATCAGAATAAATGTAAGAATAAATATTAAAACAATTAAAAATTAAATTACATTTTGATTTAATAATTTAAATTTTTAGAACAGTTGAAAAGTAATTTATAAAATCTCACGTAAACAATTCCAAGTGACGAGAGTAAAGTTGATGCGACCTTGGACAAGATCTAGACAAGAGGACCCTAAAGAAATGTGTTAACAAACTTTAATCTCTTCTGGGCGACAGCAACACCTTGTCGATCACCTCGTCCAGGTTCAAGCACGATGACCCGGAAGGACGAGTGGCCTCTCGGGCCATCTCCTTCCACTCCATCGCCTTCCTCTTTATCTCCTTCCCTCTCTCCCTCTCCATCAGCTCCCTCACCTGCTTCTCCACCTCGTCCCTCTTCACGTCATCATCGATCTCCATCCCGATCCCCCACTCCTCGCAGCTGTACTGGCATGTCATCTTTTGATCCGCAAAGAACGGCCAACACACCATTGGCACGCCAGCCGCCATGCTCTCGATTGTGGAGTTCCAGCCGCTGTGGGTCAGGAACCGGCCGATCGCCTGGGGGCACCAGCTCGCCAGCAAGCTCCGCTCCCTCGTCATGGCCGAGAACTCCAATGGCAAGATCGCCGTGTCACCGACCACCAAGTCGGGCCTAATGACCCACAGGAACGTTTGGCCGCTATTTGCGAGCCCCCATGTGAACTCCACCAGCTGTGTTGGAGACATCACTGTGACGCTTCCAAAGTTCACGTACACGACCGACCTAGGCGATTTTGAGTCGAAACCCGATCAACCTGGTGTCGTTACTGGGTAGTTGCTCCGTCTGGAGATGAAGGGGACCAAGGGTGTAGATAGTGGGGAACATGGCCTTGAGAGCATCGAGGACCTTGTGCTCTAATCGGTCGAACGTGTTGAAAACAATGGCCAAGGCTCTTTTCACTCTCTTGGTCTCGACCAAGCAAAAGTCGACCATCGGGTCATTTGAGTCAGTAGTTCGGATGAAGCTCGATAAGTCTCTCCAGCGGATGTTTGTCATACTGGGTATCCAATTGACAACGGTGTCTAGATACTCATTTGTTAAGTAGCTTGTATCTACAAATTGAGAATCGATCAACTAAACCATGTAACCATACATGGCCATGGTTCTTGTAAAGGATCCGTTCCGACCATGTTGTTCGATGTTTATGGTGTCACATGGCATAGTTTTATTGTTAATGCTTTTGTTATACTTTTTTTTTTGTCTAAAATTTTGTTATACTTAGATAAGGGAAAACATGAGAGTATTGTTGAAGGTCATAGAAAATGATTAAGTCATAAAGAATACGTAAGCTCTGTAGAAAGTCAAGGTTCTTACATGTCAAATTCTACTTTTGATAGTTGACTGAGTCAAAGTACTCAATCCAGGACAAAACTATGAACAGCAAACAAAACCCACAAAAGAGAGATGAAGAAAATCATTAGCCATTGTGGACACCTAAATTTTGGCGATCTGATCATTTATTTATTGTATAGAAAATTATGGGTTAATTTTATCATTGAGAAAATAATTAATTGCATAGCATGTAGATTTAGGTGCTATTTGTTGATGCAAAACCATTAAATGTGTTTGGATAGAGGCGTAGATAGCTCACATGCTAAACTTTGGAAACATCATCAAGACAGGGTCGAAACTGACTAGTTCCAAACTACTTTAGGAAGTTCATAGTTCAACGTGTCAGATTGCATACATGTATAAAAGCTTGTGATGATCGTCACATGGTGTTATCATCGGTCAGCTCACTATTATCACTGACTTTTCACCCCTTTTCGGTTTGGAATGTATTGACGCCAGCAAGTCTATGTCATGTTTCACTGCATGAGTGCCAAATCTTATATTTGTGTAGCCATCTTTCCTTTTACTCCTATAACAGGAAAAATAGGAAAGCCCAATTTTGCAAGGGAGTTGAATCGCGATGGCCTTACACCGTTACACATTGTGTCGGCCACGGGGGATTTGAAAGTCACGAGGGAGCTTCTAATAGTAGGCCCTGATCTTTGCATGATCGAGAACAAAGGTGGTTGGACACCGTTCCACTACACGGCCATCAAGCATAAGGTCAAGTGAAGAACAATCAGTCCGATGCGCTCGAGAAGTTGTTGAAGATGGAGATGCGGATGACCTTGTGACTACCAAAGATGACGATGGGAACACAATCTCACAACTGGCTGCGGCTTCGAAACATCTCCAGTCCACTAGATCGCAAAACGGGATCAAGCTCATTGAAAGGCTATGATGATCGCACCCTTTAAATGCCAGAGTTTTAATTCTGCTAAGCGAAAGTTTTGACCCATTAACTCATGCAAAAATTCTTTCAATTTTGCATGGGCACGTGACTTTCAGTAATTAAGGAAAGGAAAGATGTGGTGTAGACGTCTTTGAGGAAACAAAAGCTGGCAGAGAATAGGAAAGAAAAGGGATACGGGCGAGAGTTAAAAGAATCAATATATTGGTAGATTTGAAGGAGGAATAGAAGGTAATCTCGGTCAACTAGGTGCAGAAAAGTGTGATATTTATGCTTCATTATTTCTTGTTTAAAAACAAGAAAGAGTGCACCGTCAAAGAAATCGCACGTATTCATAAGCTTGAGAAAAAAGGAAATGAATTCTCTGCACCAACTCAAGGACAAAGAAAGAAATATTATTGGATATACTCGTGGCTCTATTCACGGCAAGAAAGGGAAGAAATCGACGAACTTGCGAGCTGATATTCAATTGGAAGAAATGAAATCAAAAGAAATTATTCAGCACGTATTCCACGGACTTGGAGCTGCCATATTATAAATAAAGTAGTAAACTCTGAGAGGAAGGGGGATTCCGAATTTCAAAGAGACACACGTAAGAGAGAGAGCAGACACAAGGAATCTCAACTAGCTCTTGGCCGAGACGCTCCTTCCACGTAGATGCCCCTTCCACGGCCAGACCTGTGATCGTGCTTCTATCTCCATCACCACTACATCGTGCCGCTGCCCTGGTGAGGTGTCGACGACGGCCAAGCTACTCCCTACACACGTGCCACTTGAGAAGTCAACCGAGTCCGAGCTGTTGCACCCCACCGCACTGCTGCTCTGATCGTCATCCCGAGCCTTGTCTGTGACGAGTTATTGCTTGATGATCCTTGCCGAGCTTCCATCCACGCCAGTCTCGAGTAAGACGCTGCTGCTTTCAGTCCGTGTTGCTCCTTCCAGTGCCAACGTGGGCGACGTTGCTGCTGTCACTTATCTAGGGCGTCCTTACTACTTGTGTTGATCCGAGAAGACCTGTATTGTGACGACTGTGTTGCACCAGAAAAATTGTAGCTGCTCCATCCTCCCATCGACGGCGTTGCTAGTCTCGCGTCACATCGAAAGCCTCTTGGCGCTCTTCACATTAAATTTTTTGTGCCTCTGCAGGTTAAGAGGAAAACTTCAAACGGTGGTAAAAAAAGCTCTAGTGGAGTTTATATTAAAATATAGTAAGCCAATCTGAAGAGGGGACGTCTGGCAAACAAGAAAGTCCACTTGAAGACTTTCGGTTGTGTCCGACAAAATTGACGCAGCTCTCACTAAGCCGAGAGCCCTTTCCACGTCGAGTGCCGCGAGCGATTCCCAAAACGTTATCGTGAGCCAGCTACCGTGAAGCAAAGTTGATCGTGACTCCTACGATCTGATACCCGTCTAAACTAGGAAACAACAATCAAGGTAGGTAAAATTCCCATCTAAATTAATTCTCGAATATTTTGTTTGCTCAATTGAGGTATTGCATTCTTGATTAAACCCCCGAATGATGTTATCTTGTTCCATGTTTCCCGAATAGTCTTTCAAATTAGGGAAATCTTCATAATTTCGCAACGTACATATGATTGACGGTCCGATTTCATGCTCAAAATACAATCCACAATTGTACGGAAAAATTGCCAATCCGATCTCACGCTCAAGATACGATTCGTGATTTTATTTAAAAATTGACCAATCCGATCTCATGCGCGAAATATGATTCGTCAATTTGTTTCCCAAAATTTAATGGACATGGATGATATCTTGCTTGATTTGGTGCCGTGTTGTTCTTTATACCTTTATTTGATTGCTCCCGTAAAAGAAAAATAAAAAAAATGTGAGTTAGAGTAGGTTTCCTTGTTTTAGGGTTTTTACATATTTAGGGTAGGAAATTTGTTATTTTGAATTAAAAAAATAATAATAAATACCAAAGGCACAAATTTAGGGTGTTAGATTTTCATTTCATTAATTTAAATTGCATGTTTAATTATCTGACAATTTAATTTCAAATTTAAAAACAAAACAAAAAATGAGAATTATGGCATTCTTTGCATGTGATTGCACATTATGGTAAAATTGCATATCGTTTAATTTTAGATAATATTTTCTAATTTATTATAAATTTAGATTTTTTTAGATAGACCGCATCGTAGGTTAGGGATTGCTAAGTTAAGATAATATATTGGTTTAAATTAGGGTTTAGCCTGACCTAATCCTTAATATAAGTTGGATAGAATCTTAATTTAGCTAGGTAATTTTCACATTTTTCTAATTTCGAATTTCATAAAACAATGCAAAAAATGTCTTAGAATAAATTAGTTTCAGTTCCTAAGATAGATTGCATTTTTTTAAATAAAAATAAAAAATGTTATCGCATGTCATATAGAATTAGATTTAGTGATTGTTGCTAGGTCCACCTAATTAGAAATTGCATGTCGTTAGAATTAGGTTATTTAGTGATATTACGTTGTATAAAGCATGATTTTATTACCACCGCCTGCGGTGGCGCGGCTGGCTTTGGGCTCCCTCCCCCTCACGAAAGGGAGGAGTTCGAATCCCAAAGGCGTCGCGTTTGTGCGACTCAAACGCGGTTGGGTTTGTGGTGGTGGCTCAGTCCGCCCCGGGTTTACATCTAGGCTGTCGGCCGACGGCGGTTCTCGACTCATAAAAAAAAAAAGAGCATGATTCTCATTAATTAAGTAAAAATGAAAAAGAAAAAAAAATTGCGTATTAATTAGAAATCATATCTAGGGTTGATGATGTGAATTATGATCTAACCACGTAGATGCTTTCGTTGCTACAAGGTAAGTCCTGCATTTTATTTATTTGCTTTATTGAGTGTTAAATTGTAGTTTGCGCACCTGTGTGATCACCTCACATGTTAGAGAGATAAATTAAAATCAATTAAAGCTGCTTGCCAAACATTTTTCAAAATAAAATAGAAATGTACCGAAATGGCGTTAGAAAATTCAGCGTAACCAAGTCCCCGAACTCATAAATCTTTAATTCGTAGGAGTAAAGTAAGTCTCCCATTGCTTTACTTGGGTTTCTAATCGACTTACCAAAAATAGATTAGTGGCGGATCCTAATTAAAAAATCATTTACATGTTAAGAAATTTGAACTTAAGTCGCGAATTGATATGGGTTGGGAGAGCCCGAGTTAACTCTAGGCTTAACGATCCATTAGCCAAACCCTAGGTGGTTAACACCCAAAAATTTGGTCACGATAGCCGTAAATTTGCTAAATGAGATTACTTGAATACATTAATGCATACCTTTAAGAGGAGCAAGACCCGTCAATAAGACTGCGATACTACACGTAACCCATGAAGCCGCACGCGCTCGTCGTCTAGAACAAGACCTTTGGCATGCCAACCGCCTCCGCGGCATCAAGCGTGAAGCTCATCACGCCGTCCGACACCACGCAGCTCACCGGTAGGGATCCCGACGTTGCGCTCTCCTCATTGAGCCTCTCGAGCAGGTCCTGGAAGTAGGGCAAGCAAGACTTTTGTGTGGAGTGGTAGAGGGCAAGGACGTCCTAGGTGGTGTCGGCGTCGAAAGGCGGCAGGCCGTTGGGGATGGTGTGGAACTAGAAAGACAAGAGGCCGTCGAGGGATAGGTTTGTCCCTTGCGTCATTGATGCTTTTGTTGAAACTTCCACACCAGTTGTTCAAGGAAATTTCACATTTTGAGCTTGTCCTGAAGTAGGACTTGCTCCATTGCACCGGAGGCCTTTGAGACAACCATTCATAAGCTTTCTTATTAATTGCCTTCAGCTCTTCCATTGCCAAGTCAAAATCACATACCCTAGTCGCCATGGCAGCCTTCCAAAGGAGTTTTTTAAGTTCTACCCCTCTGTGATGCAGCTTGAAGTTTTCATAAAGATGCCTTAAGCAAAATCTATGTTCTGCTTCAGGCATTAGATTTGCTAGTGCTTGCACCAATCCCTTCTATTTATCACACAAGAAAGTCCAGTACTTTGAATTTTCAGGATCGGTAATCCCCAAGTCTTTTGTAATCAAACTAATAAAGCAATGTCATGTCTTGTACGTTTCTTGTCCGACAACTACCCATGCAAAGGGATACATTTGATTGTTGCCATCTATGTCCACCGCTAGTAGAAGTATACCCTTGTAGCCTGATGACAAATGGCAACCATCAAAACCTACAAAGCGCCTACATCCTTCTACAAAGCCCCTCATTAATGCATCTAAACAAATATAGACTGCCTTAAACTTGCATTGGTCTTGATATTGCTCAGTTTTGATTATACACGTGGATCCCAGGTTGGCATCAAGAAATGCTTGATAATAGCTCCTGAGCATCCAAAATTGCTCTTCCTCATTCCCAGTGATCATACTCATTGCCATTGTCCTAGCTCTATAAACCATTGTCCTCGACAACTTTAAAACATTGTCAGACTCCATTGCTTTTTTCATTGAAGCACCTGGCTATGTAGGATTGTTTCTCAACCTATCATAATACTTGTTTGTTAACCATTTAGTGTTTATTTGAGGAACATGTAGAGCTCTATTACATGTATGTATGGGGTTAAAGGTTTTGACTTGTAAAGTATGCTCCCTTTGCACTTTGGAAGCATTCACAACCATCAAAACACACTGCCCTCAATTTATTAGGTGTATTCTTAACAAAGCTCACCTTTCTCCCATTTTTATGACATGGTTCCTAACGGCCTTTCTAAACTCCTTAGCATTACTAAAGCAGATTCCTAACTTGAAGACAGGATTTTCCATATCAACCTCAGCAATAATCTCGGGATGTGTATACTCATTTTCACCATTCATATTCAAGAAATCTACATTGTCAGCTAACACATCTACGTACTAACTAATGTCTCCAACCTCCATATCCCTCTCCATTGAACCATCACCATTAGCACAACTTACATTTTTTATGTATAACTCGTCAAGATCAACAAAAGTGAACCCATCTTCTCTAGCAACACCATCATACCCACCATCATACATTGAATAGTTTATTTCTTCACATCCCTAGCTGGTGCAAAATGAAGCAAAAATAAAGTCAATATATTTCCATGCAAAACATACACCAGGAAAAAACAAAGCAAAAATAGTAAACAATTGCAATAAACTTGTACCATGCTTTGATTAATGAAAGAAAACTAGGCACACTAGTGACTATATACCACACTTTTATTGGATACCGTCTGTCAAAATATTGTGCATTATGGACTTAAAATGTTTTCGATATTGCCATAACTTTCTCCTAAGGTGAGCCAACCATGTTGGCCCGAGAATCAAACTTAGAGATATATACCATAAGGAAAACACAACTGATCCCATTCAAAGCATTTCTTAAGCTCATATGTTATCAGCTTGAATATTATGGAAATGACTACTAAATTTGGTCGACTCAACTTTTGTCTAGATTCTCCCTTTCTTGTTCAACAAACAAGAATGAAATACAATCATATCAAGAAGACTTAATTGCAAATTTACTAAGTAATTGTGGAATGATAACTAGTAGGATCAACATGCATCTTGACACAAAGATTAAATAGTCTTCATATTAATAGCTTGGGAAGAATAACTTCTAACAAGTAATCTAACAAACTGCTACTTTTGAAGTTACGTCCATTATAGTGCACAAAAACTACAGAAAACAAGACACCTCCAGTTCCTAATAACCAGTGCACAAAAATATTATTGGAAACAAGATGCCCCCATGCTCTAACTGTAAACTCATGCGCACATAGACTCAAATTGATTTTGTCTCAATGTGCTTCCACCAAATTTCCTCCTATAAATACTTTTTATCAGAGAACCCATATCAAAGTAATTATAGTTTTTTTTTTTTTTGGATGTCTATCTACTTTCCCTGTGAGAATCTATGTGGGCTATTAAATTCCATGACAAGCCGTGAACTCCAACCATCAATGACAAAAATATAAGCCAGAAAAAAATATAAAAATATAATAGATAGTTTGAATTAAAAAAATTATAAATAATATAATATAATATACAAAACAGGGACCACCATCACAACATGTAGGACCCCGACGGCAGTAATATCTTATTAAAAATCCATAGTGGACACAACTCATATGCATTTTTTCGGACAAAATAGACATTAACTCAGAAATCCGACAAAACAAGCAAAAAGAACACCATAAAATGAAAGAATTTGTCCTACCATCATTATTGACACCTAATTTAAATTTAGTTTTTAAAAATAGAAGATAATATTTGATTAGAGGGAAATTTTGAAAAAAATTTGAATTCAAAAAAAATAAAATCAACAATCATGTCATTTTGGAACCACTTTTTTGTTGAAGAAGTTGAGTGAATATTGGGAAATCTTCAACAACTTCGAGTCTTTCCTCTATAAATAGAGGGCAAGGTTTCGGAACCAGTGGGGGGGGTTCTCTTCGTCTTCGTCGAAGGAAAAAGTCAAAAAAGATGAAAGCAGAGACAAGAGTCAGAGAGAGTGACGTGAGAGAGATAGGTGAGTGATGTGAAGGCAGAAAAAGAAGAAGGGGAAAGCACTGTTCATCTCCTTCATGGGCTATCTTCGCCGGCCACAGCAACAGAGCCCCCTTGCCAGCACCGCATCGCACCGACCATCGCTACTCCGCCATTCTGCCTCTCCCTGCACTGTCCGAAGTTCCACCTTTCGCCATCGTGACTCACCTCCGTCAGCCCACATCCTCTGCCGGAGTCTCTGCACCATCTCCTCCTGAGTGCCGACCCTCAGTAGCCCGTTGCGCTCACCATCACCGCCTGGAGCCCACACCGCTAGTGCACCTCTACCCGCGATCCACCACTGCTGCCCACTGCCGAACAACGCCCCTGCAAGACATCCATCGCTGCAGTTCGCCCCTCGCGACACCTCTGCCTGCACCACCACGTTGCTCCCGAGCCTGAGCGACCTGCAACTCGCCTCCACTGCTCGCCATAGCACCGCAAGTAGCCCTGCTCCGTTGTGCTGGCCACTGGCACTCGTGACCCGTGACTTGCCGTTCATCCGCCAACCTGCAACGTTCGCTCCATTGCTCCACTCGACCACCACTAGATCCTGACTGCCGCTGTTGTTGCTTCCCTCCTGACGTCGTCGCGCCTGACTGATCCGCTCTGCTATTGTTCCCTCCGCAGCAGCCTGGATAAATCTCAGTAGCCCAATGCTCCTGCACACGACGTTGCTGCTCCTCTGCTCACTGCTGCATGCCCGAACAGAGCCACCTATTGCCTTGTCTGTTTTGCTGCAGGTCCTGTTATCACCCGAGCCTCGTCGGAGTTCCGACGAACAGCCCCTGTTTCGAGCGGTGACCCATTACCGAACCACCATCGCAGCTCGGCCACCACTGTTTCTTTGCCATTCCTCGAGTTAATCGTGAGGTAGACTAGGTAGATTTTTAGATTAAGTTTATTTTGAGTATTTGGACTCATAGTTTTGTTTTTATTCTAACTTGATTTGTTCCGATTTATTATCATTACCCAATTTAGGAAATTGGTCATATTAAGTCATGATAATAAAAAATATTGAGCCGCGAGACGTCGGGTTAGATTTTTTATTATTTCGACTTTTTATGGCAAAATTCATGAATTGCTTTGCATCATTGATTCCTATTAAAATAATACGCCATTGATTTACATGGATGGATTTTTTTATTTTGGCATGTCATCGTTATTTGCTCATCCTATATCATGCATTATAGAACTTAGGTATTTAAGTCCATACATATCTCATGTTTAAAGCAATGCATTTTAATTTTTAAGATCCATATAGAATTAGGATAATTTTCTTTTAATAAAACCAAAACAAAAAAAAATGTTATTTAGGTTATATAGATTTCATAATGTGCATACTACATGTTGCGCTTTAGTTAGTGGGTCATAGGTTAATGTTTTAATATTCCCGTCGTGCATTTTTTTTTTAAAGGAAAGCCAAAGATTATTATTGCATCATTACGTTGTTTTAATAAGAATTATTAAGTAATTTAAAAAAAAAACACAAAAGGTCATTTATTTGGTTAGTTGATAGGTTAGTTCATAATTAATCCCATTTATGTCATCATTGTTTAGTGTAGGTTGCATACATTAAAAAAAATCATAAAAAAAATCATAAAAAGAACATGCATATAGAATTATTATGTCATTCATCGCATATCATGAAATGCATGCAACTTTAGGATTATATAAATTAGATTGCATACATATAGTGATAGTTCAAATTATGCCATATGAATTGCATTTTACATATCATTAAAGTAAAATCCATGCATATTAAGTTTATATTAAGATTGCGTAATACTAAAAATTAGGTGTCATGTCATTTAGAAAGTCGTGTTTAGGGTATGCATTTTTATTAACACTTTTGAGAAGTTTTTTTTTAGAGGATAGACCTTAATAAGGTTGTAGTTTATGATTTCTTATAATTTGTCATTTTGGTTTATTGAATATTATTTCATTGATTGTGCATCCGCATGAACACCGTTTGCATGTTAGTATCTTAGGTTAAAATTAATCATACTGCTTGCAAAATATTTTTTTGAAATTAAAATAAAAAGGTACCGAGAGGGCGTTAGACTAATCTAGCGTAACCATGTCCCCGAACTTATTGAATCTCTGGTCGCGAAAATAAAGTATTCTCCCATACTTTATTTGGGTTTCTAATCAACTCTAATTGATTAGTGGCGGCTCCAAATTGAGTATAATTGCATGATTAAATGGGTTAATTCATTAGTATCAAGCCGCAATTGGTAGGACTTGGGAGGGTCCGCGCCAAGTCTTCGAACTTAGTAATCCATTAGCCTTATTTAAGTATTTCACCATTGAGAAGGTCGTGAAAGCTTGGCAACTCCACTGGGGATAGAGTTAAAACTCATAGTGGACATAGGCCTATTTCTTTTTTTCTTTAATATATATATATATATATATATTGTTTGGCAGCATGGAAATAAGGTACGCTCCTAACATGAAGTGTTAAATGTTTTTACAAAAAGGAAGAATAAAGGGAGTAGTGCTTGCTGACTCTTTGTTTTGTAGGAAGGTGTTGGGATTGAATGTTTTTCTTATATATTGAAGTGTTGCTTGCATTATAAATTATTGTGCATGATTTTCAAATTGTTTTAGCACTACACATTGCACACACAACCTGCCGTCGGACCTGGACTGCATTTAAGGATTCTAGGATGGTGTTGAGAAATGGATCAACCTTGAACGCGAGACTACGATGTAGAGGTAACCTTTCTCAACCCCGAAAATTTTTCTTGGTGTCAAAACGTTTATCCTTGTTCATGAAACAGCGTGACCATGGGATTTTCTTTTAACTGAGCCGGGGTTAAGAGGACCTAACACGTTAATGCGAGACTGCAACGGTCAGATCATCCTCTTATCTCCACCTTGTTAAGCCATCTAGATAAAAATCGAGCCTCACATTTCATACATGTGTTTATGTGATTGTCATCCATTTCCGATGAAAGTAAGTTGTCTAAATTCTCACTTTGCAATTTACTACTTTATTGCAATTTCATCGGTCCATGACAATAGGTTTCGTGGTCAGTCTTGTTTTATATGCAATGGGGAAAACTGACGTACAATTCATTTCCTCTCCCAAAAAGAGCTCAAAATGTGGCTGGACCAGTTAGATCAAGACGACCAGGCCTTACGTCCAGTGGTCCCTGATGTGACTAAGAAGCCCACTCAGCGAGCACAAATTGAGCATCTTAAGTAGAAATTGGAAATGATTGAAGCTGAAAATAAAAAACTTCGCAAGGCATTGGGGTTCCCGAAAGCATATAAAATAAAATGTTTTGGTTTTTGTTTCTTAGTTCAATGTCTAGGGACCTTGATTTCAATTTTTAATTCAGTGTTTTCAATTCTTAGTTCAATGTTTAGGGACTTGAATTTCAATTTTTAGTTCATTGTTAGAAAGTTTGATTCAAATTTCAAATAAAATGAGGCGATTAGACCATTGTTATGGGCCATTTTCCTATATTGTCATCATTTATTAAATTCTAATGTTGTGTTCTCAAGCCATTTAGGAGCAATATCTACTTGATATTGTTTCTATCGTCTAGCATCATTGATTAGATTCCGACTTTGTGTCCTCGAACCCACCTAAGAATAGTGCCTTCCTGGTGTTATTTCCACCGTCCAACATCATCAATTAAGTTCCCACATCATGTCATCGAAACCATCTAGTGTTGTTTCCATCATCCGATGCCATCGATTAGACTTTGAGATTGAGTGATCCATTTGATCTTAGCAGGTTTTCATTAGTATATTGAAAGGTGCTTGAATTAAGCCATTGATTAGATTCCAACACTTGTCATCATTAGTTTTGAGCTTGTATTGAATGGTTTCATTATATTTAAGACTATAATATTTATATCTATTTGCATTTGACCCTTTCTGTTCAATATTACCATAGAGCCTAGGTCCCTTAAATAAAAACCAAAACATAACACTTAATAAAAGATATTTCGTTATGAAATCCAAAATTGGCGAAACGGTTATACATATACATATACATATACATACATACATACATACATACATACATACATACATACATACATACATACATACATACATACATGTATGTAAGCCATGTCAACTTGTGGGCGTTCTATAGTGAATTAGAATGTCTATAGGAATGAATCTTGTGAATCATCGCAGTTGCCCCAACTAGTATTTCCATCATGGTTGCTTTTTAATTTTTACTTAATTTTATCTTTAGGGATGGATCTAGCGATCATATATTGATTGAAATTCAAGTTTACTTATTGAAGGACAAAACAAGGTAACAAGCGTGAACTTTTGTAATGCATGGTTCAAGTCGGTTTAAATCGTTCAAAAGCACAATATTTTGTCACACGGAGTATGATCTTGATGACATAATCTGAATGTGACTTTCACCACTGAGGAATCCCAATGGCACAAATGTTTACCCAATGAATGAATTAGTAAAGGGTCATAAATATTGATTGAAAGCCATTGTTAGAGTACGGTGAATTTTGACATCAAATGGAGATTCTCAATATGCATGGTCCTGATCGACTTAGACATGGCATCCCAATGGCACATTTGTCTACCTGATGGTATTTTTCCTTTCAAAACAAGGCAACTCATCGTTTGCCCTTTATTTTGCCTTCGACGTGTTACTACAACTCTCTTTCCGGACAAGGCGGTCGGCCCTAAAGGCTGAACTTGATGGGTAGATCCCGACAATTAAACAGGCACATGAGACTACTTTCATTTTTCTAATTATTTATCATTTCATTATATTTGAATTTACCCTTTCAAAATATTTTGGAATTTTTTTCCTCCATGCATCATATTAAAGTGAACAATTCTAAGGGTACACTTTAAATCTCGTGTTTTTAAGAATTTACATTTTGCTTTCCACCCAGACTTTGATTTTATTATTGTCACGAACCTCTTCTTTTTTGCCTTTTTTTTTTCCAGCTAGCATGTGCCGTTTGCGGGATTTTCAGAATGGGTAGGGTGGAATCTCTTCTTAAATTTTTTAATGCATATTGCCATTCCTCAGAATAGAAATATAAAGGTTTTGTCAATTTCAAAACCTAATAGGAGTTTCCTCAACACTAGAAAGTAGCGAATCATTCGATCGAGAGTTTCGGAAGCTTCACCTCCTCAATTTTGAATTTTAAGGGCTTTGACGACACTTACTCTCACTGTAATGACAGATGTCCTCACTTATGAGTTTAGACCAGCATGGCCAAGATTGAGAGAAGAAAAATAATTCGAAATTTTCGCTTTGTAAGCCTGTGGATAACATAAATTGAGGGTTGAATGGATTTATGTAAATCTAACATGTCTATTACTAAGGTACCTAGTATTTTCTAGTCATTGTGTTATATATGTGACCAAGAAAGGTCGCAAGAGTTCGGATCCAACGCTATCACGGGCCACCTTTGCTTCCTCGTATTATCACTGCTTCATGAAGAAATCGACACGAATGTATGTACGGAGAAAACGCAATAAAAACATGGGAAAACACTTTATTGCAGCCTGATGTTTCACACACATGCCAACTGCACAAAACTAAATGAAAACAACCGGAACTGACGAGACCGGAGTTACTAGGGGTGTAGATACGATCTAGACGGGAAAATACACAACAGGAATGTCTACAGAATCGTTTGGATACTCGCCCCAATCGCAAAGCAATGTCCGTACAAGCTTAATCTCTTTTGGGCGACAACAGCACCTTGTTGATCACCTCGTCCAGGTTCAAGAACGACGACCCGGAAGGACGCGTCGCCTCTCGGGCCATCTCCTTCCACTCCATCGCCTTCCTCTTCATATGCTTCCCTTTCTCCCCCTCCATCAGCTCCTTCACCTGCCTCTCCACCTCGTTCCTTTTCACGTCGCTGTCGATCTCCATCCCGATCCCCCACTCCTGGCAGCTGTACCAGCAGTTCGTCTGCTGGTCCCCAAAGAATGGCCAGCACACCACTGGCACCCCGGCCGCGATGCTCTCGATCGTGGAGTTCCATCCGCTGTGGGTCAGGAACCCACCAACTGCTGAGTGGCTTAGCACCCGCTCCTGGGGGCACCAGCTCGCCAGCAAGCTCCGCTCCCTTGTTGCAGCCAAGAAATCCGGAGGCAGCATGGCCGCATCACCAACGACCAAGTCTGGCCTGATGACCCACAGGAACGCCTGGCCACTGTTCGCGAGCCCCCATGCGAACTCCACCAGCTGCGCTGGCGACATCACTGTGATGCTCCCGAAGTTCACGTACACGACTGAGCTGGGTTGTTTCGAGTCGAGCCACTCGATGCAACCTGGCTCTTCCTTCCACAGGTTGGACCTGAACGGCCTGGTGTTATTATCGGATAGTTGCTTTGTAAGGAGATGAAGGGGGCCAAGGGTGTAGATGGGAGGGAACATGGCCTTGAGAGCGTCGAGGACCTCATGCTCTAATCGGTCGAACGTGTTGAAAACAATGGCTGAGGCTCTCTTCGCTCGCTCGACCTCTCTCAAGCAGAAGGGTATCATCAAGTCGTCCGGGTCAGTGGTTTGGATGAAGGTCGGTAAGTCTCTCAGGCGGATGTTTCTCATCCCGGGTATCCAGTCAATGGTGGTGTCTAGACACCCATTTGTGAAGTAGTTGGCATCTGCAAATTGAGAGTCGATCAATTAAACCGTTTAACCATTAATGATAACGTTCTTACATCTAAAATTCTACTTTTCACAATTGACTTTGTTAAGTACTTAGAAAACTATGACACAGTCTGCCACTGGCTAATCATGTAAATAAGGAACAAACAAAGCCACACGATATAAACGCTAATTAAATCCACAAAAGAGAAGAAAAATCATTACTTCATTAGCCGTAAATCTGCTAAGTGAGATTACTTAATTAAACCAAATTGGACAGTTATTTAGTAATGCATACCTTTGAGTGGAGTAAGACCCTTGTCAATAAGACTGCGATACTGCACGTAGCCCATGAAGCTGCACGCGCTCGCCGTCCAGATTAGGACCTCCGGCACGCCGATTGCCTCTGCAGCATCGAGTGTGAAGGTCATCCCGCCATCCGACACCACGCAGCTCACCAGCGGGGAACCCAACGTCGTGCTCTCCTCGTTGAGCCTCTGGAGCAAGTCCCGGAAGTAGGGCAAGCAGAACTTACTCGTGGACTGGCAGAGGGCGGGAATGTCCTGCGTGGCGTCGGCGGCATCAGAGCGCGGGAGGCCATCGGGGATGGTGCGGAACTGGAAAGATGGGAGGCCATCGAGAGAGGAGGGGCCGTCGAGAGAGGAGGGGCCGCGGGAGCGGAGGAGGCGGCCGTGGTTGTACTCTGTGTTGACGAAGGTGACGTGGAAGCCCCGGTGGTGGAGGAGCTTGGCGAGGTTGAGCATGGGGTTGATGTGGCCCTGGGCTGGGTAGGGAATGCACACCACGTGCGGCTTTTGGATCATATCTATCGAATCCATCTCCCTCCCTCTCTCTCTCTCTCTCTCTCTCTCTCTCTCTCTCTCTCTCTCTCTCTCTCCTCCCACCCCTTCTCCTCTGTGTTTTGATCGTTTCTCTTGCTGTTGTCTTGCTCTTTTCTGGTTTTGGTCTATCTATAGGCGGGGCGAGATCGAGAGGGGAAGGCGGGTGGTACGTCGGCGACCAATTCCGGCCGACTTGCAAGACGTGAGAGACAAGGCTCGTTCGCGTTCATTTGCAGATCTCATAATCCAAAAATTGGATCGATGCCATGATCCTTGGCGTGTTTGGTTTTTTTTCCCCTAAAATAAATAAATAAATAATGATTTCTTTATTTTTAGTGGTTTGACTAATTCATGAAAAGTTAGGTAGTTTTTAATTTTTTAGATTCGGCTTGATGGGCGGATCCAAGATCTGCTATTACAAGACCATCATTAATAAATAGATTCAAGTGCTTGATGGGCGGATCCAAGGTCTTGATAACTAGACCTTGAAAGCTAGTGGTTAGATTTAGATCCCCGATGCTTGGATTGTAATTTGACGGTTTTAAACACCAAATGATGTTCGAACAAGCAAAATATGTTCGAGAATTGAATCCATCTGTTTATATTATCTTATAAGCTAAATTTACACCATTATCATCCCCATTCCCATATTCTCGATATGGAGCTCCAGGAGTCATTGTTGAAAGCAGCATATGCATGCATGCCTAGTGTGAGCAAAGGTTTTAGACATGCATTGTTGACACCTAATTTAGATTCAATTTTTAGAAAATAAAAGATTAGAGGGAAATTTTGAAAAGAAATTTTGAATTCAAAATAATTCAACAATGGATTTTGAGCCATTTCTTCATTTTATGTTGAAAAAATCTCCACAGGCAAGAGGTTGAGCAAAAATCTCTACCGGCGAAACAAACTCGAATTTTCGCTTTATAAATAGAGGGGTTCTTCTTCACCTTTCGGGAGAGGAATTCGAAAAAAATTGAGAGCAAAAATTCTGTCGTTTAGGGGGGGCTTCTCTTCATCTTTCGTTGAAGGAAAAAGAAAACACAAAAAGGAAAAGTCAAGAGAAGCTTTCGCTTCTGCAGAGAGAAAGAGAAGAGAAAGGGAGAAAAGTTAAAAAAAAAGGCAAAAAGGGAGAAAAGTGAAAAAGAGAGCAGAAGGGAAAGAAGGTGATTGGACATTTACTGTTCATCACCCTCTTCCCTCTGCTGGTTCCGTCTCGGCCCTCCTCCTGCCGGCTCCGATTTTTACTCCTCTCCACTGCGACGACCGGCTCCGTTTCTGCTTCAATTCGGAGACGCTTGAGTTCAACACCGGAACCCGAAGGAAAGCCCTCTGATCCGGCGGCCCGTGTTGCACTGACGCCGCCGAACGAGCCGACGCCCCTGCAGCACCTCCGTTGCAGCCCGACGACCGCGCCTCTACAACCCGCAGCCTCACCACGCCGGACTCGCACCCGAAGCCCCGCCAACGACCCAGCGACGCCGGAGCCCCTCTGCAGATCCCACGACGGCCCCGCTTCCGATCAGCGCCTGCACCTGAAGTTTCCCCGCGCTGCTCTGCCCCGTGATGCTGCAGCACCTCTGTTCGTGACCACCCCTGCGACGCCAGCAGATCCAGTGCCCACCGTCGCGCCACCTCTGTTCCGCCGACGAAACCGCTCCTGTACTGATTCGAGCCACCGCCGATTCACCTCTTCACCGCTCGCCCACCGCCGGTTCACCTTCGTCGGAGCCCCCTGCTGGTCCGACGACGTGCTGCTCCCCAGTGACCCAGAGACTCACGAGCACGTGACTAGAAGAAAAAAGAAAAACAAAAAACAAAAACAAAAGGAAAAAAGAGAAAAGCAAATTAGGTAGTTTGCTTTTCTTTATTTTATTTATTTTGTTATTATTGTTCAATTTAGAATATTGAGATGTGCTTTTCTTTTTATAAATCTCGTAGGTATTAACTGCAAGTACTTTATCTCAAATTATGGTAATTATTAATTTGACTCGTAAGACGCCGGGGTCATTTTTTTAATTACTTTAATTTTTAGGAATTTTGATAGTATTTCAATTGTTAAATCGTTATAGAGTTAAAATAATTGTTAATTTAATCCGTGAGACAACGGATTATTTTTTCGGTTATTTTAATTCTTGTCTTAATTCTTTTAAAATAATTACTTGTTTGGAAAAATTAAAAATAAAATAAAAATAAAAAGTACATAAAAATCTAAATATTGCATTAGAGCATTTAGGGTTAGTAAATTAGAATTTGCATTTATAGGATTATAATTTTTAGATTATACTTTTAGATGGGTGGTTTTTGTTAGGGCTAATTTTAAATAATGTTGGCATGTCTTGATTTTTTATATAGCTTTCGGGATAAAGTATAGTTTAAGTTAAATTGATTCCTAAAATAAATTAGAATATCATTCACTTTAGTTAGTCTAATTAGTTTTAGATTAAGTCAATTTTCATTTAATAAAACAAAAAGAGGAACAAAAAATGTTATGCATGCCATGTGAGTTATAGTTTAATTGTTTTTTTTTAATAAAAGGAAAATGCTAAAAGAAAATCATTGCACCATTAAGTTACTTTCTTTTCAATAAAAACATTATGTCATTAAAAAATAAAAAAAATAAAAATCATTTCATTGGTTAGTTAATAGGTTAATTCATAATTAATCTCACATCATCATTATTTAGCATAGGTTGCATATATGCATTAAAAAATGAATCATCATAAAAATCATAAAAGAATACGCATATAAAATTACCACGCCATACATCTCATACAAAGATATGCATATTTATGGTTATATAAATTAGATTGCATATATATAGTGATAAATTTAAGTCATACCATATGAATTGTATCTCACATGTCATTAAAATAAATCAATGCATATTAAATTTAGATTAAGATTGCATATAATTAACAATTTAAAAAAAAAAAATTAGGTGTCTTGTCATTTAGAAATCATGTTTAGGGCATGCATTTTTATTAGCATTTTTTATTGAATGTTATTTTATTGATTGTGCACCCGCATGACCACCATTTGCATGTTAGTAGTTTAGGTTAAAATTAATTAACATTGTCTGCTAAATATTTTTGAAATTAAAATAAAAGGTACCGAAAGGGCGTTAGACTAATCTAGCGTAATCATGTCCCCCGAACTTATTAAATCTCTGGTTCGTAAAATAAAGTATTCTCTCATACTTTATTTGGGTTTCTAATCAACCCTAATTGATTAGTGGCGGCTCCAAATTGAATAGAATTGCATGTTTAAATGAATTAATTTCTATTAAGTCGCGATTGGTAGGACTTGGGAGGGTTCGTGCCAAGTTTTCGGACTTAGTAATCCATTAACCTAAACTTTAGGATTGCCCTGAAAATTTAGGTCGCGACATGCGTCATGCACTTATAAGAATTTGAAACTTGCGGGAAAACAAAATATTGCTTGATTTATAAATCCAATTCCATTTCAACCGTTAATCAATCAGGTGAACCTACATTGAAATGTGCATAATTGATAATCCAAATAATAATAATTTGCATAATTTACGAATCATGCAATATACTTTTTGAAATTTACCTTGACTTGTCAAAATAGACGATGATTATTATTTGGACTGTTGTTATCCGTTTTCCTCTCGTGTTCCGAATTCTGACCATAGAGAAAAGGCAGTGCGAACTGTGCTGCAAAGCCAAATTTGAGTGAAGGTGACTATAGAACACACGTTGCACTTTTATATTTACATGTTCCCAGCTTTGTTTGTAGTGGTCATTGGATCTTGGTTCTCCTTTGGATTTGATGATTGAGATTTCTCATCGAGTGACGATAGCCCCATTTCTTAATTCATCCAAAATTAAGGATCTGCGGTGGATAGTTTAAATTAAAGATTGAATACTAGGTAACGAGAGAATTATTCTATAACATTAGCAAAATACGATGGTCCATGAAAAACGTTTTGAAAGGTGAAAGGCCATGGAGAGATACTATCTACAACCCATGTATCTCTAATTCAAGCTCATATTCTTCCATCCATTTATTCATTCCTTCATATGCCTACCCACCGGTAGATCTCAAGATCAGATTCCGTGCTTGTGTAGCCGATGAATTAAGTAGCCATTTTTATCATCTTTTTCTTAAACGGAATGAATTACGTTGTGTAGCCATTTTCTTTTTTCTTCTTATTACGTAAAGTAGCAACTTTCGTGCTGAGCAAGCTAAGTAAATTTTTGACTTTATTGAATTTTTTGATCTACTCAAATTATGCTTGCCAGACATCAAATGGGTTCAAAAGGCTAAGCAATCTAGAGGCTGTCTTGACTCTACACACCTCATGAATCAATTAGATATAAGTATTTGGTCTTTACACGTGTTGTAACTTGAAAGAATTTACATGCAATTAGTCAGATTTTAGCGGATGACTTTTGGATTTTGAGCTAAAAATATCTAGAACGGTTTGCAGTACATTTGAATTTACTGGTCTAGTTAGCTAAATGCTTATGCAAATTCAACAACTGTTTTTTTTTTTTTACTAACAAGTTGCAAATCCTAGGCTAGCCAAATAAACTTCACAAGCAAATGACTGAGAAGGTTGAAATTTGAAGAACTTTTGCTCTTATAATGTGTATTCTTTTCACGGGTTACGTGCCGCATTACCCATTCTTGACCTCAGCAATGGAGAAAATGTTAAAAATTTTCATGCATTGCTTCGCCTCTTGTCCTTGCGCTCATTTAAAATAATGTCTTCTAGAAAATTCTTTGGCTAGGTATATTAGTTATAGGGACGTCTTTAATTATATTTTATTCAAAATAAATTATTTTTCATGGCATTAGTTGTACAAGACATCGCCAGCCTACTTTGTTTTTTCCTTCTCATTTGACCAACGCGCTTTTGATGTTAACAATTATCCTAGCTATTCCCCACCCTATTCCGCCGTCGGTGCCGGCCGAATAAAATAATCAATTATTCGACTAGCCATTGACTCCATATAAGCTCCTACAGGACTAATTAAATGATTTAAAAACAAAAATGCTCATTTCTTAACATACTGTGAACATAAAGGCAATTACCAATTTTAACAGTAACACTTAAAAGTTTAAATTGTCGAAGCGCATAGAATAAGACTTAACAAATAGCTGAAGGACACTCTTTAAAATTTTACGGTATGTTTGTTTTACAAAAAATGAATGATTTGAAAAATATTTTTCCAAAAATATCACTTGTGTCACTTACAAATAAAATATATTTCCATCGTCCGAGAAGTTATCAAATATTCTGCTCAATTTTGGCTAGGATTATTGCGCGCGTAGTTTAGTCGGCGGAAACCGCACATCATCAATTCTTTTTGCTTGATTGATTGCTTATGGTGGAACCAATATTTGCGTTTCGTACCAGGCTGACATTGACGGATTCGTCATTTTCAATTTGGCGGAACTAGAGCCCAAGGAACTTAATTGGAAATTTTCTACAAGTTGGACGATATATGACAGAAATTACAAAAATTGAGAAGTTAAAGAAAATAGTGCAAGCTTAGTAATCAGATGTACATCGTGGGTTAATTTTTCAATAAATTCAATCTCTAATTCAAATGGTTTATAGAATATGTTTGTTTCAAGGAAAATTCAATAAGAAAGCATTTTTCAAGAAATACGATTTATTTTCTTTTATATGATGATATATGAACGAAAACCTTTTTTTTATTTTTGGATCTTTTTGGAAAATAATTTCAATCTCATGCCTTTATCTTAGGCCAAAAATATATATTTTTTTAAATTGAATTTTAATTATTTTCTTTTTCTTTTATTTTTTAAATCGAATTTTTAATTATCTTTTAATTTTATTGTTTCTCTTTTCTTTCATTTTCTTTTCCTCGTTCCTCGCTATGACCGGCTGGCAACGATCATAGGCAAACTCAAGGCTTGCCCAACATGGCCTTCAACAAGCTCAAAATCACCAAGATTTGGCGAGCTTGAGCCTCGTTGGCCCATGCCTATGGCTGTTCATTGACCGTCACCGAGACATGACAACCAGTTGAGAGAGAAATAAAAAGAAAATTAGGGAAAAATAAAATTAAAATTAAAAATTTGAGATGAGCAATTTCGAAAAGTGTTTTCACCTCTTTAGATTTAGGAATTCACTTTCCTAAACCTATACGTAAAATTTTAATTGACTAGAAAGTGTTTTCGATCGACTAACTATTTTCTGTGAAAGTTTGAAAAATCAGTTCCCGAAAAATACTTTTCCCAAACAAACACACCCTTACTTTTTACTGTTGTACTTAATCTAAATCTCCCAACTCATGCACTTTTTTTATTTCTCAAAGTCAAAACTCCCGAAACATTTACAATACTTCTATATTGTCACGTGAAATTCGCAATTGATTTTTTTCACATTTTTTTTGGAATTCAGAACAATAATTTAAACGTTAGCGAGTAATTTTCTTTTTTTGAGTATGTTGGAATAAAATCGGTTATATCTACTTCCAAGATGGGAACCCGCCACTAGAAACTTGAAAGAAATAATACAAAGAGACTCCTGCAATTAGAAGGCATTATCAAAATTCACCGCCATGATCGCATAGTAAGGCGGCAAATTATAGCAATAATAAAAATACCCATCATAATAACGGTGAAAACCGGATATCAAGCAGCCCTTTTATGACATCACTATGTACAAAGCGAGAAAATATTTGGTACACTTGGGGTGCGAAGTCACTTCTTACTAGTCCATTTAATGTATCACGTGTTCATAAAGGGTCCCACTTGTAAGATTTTTCTCTCTTCCCTTCTTTACCCTCTCTTTTCTCTCACCCTTTTTATTCTTGTTTTCTTTTTGCAGACGACCTTGCACGATGCCGTCTCTTCGCCCACCCGCCTCTCCTCCCTTCGGCTCTCTCCCTCACCTGCATGGCGATGACAATCATTCACCTGTCATGTCCCTCACCTGAGCCTAATCTTTGCACCTTCCCCACCAGCGACGACTCCACCAATGAAGCCATCCACCACAACCGCGACCCCTTTGGGTCCAAGAACAAGCCCAAGTCCCTCCGTCATCATCACCCGTGACTAGACCCGTTAAATGGGTGGGTCGGTCGGGTTTGCCGGGTCATAAATGGTCCGACCCAAATCGACTCCATTTAACCCGTTTATGACCCGTTTACAGAACGCAAAAATTTTGACCCATACCCGACCCGACCCATACCCAACCCATACCCGACCCATTTAACTAAACTTAATTTATTATATATATATAAATATTATTGCTAAAATAATTTTATACAACATAAATTTAATGGACAATTTTTATAATTTTTAAAATAATTATTTTAAAAAAATCGAATTTTAATTAATTTTTTATTTTTTAAAAAATAAAATTTTTATTTTTTTATTTTTTAAATATAACTTTTTTTCTTCTTCTTCTTCTTCTTTTGGCCGGCCGCTGGCCACGACAACGGCCGGCATTGGCCATAAGCGAGCCTCGAGCTCGCTCGATGAGCTCTAGAGGATATATATATATATATATATATATATATTTTGCAATATGATCGAGCAAATTATGTAACTATTTTCATAAGGGTTCCAACATACGTTAAAAGAACAGCTAAGTTGCTTTCTTTCTACTTTACAAGCATTTGTTCATTTTACTATGAGGCCAAAATAAACCAATGGAAAAAAAGAGAAACCAATCTATCCTTCTCTAGTATCATTTTTCCAATTGGCCAAGTGACTGATTTTTCTAAGGAATTTTTTTTTTTTTTATAGATGGAATGTGTCTCAATGGATGTAAGAATTTAAGGAATATTAGTGCAATACTTTGATAGTTGAGCAAGTGTCTATAGATCTTCATGAGCCCCTTTTGCTGAGAGCATTGAACAAATAACTTTGATGCAACATTCTCTACAGGTGCCACCTTTATGCCTAGACTAATTTTAAGAGGTCACAAGTATTGAAATTTGCCACTGACCCACACTCCGTCAAGCGGAAAGGAATCCCAAAATGATCTCATAATTGAACAGCTCCTATTCATTGCCAATCTCTCATCATTGATACAATATCCGCACACAGCAGAAGCAAAATATACATCAAACAAAACAAACGCATGGTAGTCTCGAGACTAAAAGATTTCAATCTAACTTAAAACAGGGGTACATCATATGCTGATTATTTATGAAAACTCATATGTACTCAGAACTCCATGAAGCCTTTGCTGCATCATCTTCATCAAGCTGGCTGTGAAATCGAGTTCCCCCTATCTTCCTAGAATGGACTTGATCCACCAAATGCCTTTGGTGTCCTTGGGTCCTTCTTCTTCCGGTGGACTGTCGCTATGTGGGAGTCTTGTGGAACTTGCTCACGTCATACCCTTCTTCTTCAGCCTTGAACCAGCTGATTGTAAATTTCTTTGTCCATACGGCTGTCTGCTTAGTATCTGCAAAACAGAAAAGCCCACCAATCAGCCAATGAAAATGCAAAAAGAAAGACACAAGAATCAGAGCCCAACTCGCAATCACCACAAACCGCCCCATGAACATCACTCACAGAACAAAAAATCCACCAATCCAATCGTCTTTGACCGTCAATTTGGGGGTAAAAGAGGAAAAAAAAGGAAGCCCCACAACAATGGTAGGCACTGATTCCATCTTCGGAATAGGTTGAAGCGCCAGCATTGACAAAAAGGCATTAGTATCAACTTGATACCTGAGTAAAAGGAATTTCAAATTAAGACCCAACACTAGTCTAGAACCTGAAAAGAATACATCATTATAAAGACAAGTGTATGAAATCATATGAGCAAACAAAAAGAATGAGATGAAAAAAAGTACCTAAACTATCAAGAACGTTAGGGAGGCACATCCGGAGCTTGGAAAATTCCGAAACACACCTCAAGAAGCACAGACCACGACTTCAGGAAAAGGTGAAAAAGGTCTTAACAATCTAATCATGCCAAAAAGGAAGAAACACACCTCAAGAAGCACAGACCACAACTTCAGGAAACCATCGTACATGGAATCACCCATAGCAACCTAACGAGCCTTTGGCCACAGCTATAACGGTTCGAAAAGGTCGAACGAATAACTCATTGCGAACCACGGAAGTAGGAGCCATTATCCAGGTTGCTTCCCCTGCCCAAACTCTGACCACCCAGGCGTCCCCTTAGGCCCTCGGATTGGTATCCGCCTCTGCCTCTTCCTCGTCCTGGCATTCATTCGAAGAAAGTGTCAAATGCAGAAGTAACGATGATTTATAAGCAAAATCTTATCTTCATGTTCTCCAAAAAGATACTCAAACATAATCAAGATTTTAGCTGTTCCAAATTTACAAGCACTTGCAGAGAAATGTCACTCAAACCCCAAACATCACTTTAACAGTTTAATTGTGACATCACCAATATCTCTATTTCTATCTCCAAATGAACAGGAACTTATATTGCGAACCAATTTTATTGCACATACCCACTCACCTGTAAACTATAGTTACCCCATAAAATCTATACTCTCACTCTGAAACACACAAACCCTACAAATAGTCTGAGAGACCAAGCCTGCACACAGATGGTGAAGATGCTGCAAAAGACTCATCTCTAAGCAAAACCTCTAGGATAACATAAAAATCATGAACATTAAAAAGCCGAATACACCAAGCAATGCAGACACTTTCATAACAAGACCAGGGAATCAAGTAATAATTTTTCTATTTCACGTAGGTCCTTTTGAAAAAATACATGCGCACAATTTCAAGAACACTGTTCTTATTGTAAAGATCACAAGAACAAACAGACGAAACAACATGAATGAATCACTTTGGCCCTAGCTACCATCCGCATAGCAACAGTCACGAGTTCCATGATTCAATTTCTTGGCTTTCAAATGAAGAACACGTATGTACGGAGCCCGTGATTGAGGTTAAGCTGCATTGTATTGGTAATGAAAGACCCGTTGTTTCACCCGAAGAATAAGAACCTTTGGAGCCCCCAATTGAGGTTAACCAATCGGAATGACCCACATCGCAACTCAATCCCATAGAAAACCCAGCAAGCCCCATGCCCCGATCAGCTTGCCACCAAAGAAGAGGCCAAACCCAGAAACGAGACAAGCGAGAAGGGCGTGCCCGCGACACGATTACTTACCCGGCTGTTACGAAAACGGCTTAGGTTTGCGGCTGAACTGCGCCGGACGAGAGCGACGGAGATCCAAAAAAGACCGCAGATTCGCCCAATCAAAGCGCAATCGCTTTCCGCGGACGGCGAAGACGGCGATGACGGCGGTGGCTGCGGCGACTGACGGCGGAAGGAGAAGGAGTGCTCGGAAAAAGACAGGAATTCACCGGCGAGCTCTCGGCCTCTGAGTCGCGACTTGCAGTACGTCGTACGATGGATGAGGGAAAGCGAGAAAACGAAGACGTCGAAGAGGGAGAGTAAATGGGTTCGCTTTAGTGGGTTGATAAGTGGGTCGTAAATGGGTCTGAGAACAGACCCATTTAAAACCCATTTATTTAAGCTTTTTTTACTTTTAAAACCCATTATGGGTGCAAACTTGACCCATTAACGACCCATTTAGCTATAAATGGGTCTATAAATGGGTCAATGACCCATTTTGACACCCATACCCGTGACCCCGAGCCCTCCTTCTCCCTCTCCCTCTCCCTTACGCCCTGCATCCTCAAGATTCTCTGTGGCTCTGCCGTCATTGTCTCCCTTCACAACTTCTGGATCCGACGAGGGCTCAACCTTGGCCAAACCCAGGCCAAACCCAATGTGGTCACCCCTCACCCTAGGTGCAAGAGTCAACCCCTCGCCGGGTGAGGGCGACCTTGACCTGTGAAGAAGAACATAAAACAATGAAAGAATGAGAAAATATTAGATACATCTCATGCTCCAGCATGGCAAACTAAAATGGCGGTGGGAGCGCAACACGTGTCCTTGTGGAACCCACATTCTGGAGAAAAAAAGAGGTGCTAATTTGAAAAAAATTCAGTCTTGGTTTTCTTTCTTCACACCTCTCTCTGTCTACCCTCGCTCTCTTTGTCCGACAAACTCCCTCTCTCTCTCCACCCTCCCTCTTTTCGACCGGCGAACCACCATGAGCAATCGACGAACTAGGAGGATACCGGCGAGACGACCGCGAGCAACCGACCGACGTGCGACCTCCCCCCCTCTCGCTCTCTCTCTCTCTCTCTCTCTCTCTCGCCCTCCCTCTTTCCGACCGGTGAACTACCTTGAGCAACCGACGAACCAGAGGATATCGACAAGATGACCGCGAGCAATCAACAGGCGTGCGACCTCCCTCTCTCTCTCTACCCTCCGTCTTTCCAACCGACAAACCACCGCGCCACCCCTCCGGCTCCGGATCTGGCCCCGACTCGTCCACGTCCCCTACTCTTTCTCTCCCCTTGCCTCTCTATCTGCCCTCCCTCTCTTCGCGGCGAACCACACCGGCGAACCACCGCGCCCCCCCTCTAACTCTAGATTTGGCACTGGCTTGTCCAGGTAATTTCTCGCTTTCTCTTTTATCTCTTTTTCTCTGTCTAATAGGGTGATAGAAGGGATCTTATAGGAGTTTAGCGATGCCTGAAAAGTCATTAGTTATGTTGTTATCGAATGGGTACCAATTTTTACTATGGGCAAAGCTTTCACTTGGTCCTAAAATTGCAAGTTTTCACTTCTTCTTTTTCCTGGTCATCATTCTGCATAGTTGCGATAATTCATTTACATGCCTATTTGGAAGCTAAACTCTAACACCCCTAGGTCGGGTTCAAACGTTCCAGATCTGGAGTCAGAGGGGGGCACGGTGGTTCACCGGTCACGCGCTAGTTCGTCGCGAAGAGAGGGAGGGCAGACAGAGAGGCAAGGGGAGAGAAAGAGCAAGGGATGGATGAGTCGAGGCTAGATCCGGAGCCAAAGGGGTGGCGCAGTGGTTCACTGGTCAAAGAGAGGGAGGGCAAAGAGAGAGAGGGAGGTCGCACGCCGATCGGTTGCTCACGGTCATCTCGTCAATATCCTCCTAGTTCGTCAATTGCTCGCGGTGGTTCACCAGTTGGAAAAAGCGAGGGCAGAGAGAGAGAGAGAGTTCGTCGGGGAGAGAGAGCAAGGGTAGAGAGAGAGGCACAAAGAAAGAACTCGCGACAGAAAACCCTCTCTCCAGCTACAGTAAAGGAAAATGTTCAAAATGGGCGCTTGAAATTATGGATCCCACAAGGACACGCGTCGCGCTCCCACCGCCTTTTTGTTTGCCACGCTAGAGCATGAGACGTACCTAATATTTTTTCTAAAAGAAGAGAGAGCAATGAGGAGAGAAAAACTTTTGTGACCACCGACCAAGGTGGCGTGGATGGTAGGGCTTTGGACCTCCCCGGTGGAGGCCAAGGTTCGAATCCCCGCAGCGGAGGCGGCGCTTAGCTACTACATGGTGACTTAAGCGTGACGTCGGGGTGGGGTTTTCCCGCTAGTATCGCCGGGGTTTACGGCGCACCGCTCGGTGCAAGCTCTGCTCCTCCCGTCCCAAAAAAAAAAAAAAAAAAAAACTTTTTGTGGGGTCCTTTATGGACACGTGTCACATATTGAATGGATTAATCAGGAGATGTCTTGGCACTCCAAGTGTACCTAATATTTTGTCGTATAGAGCAGGCATCTACACAGCAGGAAGCCATGTGGTAGCTCAAGAGGGTTCTCTCACGCATCATAGGACTATAGAACACTGTGACGTCGAGTCAAACAGTGCGAGCAACAGATTCTTCCTCCCGTTCAACCCCTGCGCTTTGTAGCTCCCAACCGTCCCAAAATCCACCAGTAGCTCCCTAGCGTAACTTGGGTCCCTTCTCGAAGCTTCCCTTGCAAGCTAACACCATGTCTGTCAGCGTGCCAATCGCACCAACCATGTGCCTGTCCCTAAACGGGTTCGTTGTTGTTTCAAAACAAAATAAGGTTGGATATAACAAGAACATGACTTAGATGAAATATCTCAAGTCTTAAATTAGATGGGAGATATGAAATAAATTGAATAAGATATCTAATATCCATAATATAAATGTTATTTTTTAATAACAAATTTTTAAATTAAGAAAATCTTAAATTATATTTGAATTCTAATATACATGCTTCTTGTTAAATTTATATTTTCCTATTAAAATTCCAACCTCTCTGGTATAAATTCGATTCGATAGAAACGGTTCAAAGCTATCGGACTGCTGCACAATCTAAGGAGGAATACTGTCAACTCGAATTCGAATTGCAGCAGGCCCAAGACTTGACAATACAAAGGTAGAGATATAAATGAAAGATCCCCCATGCACGTCCCATACTTGGGAACTCATCTCTCCGCTCTCTCACGAAGCACCTCTCTCTGTCTCTCTGTCTCTCTCTCTTCTGTTTCTACTCTAACGTCAATGTAGCGTAGGTGGTGGGCGTTTGACTAATGAGCTCGAGCGGGCACCAGACCATTCGATACATTGCCGTAAATCTTTAACCCTCTGGAGTTAAACTCCTGCTAAAACAAGGAGCCAAGGGGGCCACGGGAATTAAGGCAAATACGGTTCGACCGGTGAATGCAGATGGAAGATCTTTGACAGGAGCAATTTATGACCCTCTTCGTTTTAAGGCTGTACGCCAAATTATTCTCCAGCCACCCTACCTCGGTTTCTCTTGTTCTCTCTCTCTCTCTCTCTCTCTCTCTCTCTCTCTCTGATTACCTATTTATATTCTTCAATCTCTATGTAAGATCGATGCTAGAGTCGTTGTTCCGCATTCGAGAAATTACCCTCTCAACAATTTCCCGGTCCAGGAATTTCATCCCCTTTTTTTTCTTGGGTCATTTATTGTGTGTATTGTCGCATGATGGAGGAGCTTTCGGATTATAGTTCATGCAGCTCTGCGATCATGGCCTCCTCCAGTACTTGCAATGAGGTTCAGAAGTCCGAAAATGTCGATGTTTCCCGAACAATGGCCGGGGAATTCCCTTCCAGCCACTGCCTTTGCTAGCTGCTTGGCCATGGCTCTGCACGAAAACCCTAAAGACGATAACCCTAACGCCAGTCCGTGCAGAGGAGCTGGGGATGACGCCACCGTGGTGCTCCAAATCGGCCTCCCTAATTATTCAAGCGGATCGGCAGGTTCTTCCTCAGAGATTACAAGTCGGAGTGTGGGCGTGGAAAGATATTGGATCCCTACTCCGGAACAAATCCTCATTGGATTCACCCATTTTTCATGCCATGTTTGCTTCAAAACGTTCAACCGCTCCAACAATCTTCATGTAAGAAGAAGCTGAGAGTCGATTGGTGGACATATTTTTGGACCATTGGTTAGCTAAACATCATGTAGTAACACGCATCTATGACAAAAACTAATCGCAATGTGTGCGTTCAAGATCAAGTGTCGCAAACTGGTCGGCAGACTTGATGCGCTGCACCTTTTTCATCGACATGAGGCTAGAACTCGAGCCCATTCAATGAGTTTTCGTGTTTCCTTCTCCTAGCTTATGCATGAAATCTACTTTACTCCTGGTTGATCATGATATAACTATATAGTTATTATAGTTAAAATGATGTAGACAATAAAATTCCCACAAACATAACAATGAGTTTTGTGATTTTATTCTGAATTGGCTTGTGAATTGTGAAGGCTGTTGTTGTGAGTTTGTGCCGGTGCTCAATATCGTTATGAGTCTATTGAGAGGCTTGTAGGTAAACATACTAGTTTAAGATATCTTTGTGGGCTAGCCACCGGCAATAGAGACCTTGTCAAGGGGGGAGCTTGGTAGCCTTGTTTTCAGGCATTATGTGTGATCAAGTTAGATATTTGAGTTCAAGATTGACTAATGGAATGGACAATTGGCATGTGATTTTAATAAGATTAATCAATGAAATAAACCATTGATATGTGAATTGATGAGATTGATCAATGGACTAGATCATCCATTAATGTTTGTTATGATATTACTGATTTAATAATACTATTAAGATATGTATATAGTTATGTTAAAGCAATATTATTCATTCTTATCATGTATGTGTATTATACTAGACTTGAGATAAGTGAGTTTTGAACATTATTTTGTAAAGTGTATAGTAGATGCTTGATATGCCTAGAAGAGATATGCACTACTCACTTGACTATGGTTGCTCAACCCTTTCCTTCCCAAACATTTTAGGTTCCTCCATTAGTAGCCATTAATACTGGAGTGCTATCGACCGAGGCTTTTGGGAGCTAGACTTTCGGGTGTGATTTGAGGCAGTGTCTTGGGACGGAAGGATGGCCTTGTTACTCCTCCATCCCTATAGGATTTGAGGTGTGACATAATCAAAATGAACTCAAATTGAGCTGCGGGTGATTCGTCGATGCTGATGTTGACTAACTCACTTCGCACTCAATTAGAAGTCGTTGAGTGGAGTCGGAAAAAGAAGCACCTTTCTATGGTTTTAGAAATTGTGATTCTCAAAATCCTAGCGGGGCATGTTTTAGGAATCCGGACATCACAAGTTAGTTTTCTGTCGCTAGGAGAATCGTGCAATTCCGATACCAGACAAAAGAAGTATGTGCGCTCAAAGTTTAGTGAGCCGAACTGAAATTAGCCTATCGCAAAGCACCAACGGCATCACGGCAGACCACCGCAATCCGCAAACCCTCCTCGTCCCTGCGGCTTGAGCCACTGTTGTTCCTCTGACCACCCTCGTCACGATGGTTCACAAAGTCGTTAATGGCAATTACTGAGGAATTCTCTCTGTATGTATAGATGAAGATAATCAGCTCCAAGCCGTTACTTAGAGCACTACTACAACATTAGACCATCGCATGACTGGTGGGCGGGCGTTGGCGGACTGGTGCGCTCGTCATGGACGAAGAAAGGCTGCGAGAGTTTGGATCCAATGCTATCACGGGCTGCTTCACGAAGAAATCAACGCGAATGCATGTACGGAGAAAACAATAGAAACGTGGAAAACACTTTCTTGCAGCCTACCGTTTCACACGCATGCACAGAAAAAATGAAAACAACTGGAATTGGCGAGACCGATGTTTCAACGGGCCTCGGTACGGTCCAGACAAGACAAGAGGACTGCCTACAGAATCGTTCGGGTACATGGCCCAATCGCAAAGCAATGTCCGAACAAGCTTAATCTCTTCTGGGCGACAGCAGCACCTTGTTGATCACCTCGTCCAGGTTCAAGAACGACGACCCGGAAGGATGCGTTGCCTCTCGGGCCATCTCCTTCCACTCCATCGCCTTCCTCTTCATCTCCTTCCCTCTCTCCCCCTCCATCAGCTCCCTCACCTGCCTCTCCACTTCGTCCCTGTTCACGTTGCTGTCGATCTCCATCCCGATACCCCACTCCTGGCAGCTGTACCGGCAGTTCGTTTGCTGGTCCCCCAAGAACGGTCAGCACACCACCGGCACGCTGACCGCGATGCTCTCGATCGTGGAGTTCCACCCGCTATGGGTCAGGAACCCATCGACCGCCGGGTGGCTTAGCACCCGCTCCTGGGGGCACCAGCTCACCAGCAGGCTCCGCTCCCTTGTTGCGGCCAAGAAATCCGGAGGCAGGATTGCCGCGTCACCAACGACCAAGTCCGGCCTGATGACCCACAGGAACACCTGGCTGCTGCTCGCGAGGCCCCACGCGAACTCCACCAGCTGCGCCTGCGACATCACTGTGATGCTCCCAAAAAGTTCACATACACGACCGAGCCGGGCGGTTTCAAGTCCAACCACTCGAGACAGCCCAGGTCTTCCTTCCACATGTTGGATTTGATCGGCCTGGTGTCATCATCGGATAGTTGCTCCACGAGTAGGTGAAGGGGGCCGATAGTGTAGACGGGAGGGAACATGGCCTTAAGCGCGTCAAGGACCTCGTGCTCTAACCGCTCAAACGTATTGAAGACAAAGGCGGAGGCTCTCTTCACTCTCGCAAACTCGACCAAGCAAAAGTTGAGGATCGGATCATCCGGGTCAGTGGTTCGAAAGAAGCTCGGCAAGTCTCTCAAGTGGATGTTTCTCATCCTGGGTATCCAGTCGATGACGGTGTCCAAGTACCCGTTTGTCAAGCAGCTCGCATCTGCAAATTGAGGGTCGATCAAGTGAACCAGGTGACTATACACGGCCATGGTCCTCATAAAGGGTCAGATTCTCCGGAAATTTAAAAGTGCGTCGTTCGATGTTTATGGTGTCACACGGCATTATATGTGTTGTCAATTCATTTGTCATACTTAGAATAGGGAAAGCATTAGAATATTGTCGAAGGATATACGAAATGATTACGTAAGCTCCTAAATCAGATAGTTCTTTATTAATGACATTGTTGTATACTCACTGATCATATAAATCAGGAACAAACAAAACTGAAGAATAAGACAACAAACCAAACTTTTGAAAAAGAAACAACAAGGAAAATCTTTAGCTGTAAAAAAATTTGCTTGGTTGACATGCTAAGTGAGATCACCTAAATTAGACAAGTTATTTAGTAATGCATACCTTTGAGTGGAACAAGACCCTTATCAATGAGACTACGAAACTGCGCGTAGGCCATGAAAGCACACGCACTCATCGGCCAGAACAGGACCTCCGGCACGCCGACCGCCTCAGTGGTGTTGAGTGTGAAAGTCATCAAGCTGTCCGACACCACACAGCTCACCGGCGGGGAACCCGACATCACGCTCTCCTCGTTGAGCCTCTCGATCAGGTCCTGGAAGTGGGGTAGGCAGCACTTCTGCGTGGACTGGCAGAGGGACAGGATGTCCTGGGTGACGTCTCCGTTGGAAGGTGGCAGGCCGTCGGGGATGGTGCGGAACCGGAAAGACGGAAGGCCGTCGAGGGAGGAGGGGCCGCGGGACCGCATAAGGCGGTTGTGGTTGTACTCGGTGTTGACGAAGGTGACGTGGAAGCCCCGGTGGTGGAGGAGCTTGGAGAGGTTGAGCATGGCGTTGATGTGGCTCTGCGCTGGGAAGGGGATGCACACTGCGTGTGGCTTTAGGCTCATCTTCTTCCGCGTCTTGAGTGTTTTCTTCCTTTCGGTATGGAAAAGAGAGATGGCAATTGTCATGGGAAGAAGGTAGGTTGGGGTACATTTATAGGCCGGGAGACCCTTTTGATATACGTCGGTTTGTTGGCAGGTTTGATGAAAAAAATCAACATTAAATAGTATTTGCTTAAATATTTCGCCATTCAGATGATATAAAAAGATGAGTCCAAAGAAAATCATTTCGATCAAGAAAGACATCTCCCTAACTTTGAGAAAATGGATTTTCTTCAGAAAATCATCAACGATTTTTCCGAATACGTCAAGATCGTCCCTAATGATTGGATCCAGGTGCTTAACAGGCGAACCCAACGCCCCCAAGTCGACGGACCATAGAGGACAGCAACTAGACTTGGATCCTCGACGTTCAGACGTAGGTCCCTCGGTAGCCACAAGCTTTAGGGTCATACTCGAGATTTTTCTTCTTCTTTTTTTGTCGTGCGTTTCCTTACTTTCCTATAACTAAAGACTTCCATCTTATTAGCAAAAGTAACCAAAAAAAAAAAAAAAAAAAATCATTTTTTAAAGAAATTATCGGAAATATTTTTCAATAAAATTCGTTTCTTATAAAACAATCAGAGTTAGTAACTTGGGGAGGAGAAAAATGGATTTGTAATAAGGATTATTAACAAAGGTTAATGGTAATAAAAATTCAAAATCGGTACATTTATCATAAATTAATTTTTTGACTACTAAAAATCCCAAATGGGTACACTTATTGCAAATTTATTCTCCATTAAAAATCATAAATTGATATATCTATGATAAATGAAATATAAAACTCCAAATTAGTACACCTATAAAATATCATATGTCATCTAACTTGACAATTTGAAAGTAAAATTTAATGAAAACTAACAAAGATTAAATTTATCATATGTGTACCAATTTGGATTTTTTAGTCAAAAAATTAATTTTGGATAAATTAATTTTAGGCATACTAGTTTAGGGTTTTTCGTAATATTATTCCTATCATAAATACGGAATGATGTTCAAATAAGTGAATTTTTTTCAAAAAATCGATTTACCATCTGCCAACATTAATTTATAGATCAATCATACACAACTATCATTATTATTCACGAGTTCTATATATTGAAATCGATGACTCATTATTGAAACGTACGGGTTTATATACGCATAGTTCAATTATTTTTTCGTTTACGTGGTCCTACTTTTTGTGAGCAATAGCAAGCCCCCACCCTAACATCCGGAGCTCAATAGCAGATTAAAAATTCTATTTGATACCATTTCAATCTTTGGATTTTTAAGGGAATATTTATACATTTTTGTTTTGGATTCGATGACTCCGATATCTTCTAGAGTGTCAAAACTAGTACTTCAAAAACACCATATAGTTATTTTCATCCGAAATTAAAGAATCTGTTTCCTAAAACCTAAAACAATTAGCTGAAATTAAAAAAATAGAGTTTCGTAGTCGAATATTGGAACATTGGGAATTTACATTCCCAGATCCTAAAAGGAAATAGGCAAGTTCATTTGTTTTGAGGATAATGAATTATTTGAATTACATTTTTCTCAAAATGATCATTTATATCACTTGAAATAATTAGATAATGAAAAACATTTTGATTGCGGGCAACAATTTTTATTTAAAATATTAATTAATGGTGAAAAAAATTTCATTCATTTATTTTGTTAAGCAATACAAGTGATTAGTTTTAGGAAAATATTTTCTTAATCATTTATTTTTTTCACAAAATAAACGCACCAATAGTGTCTTATCAAAAATGAAACTATGAACATTTTTTTAACACTACAGTAGGCAAGATTCTAATTCTTATATAGATGTATTTTTCATCGAATGAATTAAATAGCCATTTTCTTTTCTTTTTTGAAATTCTTCACCACATATGTAGGAACTTTCTTAGCGAATTAAGTACTTTTTTTCTTTTAAGTTTAGTCAAATCTTTCAAGTCAAAACTTACTATGGTTATCGGCCGTACTCTTTGTGCTAATCTAGCAATCTGACATCACAAGTACAAAGGCTCGGCTATTCAAAGACTCGGTTATTAAGGGCGCGTTTATAACGTTTTACATTCAAAAATTATTCAAGAGAACGAAATAGAAAAACTATTTATGTTCCAAGGAAATAATTTTTTACCGAAAGACGCGTTTTGTAAACTTATTCCGGGAATTAAAAATAAATAGAAACACGTTTGGTAAATTTATATTCTTTTTTTGTTTCTTTTAATTTTTTAATTTTTATTTTTTTCCTTTTTATTTTTCTTTTTTTTTTCATTTTTTTCTTTTTTTTTTTTTTTTTTTTTTTCTTTTGGCCGGTCTGGACCCGCCTCGCCCGCCTCGCCTAGCCACGAGGCTCGGCTTGCCTTGGCTAGGCAAGCTCGCCAAGCTCGCCTAGCCATGGCGAGGCGAGGCCAAGCCTCGTCGGCACGGGTGAGCTTGGCCTCGCCTAGATCCGGCGAGGCCGAGCGTCGCCGCCCCTAGCGAGGCTCGGTCTCGCCGCAAGGCTCGAGCTCGCCGGATGGCGGCGAGGCCAAGCCTCGAGCGAGGCTCGGCCTCACCTTGGCTGGGCGAGCTTGGCCTCGCCTCGTTGGGGGCCGGCCTCGACGGAGCTGGCGAGGTCGCCAACCCTCAACGGCATCGCCGCTCTCAACGGCGCCGGCCAAAGAAAAAAAAAAGAAGAAGAAAAGAGATGAGAGAGAAGTGTTTCTTCAAAAGTGTTTCGGAACAAAAAACAACTTTTTTTTTTCTCATTTCCGTTCTTTTTTGTTCCGAGAACAAAAAAACAGATTTTTAACAAAAATCTCAAAAGTGTTTCGCAAAAAAACTTTTTTTTTTTCTTTCCGTTCTTTTTTTGTTCCCGGGAACAAAAAAACAAAAAATCTGCTCTTAAACAGAAAAAAAGAAGTGAAAACATGCATGCCCTAAGTATAAGCATTAAGTTTATGCTAATATCCTAACTCTAAAGAGGTTACGCGCATTTAATACAATTGGAGCATATAACCTTCAAGTTTTTAGCTGGAAATCCATTTAAGGTTGGTTAGCAACAGGCGTATTCATATTAAACAATTGGCTTAATTTCAATCATAGGTTTCAAATCATAGGTTAGTAAAATATAGTTGAAAAAATAAGGATCCTAATTATTGAAAACGTAAAAGATTGAAAACTTTCCTCGTTATATTGAGTCGTTTTGTTTGCGGATTACGTGCCGCATGATCCATGTTTGACCTCAGCATAGGAGAAAAAGAATGTATATAAACGCCACTCAATGATATAATCCTAATTATAATTATTTCTTCAAACTATTCTCTAAGGAAAACGTGTATCAACGCCACTCAATGACAAAATCCTAATTATAATTATTTATTCAAATCATTCCCTAAGGAAAACGTGTGGGGCAACGAGCTTAAAGAGGAGAAGAAATTCAGTTGGTCTTCTTCTTAGAGGAAGTGGTGGCAGAATAAGATAATAAGTTATTCAACCAATCATGTATTTGGTAAATGTTCAAATTTGGCTAGTGCCCTCAAAGTGGGATTATCAGGTCCATACGGTAATACGACTATTATTATCATTATTATTATTATTATTGATCCAATGCTATCACCAGCCGCCATTTCATTGCCTATTGCACAAAAATAAATGGAAATAAATCCAAGCCACGAGACTGAAGTTGATAAGATCCAGACAAGAGGACCGTCTAAAGAGTTCTTCTCATACATTCCGCAATCGCAAACGAATTTCCAAACAAACTTTAATCTCTTCTGGGCGACAGCAACACCTTGTCCATCACTTCGTCCAGGTTTAAGCAGGACGACCCGGAAGGACGCGTGGCCTCCCGGGCCATCTCCTGCCACTCCATCGCCTTCCTCTTCATCTCCTTCCCTGTCTCCCCCTCCATCAGCTCCCTCACCTGCTTCTCCACCTTGTCCCTCTTCACGTCGCCGTCGATCTCCATCCCGATCCCCCACTCCTCGCAGCTGTACCGGCAATTCGTCTGCTGCTCTGCGAAGAATGGCCAGCACAACATCGGCACGCCGGCCGTGATGCTCTCGATCGTCGAGTTCCACCCGCTGTGGGTCAGGAACCCGCCGACCGCCGGGTGGTTTAGCACTCGCTCCTGGGGGCACCAGCTCGCCAGCAGGCTCCGCTCCCTTGTCGTGGCCGAGAACTCCGATGGCAAGATCGCCGTGTCGCCGACAACCAAGTCGGGCCTGATGACCCACAGGAACATTTGGCCGCTGTTCGCGAGCCCCCATGCGAACTCCACCAGCTGTGTCGGAGACATCACTGTGATGCTCCCAAAGTTCACGTACACGACCGAGCCGGGCGGTTTTGAGTCGAGCCACTCGAGACAGCCCAAGTCTTCCTTCCACAGGTTGGACCCGATCGACTTGGTGTCGTCATCGGGTAGTTGCTCTGTAAGGAGATGAAGGGGGCCAAGGGTGCAGATGGAAGGGAACGTGGCCTTAAGAGCGTCGAGGACCTCGTGCTCTAACCGGTCAAACGTGTTGAAAACGATGGCCGAGGCTCTCTTCGCTCTCTCGGTCTCTCTCAACACGAAGTGTATCATCAGGTCATCCGGGTTAGTGGTTTGGATGAAGCTCGGTAAGTCTCTCAACCGGATGTTTCTCATCCCGGGTATCCAGTCGATGATGGTGTCTAGGTACCCGTTTGTCAAGTAACTTGCATCTGCAAATTGACAGTCAATTAATCAAACCGCTTGACCATTCATGGAAATGTTTTCACATCTAAAATTCTACTTTTGACTGTTGACTTAGTTAAATACTCTACCTAGTAGAAAACTGTGAATATTCGGCCACTGACTAATCATGCAAATCCGGAACAAAATAAACTAAACAATGTGAACTGCAAACCAAATACACAAAAGAGAAATGAAAAAATCATTAGCCGTAGACCTTCCAAGTGGGAATACTTAAACAAACCAAATCAGACCTTTATTTAGTAATGCATACCTTTGAGTGGAGTAAGACCCTTGTCAACAAGATTGCGGTACTGTACGTAGCCCATGAAGCCGCACGCGCTCGTCGTCCAGAACAGGACCTCTGGCACACCGATCGCCTCAGCGGCGTCAAGCGTGAAGCTCATCACGCCGTCCGACACCACGCAGCTCACCGGCGGGGAACCCGACGTCGTGCTCTCCTCATTGAGCCTCTCGAGCAGGTCCCGGAAGTAGGGCAAGCAGAACTTACTAGTGGACTGGCAGAGGGCGGGGATATCCTGGGTGGCGTCGGCGACGTCAGAGGGTGGGAGGCCGTCGGGGATGGTGCGGAACCGGAACGATGGGAGGCCGTCGAGGGAGGAGGGGCCGCGGGAGCGCAGGAGGCGGCTGTGGTTGTACTCGGTGTTGACGAAGGTGACGTGGAAGCCCCGGTGGTGGAGGAGCTTGGCGAGGTTGAGCATGGGGTTGATGTGGCCCTGGGCTGGGTAGGGGATGCACACTGCGTGCGGCTTTTGGATCATATCTATCGAACCCATCTCTCTCTTCTCTTTCTCTTCTATGTGTTTTGATCGTTTCTCTTGCTGTTGCTCTCTTGCTCTCTTCTGGGAGAGAGGGTACGTTAGGTTTTGTTCTATTTATAGGCCGGGCGAGATCGAGATCGAGATGGGAACGAGGGTTTCATGTCGGCGAGCGATCCCGGCGACTTGGAAAACGTGTGAGAGACGTAATGAGGTGCGGGATGAGAAGAGCGTGACCAGGCTCGACCGGACGGTCAAATTACGGCTTCCGTTTTCTTAATAGGGGAAAAATGGCACCGCCACGTTCACCTGTAGATCTTGAAACCCCAAAAATTGGGTCGACGCCCATAATGCTTGGCGCGTTCTGTTGGTTCCGCTATAAAAATAAATAAATAAATAATGATTGCTTTTTTTCTTTTAGTGGTTTGACTAATTCAGAAAATTGAATCGATGAAAAAAAAAATTAATCAATCAAAACTCATGCTTAAATTTAGAAAAAGATTAAGTAACTTTTATATTTTTGGATAGGGGTTGATTTTCGCTATTGCAAGACCGTCATCAATGATTGGCTCCAAGTGCTTAACAGACGGACCTAAGACCTCAATGCCCAAACCTTTGGAAACTGGTAGCTGGATTTAGATCCCAATGCATGAGCCAAACTTGAGTCCTAAGGGTGTATTTGGCTCATTTTCTTTGAAATGAATGAGACCTGTAATTCAATGGGAAGAAAAATGAATTTATAGTGAGATATGTGATAAACATTGAATGATGTTCTTTTTTTTTTTCACAAAAACATTGAATGATGTTCAGACAAGGGAAATATGTTCAGACAAGGGAAATATTTTTGAAAATCGATTCCATCTGTTTATGTTGTCTTATAGGCTAAATTTACACCATCATTATCCCCATTCTCGTGTTCTCCATATCAAACTCTACGAACCATTTTTCAAAGCAGCAGATGCATGCACGCTTGGTGTGGGCAAAACTTTTAGACATGCGCAGCATGAGCAATCAAAACTGAATGTCGATCTTCGTGCACTTAAAAGAATTCGAAACTTACCGAAACCAAAAAAAAAAAAAAAAAAAATGTTATGCGATTCATCAATCCAATTCTATTTTAGCCACTAATCAGGTGAATCCCACGGTGAGATGCACATAATTGACTATCAAGAGAATAAGGGTTGGCATAATATACGAATGATGCAGTATACATCTCGAAATTTATCCTGGCCTGATGACTATTTTTTTGGACTGTTGTTATCCGCTTTTCTTTCGTGTTCCGAAATCCCGGCCACAGAAAAGCAGTGCGAACTGGGAAGCCAAATTTGAGCAAAAGGGCGACCGCACAACGCACGCTGCAATTTTCTATTCACGTGTGCCCGACTTTTCCCAGGTAGAACAGTAGAACGAAAAGTCCATCCAACACTATTCGCAGCCGTGGTTGGATCTTGAATTCTCTTTTGGCTTTGACGATCGAGACTCGCTTGTTGACTGTCGAAAGGTTTCAGGATCTCTTCCGCAATTGAGGATCCGCAACAGATGGTCGGAATGTAAGATTGGATTTTAGGTAACGAGAGAATTATTCGACAATATTAGCAAAATACTATGGTCTAAGAAAAATGCTTTGAGAGGTCAAAGGCCATGGGGAGATACTGTCTACGATCAATGGATTTCCAATTCGAGCTCTAATTCCTCCATCCATTCATTCGTTCCATCATATGTCTCCCCATCAATAGAATCTCAAGATTGGATTCCGTGCTTGTGTTGCCAATGAATTAATAGTGTGTTTGGTAACATTTCTATTTTAGAGAACAATTTCTTTTTAGAAATATTATTTTTCCATTTCTATTTCCTGTAACAATTTCTTAGTAAAAGAGCGTGTTTGGTAATTATACAAAATTTATATTCTTATAATAAAAAGAAATATAAATGTGTTTGATACAACTCATGAATTTTTTTAAAACATAGAATTTCTTTTTATTTTTTAATATATTTTTTAATTTTTCTTTTTTTCCTCTTTTCTTCTTCTTGCTCTCGACAACGGTAATCAACAAGGCAAGGTGGTGAATGGCAGGAGGCATGAGGTGGCAAGAAATAAAAAGAAAAGAAAAGAAGAAAATGACTTATTTCTAAAAATTGTTCTCCATAATAATAAGTTACTTTTTCTACTTCTTATTTTTGTTCTAAATTATTCCCTAGCTATTTTTCTATTCCGGGAAGTAGAAAAATTAATTGACATTACCAAATAGATTTTTATTCTTTTTTTTTCCAAGTCACAAAAGAATAGAAAAACAAAGAAATAGGAACATTAACAAACAAGCTATAAGTAACCATTTTTATTATCTTTTTGTTAAAAGGAATGAATTATGTAGCCATTTTCTTTTTCTTCTTATCACGTAAAGTAGCAACTTTCTTGCAGAGCAAATTAAGAGATTTTTTGACTTCATTGAATATTTTAAGTTGACTCATATTATGCTCGCCAGACGTCAAAGGGACTTGTACAAAAGGCTAAGCCATCTAGAGATTCGCTTCACATTGTACGCCTCATGAATTGATTAGATATAAACATTCAACTTATAAAGGTATCGTGACTCGAAAGAGATTTACACGTATTTAGTCACATTTTAGCGGCTGATTTTGACTTTTGGTTAGCTGAATGCTTATGCAAATTAAAGAACTGGTCTTTACTAAGTTGCAATTCCTAGGCTAGTCAAATAAACCTCACAAGCAAATGACGAAAGAGGTTGAAATTTGAAATAATTTTCCTCTTATAACGTAAATTATATTTCGCGGGTTACGTACCTCATGACCCATGTTTGACGTCAGCAATGGAGAAGATGTGCAAAAATTTCAATGAGCACATGGATTGTTTCGCCTCCAGCCCATACGCTCATTTACAATCATGTCTTCTAGATAAATATTTGGTTAGATATTTTAGTTATAGGGATGTCTTTAATTATATTTTATTCAAAATAAATTATTTTTCAAAGCATTGATTGTACAGATGTCTCTAAGACACTCATTAACAAAATCTCAGTTACATTATTGTCTCTTCGAATTGATGTCAATATGGGTCGACGAATTTAAAAAGGAGAAGAAATTCAATGAGCCCTTTTTTTACATTAAGTGGCGGCCGTATAAATAATCAATTATTCAACTACCCATTGACTCTATATAAGTCCAAAGTTAAGGAAAATAAATTAATAAGCGCCCTAAGGGACTACAAAAATAAAAATACACATTTCTCAACATACTTTGAAGTTTGGAAAATAAACGTAATTTCACATTTTAACGGAAACACTTGCTTAACATTTCAATTGTCATAACACATTTATTGAGACTTAATAAATAGCCAAAGGACACTCCATGACATTTTATGGTGTGCTTGTTTCACGAAAAAATAGATTTGGAAAATAACAAAATACATTTTTTTTTATTCATGAAAATATTTAGGCATAAATTATTATAGATTATGAAAATATTTTTTATTAATTAATTATTTCAAACGACGGAAGCATTCATTCTTAAAATAATATTTTTTAAATAATTTATTCTTCACGAAATGGATCAAGCCTGTACTTGGAATTTATTAGGTTGTTGCCCTTCAATGAAGTAGATGAGCCGATTTAACCTCATAAATGTACCTCTCAGTTCTGTCAAAAATTCTGAGGACAAGCAATGGCCACCGAATCATCAAGGGAACTGATTAAAAAAAAAAAATCAAGGGAACGTGACCCGAGACGAGCATATCCTCATCACCAACCGGTCCTCCTCGCCGCCACTGAAACAGTTCCTATCTCATCGCACCATCGATTCCAGTGCTGGTTGGGACCATCAGGGCCTGACCGAACACGACGCGCCGAAGCATACTTGGAACCCGCCGATCGAAAAGCTAAGTTGGAGGAGATGCATGATCGATCCGTTGAGGATAAGCACGATTGAAGAGGGATAATATGCTCACTCTCCATAGATGCAGAGAATTGAGGTGGACATTCGAATATTCTCTAACAAAGGAAATTATCTTGAAAAAATATCTCCGACGGGAGGCAATTCCTTCTATCAGGAAACTGTTGTCAACACGGTCCCCTACCGAGTGCCCCACATCAAGTCTCGCCCATGGAGCCGGATTTAACTTTTGCTCATATAAAAAACAAGTGAGGGAACATCTGTTCAGCAACTTGTATAGATTTTTCAATCAAATCTACTTGAGAGAGCAAAAGCTCTCTCCCCGTATCTTGACCACAAAAAAGAAGTTCCACTTGCAAAACTTACCCTCGCCTACCAACTTGGTTAGACACATGGGCAATTTCTCTCGCACTCACCTATTTGTCCTGTTGCATATTTTGGTTTGAATGATCGAAATAATTTTTTCTTTTTCCCTTCTTTTCTTTTTATTTTTGTTGTGACAATACAGTACAATGCTAGGTTCACCGTGTTGTAGGGACAAGGAAAGAACTTCCATATTCATTCTTCATCTATCGCCATGGAAAGTGTTCCATCAATCTCCATATGAAGATGAAAATTCTAGATGAAAATTCTTTCACATCACAGCTTTCACTCATCTTTGAGTAGACAAGTCCGAGTTTTGTACCAAAGAATGTATAAGGATCCATTATTGTTGGGACACGCTTGCAACAGAACTTCGATGTATAGAGAAAATGGGTTCAATTAGTTACCTAAGTTGGCTCGTACTAGGGGGCTATCTCTCTCTTGCAATTACCCTAAGATGAGGTATCGGGACTTTTCTCTATGTCCTTATAAGTGTGATATATATTTTAGCCATGTTAATCGATGAGCCTTCTATAGTGAATTAGAATGTATGTAGGAATAAATCCCTTGGATCATTGCAATTGCCCCGGTTGGCAACTAGGATCTCCATCACGGTTGCATTTTATTTGTTTACCTACTTTTGTTTCTTGGAATGGATCCGACGATTATAAATTGATTGAAATTCAAATTTACTAATTTAGGGACAATTTTGGACATCAAGCCTGCATTCCTGTAATGCGTGATCCCAATTGACTTAAATGGGCATTTTGTCCAGAGAAGAATGACCATGATGGCACAATCGAAATTTGATTTCAAACACTAAATAGTCCCAATGGTACATTGTTTGCCTGATGAACGGATTTGTAAATGTCATGTATCTATTGATTGAAAGTCATTGTCAAAGGACAGTGAATTTAGGCATCAAACAGAAGTTCTCAAAATGCATGTTCTCGACCAACTTAAGCTTGACATCTCATCACAAGAAGTACATCGGGTGATGTTCCCAGCACAACCAAAGTCGAGTTTCAACATGGAGGAATCCGGCCGACACATTCAAAAGATGTGTTAGAGATGAAATGGTTGACCTAATCTCGCTTAATGTAGAAATATGGAAAGATGATGATTGTTGAAGGTATTAAATTATATCTCGATTTTAAGCATTTGTAAAATTCGATTCGTTGGACGCTTGAAACAGCATAAAAGAGGAAATAAAATAGAATAACAAAAAAAAAGGAACAAGATTTTTCTCTTTCTTTATCTGCAGGAGGAGCCGAATTCTTCTTTTCTTTATTCATGGTGGGGTTCAAAGTCAAATATTTGACTTTGGGCACAATTTCCACACCTGTGTTTCTTTTAGCCGATGAAGAAAAGGAAAGAATTCGTCTGTACGTGGAGCCTAAAACAGGTAGTGGGCCCAAGTCAAGACTTTGACTTTCACACATATATAAAAGACGTGTAGCCTACAAGAGAAAAAGTTGCTGAAGCCCTCTGCACGTAGAAAAGAAAGGAGGGCCGCGGCTGAAACCCTATGAAGGAAAAGGAGCCGCGCGTCTAAGCTACAGAGAGCCGTGCACGTTGTACTTTAAGCTTTGCACGAATTTTGTGCCATAAGTTTATGTTCAAATGAATCATTTATTTATAAACATTTTGAATTTTTGATTAAATCTAAGTGTGAAAATATTCGAGTGTATGAAGCGATTATAAACTTCGATTCTCCGGTTATAATGGATTACTTGCTGTTGGTTCTCCCCATAAATGTAGGTACTGATATTCGAACTGAATCATATAAATTTATGGTGTGTTTATTATTTTTCGTTTATTTCTCTGGTAATTTTGCGTTGATGTAAATTACAAGATCCTATCGTTTTCGCATATTATATTCCAACATAAGGTACAAGGATGGCCACAATTTCAAACTAGAAGCAAGGACCCGAGAAGACTATGAGAAAGAGTCCATTCGTGTGTAGAGAAACCAGGCATGGGGACGACCACTTCCCCTTGTCTTGCCTTTGACAATTGGCATGTTACCATCGATCATCCCCCCGGACAGAGCGGCCAGCCCTACAAGCTCAAGTTGATGAGTAATTCCAACAATTAGAAAGGCACGTGAGACTACTTTTATTTCAATTATTTATCAATTCATCATATTTGTATTCACCCTTTCAAAATATTGTGTAATCTTTTTCTCGATGCACTAGATTAGATTAATAAATTATAAGGGTGTGCTTTAAATATTGCGTTTTTAAGAATTTACATTTTGCTTTCACCCCATCTTTCATATTATTATTTTCACGAACCTCCTTTTTTGCCTCTTTTTTTTTTTTTTTTTTTTTGTGATGCTGGGTTACCATGTGATGCTCACGGGATTTTCAGGATGCGTAGGGTGTAATCTCTTCTTAAATTTTGTAACACGTATTGCCGTTTTGCTCTCACTTCAACTTATATAAATGGGAAAAGGAAGAACTTGACAACATTAACATTGGATTTATAGGTTTAAATCATCTAATCAATAATATAAATAAATAAAAATTGGAAAACTGTCAAAAAAAAAAAAATTTTAAATGAAAATAAGCGAAATAGAAATTCTAAAAGACGCGAAACTGACACCACCAAGATAAGATAACCAAAAACTTAACATTCGATAGCGAGAGGTAGTTACTGTCGCCAGAAGAAAACAACCTACAATGACCGTTGACAACCAGCTCTCCAGCTCCCCCACCCCTTACGGCACACTTTGGAGTTTCATCAACCTCCTTCTAAATATTTTTTTCCATTTTTTTGAAATTCTTGAATCTTCCTATTGATTTTCTAATTATCGTACAAAGATTATAAGTTATGCGGTCACCGGTAATAACGAGTTATATTGATAAAGCCAAATTAGACTACTCATTTCTTAATCTTTCACCAACTCGTTATATTGCTATTTATCCTTTTAAAAGATGTATTAGATTAAAGTAACAAATTGAGGAGTATTTTTTGCATTTTTTAAGATTTGTAGTTCTTTGGAAATTTGATAGCAAAATGACATCAGATACAAAACTTTCACGAAGTGTGATGGGAAAGTTAAAAAGCCAGCCAAAAAAAAAAAATCAAAGAACAAAGAAAAGGCAAGATCCCAGATCTAAAGACATGCTGAATTGCAGACTAAGTTGTCCGGTTCGGAATATCAGACGAAGCACGTATATCCAATTGGGCCATAGCATTCCTATGAAATTTGAGCCCAATTCGTTTTTTACTTGAAACATCCTAACATGGGGAGCCCAATATTAGGAAGTTGAATGAAACATCCTATAATCGTGCACCAACTGCTTCATGCGTATAGCAGCTGCACGGATATAGATACGCAAACTGTTAAAATAATTAAACATTAAATTGTGTATTCATTTAACAGTTTAAGATTTTAGAATTTCACAAAATTTCACAAAATTTCACATGATATCATACCTTTAAAAATCCTAAATTCAAAATTATTTTCAAATTTTGGACTCATGTGTCGGAGCGTGTCGAAAAAGAGTTGACCACTAGACCTCATTTGTCTTTCCAATTAAATATATCTACGCATGGTACCAAGCAAAAAAAGATCAGAATGAATGTAAGAATAAATATTAAAATAATTAAATATAAAAGTGTGTCTTTATTTAATAATTTAAACTTTTAGAATGGTAATTTATAAAATCTCACGCAAACAATTTCAAGTGACGAGAGTAAAGTTGACGCGACCTAGACAAGATCCAGACAAGAGGACTCTAAAGAAATGTGCGAACAAACTTTAATCTCTTCTGGGCGACAACAACACCTTGTCGATCACCTCATCCAGGTTCAAGCACGACGACCCAGAAGGACGAGTGGCCTCTCGAGCCATCTCCTTCCACTCCATCGCCTTCCTCTTCATCTCCTTCCCTCTCTCCCCCTCCATCAGCTCCCTCACCTGCCTCTCCACCTCGTCCCTCTTCACGTCACCGTCGATCTCCATCCCGATCCCCCACTCCTGGCAACTATACCGGCAGTTCATCTGCTGCTCCGCAAAGAACGGCCAGCACACCACTGGCACGCCGGCTGTGATGCTCTCGATTGTGGAGTTCCAGCCGCTGTGGGTCAGGAACCCACCGATCGCCTGGTGTCTTAGCACCTGCACCTGGGGGCACCAGCTCGCCAGCAAGCTCCGCTCCCTCGTCATGGCCGAGAACTCCGGTGGCAAGATCGCCGTGTCACCGACCACCAAGTCGGGCCTAATGACCCACAAGAACGTTTGGCCGCTATTTGCGAGCCCCCATGCGAACTCTACCAGCTGTGTCGGAGACATCACTGTGACGCTTCCGAAGTTCACGTACACGACCGAGCTGGGCGATTTCGAGTCAAGCCACTCCAGACAGCCCTGGTCTTCCTTCCACAGATTGGACCCAATCGACCTGGTGTCGTTACTGGGTAGTTGCTCCGTCAGGAGATGAAGGGGACCAAGGGTGTAGATAGGGGGCAACATAGCCTTGAGAGCGTCGAGGACCTCGTGCTCTAATTGGTCAAACGTGTTAAAAACAATGGCCGAGGCTCTTTTCGCTCTCTCGGTCTCGACCAAGCAGAAGTCGACCATCGGGTCGTCTGGGTCAGTGGTTCGGATGAAACTCGGTAAGTCTCTCAGGCGGATGTTTGTCATACCGGGTATCCAATCGACGACGGTGTCTAGGTACCCATTTGTTAAGTAACTTGCATCTACAAATTGAGAATAGATCAACTAAACCGTGTAATCATACATGGCCATGATTCTCACAAAAGATCCATTCCAACCATGTTGTTCGATGTTTATGGTGTCACATGGCATAGTTTGTGCTGTCAATGCTTTTGTTACACTTTTTTATTCTTTGGTCTAAACTTTCGTTATACTTAGATAAGGGAAAACATTAGAGTATTGTTGAAGGTCATAGGAAATGATTAAAGTCATAAAGAATACGTAAGCTCCGTAGAAAGTCAAGGTTCTTACATATCAAATTTTTTTGACAGTTGACTGAGTCAAAGTACTCAATACAGGACAAAACTATGAACAGAAAATCAAACCCACAAAAGAGAAATGAAAAACTCATTAGCCGTAAATCTGCTGAGACTTGAATTAATTAATGCATACCTTTGAGAGGAGCAAGACCCCTGTCGATAAGACTGCGATACTGCACGTAACCCATGAAGCCGCACAAGCTCGTCGTCCAGAACAGGACCTCCGGCACGCTGACCGCCTCGGCGGCATCGAGCGTGAAGCTCATCACGCCGTCCGACACCACGCAGCTCACCGGTGGGGATCCCGACATCGCGCTCTCCTCATTGAGCTTCTCAAGCAGGTCCCGGAAGTAGGGCAAGCAGGACTTCTGCGTGGACTGGCAGAGGGCGGGGACGTCCTGGGTGGCGTCGGCGTCGGAAGGCGGCAGGCCGTCGGGGATGGTGCGGAACCGGAAAGACGGGAGGCCGTTGAGGGAGGAGGGGCCGCGGGAGCGCAGGAGGCGGCTGTGGTTGTACTCGGTGTTGACGAAGGTGACGTGGAAGCCCCGGTGGTGGAGGAGCCTGGCGAGGTTGAGCATGGGGTTGATGTGGCCCTGGGCTGGGTAGGGGATGCACACCGCGTGTGGCATTTGGGTCATATCTGTCGAACCCATCTCTCTCTTCTCTTTCTCTTCTCTGTGTTTTGATCGTTCCCTTGCTATTGCTCTTGCTCTTTTCTGGGCAGGAAGAAGAGATGGGCGAGAGAGGTACGTGAGGCTGTGGTCTATTTGTAGGCGGGGCGAGACAAGTGGGGAAGGACCGGTTAAACGTCGGTGAACAATCCCAGCCAACTTGGAAGACGTGAGAGAGACGAGCGGGGAGGGACGTCGGCACTCAAAAAGCCAAGCTGGAGGACGACGTGAGACGGTGAGAGAGACGCGAAATTTGTCGGAAGATCTTGAATTCCAAAATTTGTGGTTATTAAAAAGAAAAAGTAATTTTTTTTTTCATGACTTAAGGAACCGGTAAGCCGATAGCGGGCGGGCAAACCTTGGGGCCCACGGAGGAACCCACTATCCCGTGAAGTGAGTAAGTCCACCTGCAGGCAAACCCTAAGGCCCACGGAGGAATCCACCACCCTATGAAGCGGGTAAGTCCGTCGCTACTTGGGAATTCGAACTTAAAGCCCAAAACCAACGGCACCACTCAATGCAATGGTTAAAAATAGCAATTTATTTATCTTTAATGATCTAATTAATTTAGAAAAACGAGATTATCCAAAACTTTTTAATAAAACAACCTAAACTTAAATTCAAAAAAATTATGTAAGTTATTTTTCTTTTATTCGACTTGATCTTCACAATTACAAAACCATCATCAATAATTGAACCCAAATGCTTGACAATTGAACATAGGGTCCCCGATGGCTGGACCTTGGAAGCCTACAGCTTGATTTAGATCTTCAGTAATAGGACATTGACCCCTTGACAGCTAGACTTGAGGCCTTGCACCTAAACTCGAGTCTTTAGATTCGTACGTGCATTTCATAGTTTTCCTAAAATAATAATGTAAAAAGAAAAAAAAAACCAAACATGAGTAAGTCAAATCACTTTTTGAAAACAATTTCTTCTAAAATTATTTTCCAACAAAGTTCTGTTTCCTTGAAACAAACAAGGCCAGTAGTTTGGTGAAAATTAAAATGAATTTATAGTAAGGATGGGTGAAAAACACTCAAATAATGTTCAAATGAGCGAAATATGAGTGAACCGATTCCACTTGTTTACTTGTCTTTTAGGCTAAATTTAAACCGCTATCATCCCATTCCCATGTTCTCCATATCTAGAGGTGGCAAATGGGTGGGTCGGTCGGGTCGAATATGGGTCGAGTCGATCAATATTTGACATATTTAACCCGTTTTGACCCATATTCTTAAAGTGTATATATAATAACCCATACATAACCCGATCCATATTGCTACAACCCACTAATATTCTAAAAAAAACTGCGCTCGCTTTAAGCTATATGCTAATTGGAGACCAAAGGTCGACCGTACACTCAAAATGATTCAAAATTTGTGAAAAAAAATACTACACAATTACAAAAGCTAAGTTATTTGGAGGCTTGTTAGAAACCATGTATGCCCCCATAAACCAGTTAGATTTAAGCATCTAGCATATACGGGTGTTGCAACTGAAAAGAGTTTACTCGCAATTAGTGAAATTTTGGCAAATGACCTTTGGTTTCCGCGTTAGAAATACCCAAAACAGTTTACCGCCATTTAGTTTACCGATTTGATGAGCCAAATGCGTACACGGATTAAACAGTTGATTTGTTTTTACTAGCACATGTTTCAAATCCTAGCTTAGTCAAATAAATTGCCACAAGAAGAATGCAAACGACAAAAAACGTTGTAAATTCAACAACTTTTCTTCTTATCATGAGTATTTTTTTTTCGTGGATTACGTACCGCATGACCCGTGTTTGACCTCAGCAAATGGAGAAAATGAATGAAATTTGATTGAGCCATGGATTGCTTCGCCTCTTACCCCTAGGCTTATTTAAAACGTCTTATAGAAAATCGTCTGGCTAGGTGTTTTAATTTTACTTTATTCTAAATATGTTAATTCTCAATATATTTGTTGTACAAACATAAAAGCAATGGTGCACTGAAACTTGTGAAGTTTCCGTAATTGATTGCTTAACAAGTATCTTCAAGATACTCATTAACAAAATTCCAGTTATAATTATTATTTTAAAATTAAATCATCGTGTTGGTCGGCGATTTCAAAGAGGAGAATAAATTCAATGAGCCTTCTCCTTATGGTAAGTGACGGCGAAACAAAATAATCAATTATTCAATTGGCCATGCATTCCATGTAAGTTCAAGGTTGGGAAAATAAAAAGGGACACTAATAAGCGCTCCAAAGGGACTAAGTAAATCAATTAGAAATGAACATAACGTTTTTCAACATCTTCTAAAAATAACGTTGTTACACATTTTAATGAAGTCGCTTACTTTAAGTATTAACTTTTGGATATCCATAGATGCTCTTTAAGATCTTCTCTAATGAATATTGACACATTCTACCGACGGAAACATTGGCATTTACCTTAGCGTCTCTGACTCCAACACAGGCGAGGCAATCAACATCATTAATGCACCTCGGGCCGCCATCCATAGGTCAAGCAAGGCCATCGAATCACAGAAGGAAACGTGACACAAGATGCGCATGCTTATCTCCCAGGGTCCTTCTCGTTGAAATACTTTGGATACTCTACTTTGATCTCTAACAGAGGAAAATAACTCGAAAAGTTATTGGCAGACGTTTCTTCCGTTTACAAATGGACGAATGGCCCCATGGGAGCGCCCCGCGCATCGTGGCTCGACACTCAAGCGGCCGGATTATCTCCTTTGACTCGTCTCCGGCATCCATCCAATATCAGACAAGTGACTGAATCTGGCCAGATCTTGCCCTGGTGGGATTTGGCCAGATCTTGCCTAACCTAATCATTGGCGAGGCTAATCTCGCTTAATGATAGCAAGGTTGATTTTTTCCAACCCAACCATTGAAGAGGTCCAACTAGCAGCCCAAGCGACTAGTTTGGTCCTGACGGCTAGTTAGTGGAAGAAGAGAGGAAGAAAAAAATAAAAGAAAAACAAAATTATAAGAAATTTAAGGGTTAATATCCTGAAAAACCCCAAATTTTTACATCTGTGACAATTTTATCCCAAATTATTTTTTTTACCACAAAAAGCCCAAAACTAATATATCTTTGACAAATTTACCATAAATTGGTACACTTGTGATAAATTTACCCTCTGTTAGTTTTCGTTAAATTTTATTGTCAAATTATTAAGTTAAATGATACATGACAATTGACTGGTATACTAATTTAGGATTTTATGCTATGTTTGTCACAGTTTACAATTTTTGTGATTTTGTGGTATTAATTTAATTTAGCGGAGGATATATTAGTCACAAATTTATAAGTTTAGGGTTTTTTGTGATCGAATAAATTAGTTTTTGGTAAATTTGTCATAAATGTACCAGTTTATGGTTTTTTATAATCAGTCGGGATAAATTTGTCACTGGTGTACCAGTTTTTGGTTTTTCATGGTCAAAAAATTATTTTAGGGTAAATTTGTCACAAGTGTACCAGTTTGGGGTTTTTTAAGGTATTAACCCAAAATTTAAATATTACTAACAAATTACGTATTATATAAGATGCCAACATCAACGTTAGTAAATTTTGACTAAAATTGATCGAATTGACTCAATTAGTAAAAAATGAAAATATTATAATTTAATTGATATAGTGAAAAGGTCTATAAATTAATTGATAAAAATATAATAAATTTACTTTTTTTTTTAATAATTTTATCGTGCAACATCTCACGAAACATTTATGAGATTCATAAAATCATGACAACCCAATACGATGTGACTCATTAAATTCACAAAGCTTTGCATTTCCAAATATGTGCGGCTCCGAGTCACCTACAAACTTAAAGACGTGGAGTCGATTTCTTGCATATTTTATATGGAAGAATTAAAATAAAAATTAATTTCCTTTTTATTTCTTCTCTTGTCATGAGGATGGCAGTACAACGCTACATGCAGGAAGGAAAAACAACAATTTCCATTCTTCATCAATCTCGACCCAAAAAAAAAAAAATCTTCATCAATCGCTACAAGAAGTCTTCCGCGATTTCCGAATGAAAATGAAGATCTGTCACATGGAGGGTTGTGCTCGTCTTTAAGTGGACAAACTCGAATTTCTAGTGGAGGATAGGGACACACATGGAACAGACTTTCAATGTGTAGAGAAAACGGGTCAGATTGATCGATCTGGCTCCAGCTCGGCTCAAGCTATCTCCTCTCTTGCGATTACCCCAACATGAGGTAATGGACTTTTATCTACGCCCTTATAAGAAATTGTCGATACCTCAAAGTTATTCTTACTGGTCACAAGAGATATTGACATTTGAAATAATCATCATTGTCACGTGCTAGTTATGATTAACAACAATCGAGCCCATATCAATCATAGAGACGAAAGATGGCCAAGGTCTTCAAGAACCCTTGGGTTGGATTTCAATGGGCCTACTAGTGGAGATCCGTAATTCGATGGTAAGGCAGATGATTGCCATGTGTTCATGCCAAGAGATACTATTATGGACATATAATTCAGATAGAATTGGCATCAAGATTTTAAGGGGGAATAGTTGGTGCTCAAAAGGGCACGCAAAATCAAATGAATGATTATTACTTGATGAACAAGTCGTGCAATCATCGTCAACAAGTCAGGAGACAACAAGATGTGGATAAAGCAATTAAGCAAAGAACGTGGGAGAAATTAGGAACGACTTTCAAGGTAGGATCAACCGACCAAGGGTTACCAAATTGTCCTATAAATACCACAGACAATCCAACGAAGGGCCCCCGAACAACACATCAAAATCTTTTATCTTATTATTTACTATCCTTGTGTAGCGTAGTTTAGCTGTAGTTTTGGTTTTTTGTCATTGATTCAATTCCGACAAGTGTCTATATTCTAGGTAGCGTTGTTGATTAGATTCCAGTACTGTTCGACTGTTCAACAGCGTCGATTAGATTCTGACGTTATGTCCTCATATTCATTTAGCAGTAATATCTATCCGATGTTGTTTCTATTGTTCAATATCGTCAATTAGAGTTTGACATTGTGTTCTCATATCCATCTAGGAGCATTTACCAGGTGTTGTTTGATTCTAACATTGTGTTCTCATACCCATTTAGGAGCAGTATCTACTCGATATTATTCCATTGTCCAGCGTCATTGATTAAATTCTGACTTTGTGTCCAATGAGAGCAGTATCTACTCGATATTGTTTCCATTATCCAACGTTATTGATTATATTCCGATTTTGTGTCCTCGAACCCACCTAAAAAAAGTGCCTTCCCGATATTATTTCCACTGTCCAACGTCATCAATTAAATTCTGACGTTATGTCATCAAAACCATCTAGTGTTGTTTCCATCATTTAGTGCCATAGATCAAACTTTGAGATTGAGTGATCCATTTGATCTTAGTAGGTTTTCATTAGTATATTGAAAGGTGCTTGAATTAAGCCATTGATTATATTTCGGCACTTGTCATCATTAGTTTTGAGCTTGTACTGAATGATTTCATTATATTCAAGACTATAATATTTATATTTATTTGCATTTGACCCTTTCTGTTCAATATTACCATAGAACCTAGGTCCCTTAAATAAAAAAACAAAACATAACACTTGATAAACACACACACACATATCTATAGTGAATTAGAATGTCTGTAGGAATGAATCTCGTGGATCATCACACACACACACATCTATAGTGAATTAGAATGTCTGTAGGAATGAATCTCGTGGATCATCACAGTTTCCCCAACTAGTATTCCTGTCATGGTTCCCCAACTAGTATTCTTGTCATGGTTCCCCAACTAGTATTCCCGTCATGGTTGCTTTTTAATTGTTTGCTTAATTTTTATCTTTAGGATTAGTGATTATATTGATTGAAATTCAAGTTTACTTATTGAAGGATAAAATAAGGTAACAAGTGTGAACTTTTGTAATGTATCGTTCTAGTCAGTTTAAATGGTTCAAAAGCACAACATTTTGTCACAAGGAGTATGATCTTAATGACATAATCGGAATGTGACTTTCACCACTGAGGAATCCCAATGGCACATTTGTTTACCCAATGAATGAATTAGCAAAGGGTCATAAATATTGATTGAAAGCCATTGTTAGAGTACCGTGAATTTAGACATCAAATGGAGATTCTCAATATGCATGGTCCTTATCGACTTAGAAATGGCATCCCAATGGCACATTTGTCTACCCGATAGTATTTTTCCTTTCAAAACAAGGCAGCTCGTCGTTTGCCCTTTCTCTTGCCTTCGACGTGTTACTACGACTCTCTTTCCGGACAAGGCGGTCGGCCCTAAAGGGTGAATTTGATGGGTAGATCCCGACAATTAAACAGGCACGTGAGACTACTTTCATTTTTCTTATTATTTATCATTTCGTTGTATTTGAATTTACCCTTTCAAAATATTTTGGAATTTTTTTCTTCATGCATCATATTAAAGTGAAAAATTCTAATGGTACACTTTAAACCTCGTGTTTTTTAGAATTTACATTTTCCTTTCCGCCCAGACTTTGATTTTATTATTGTCATGAACCTCTTCTGTTTTGCCCTTTTTTTTTCCGGCTAGCATGTGCCGTTTGCAGGATTTTCAGAATGGGTAGGGTGGAATCTCTTCTTAAATTGTTTAATGCATATTGCCATTTCGCTCTCACTTTAGCTAATAAATGGGAAAAAGAAAAGTTCGACACCATTAACACTGATTTTACTGGTTTAAATCATCGAATTGACAAAAAAAAGGACACTATAAAAATAAGATAAGGATAAACTTAACATTCACTTGCAATAGGTAGTCGTCGTTATTAGAAGAAAACATTGTACTATTATTGTGGACAACCAACTCTCCTCCTCCCCTGCCCCCTATGGCCCCTTTGGAGTTTCGTCAACCTCCTTCTAGATATTCTTTTTCCCTCCAATTTGTGAAAATTCTCGAATCTTCTAATTTAGTTTTCTGTCATCGTACAAGATTGGTAAGTTACGTGATCACTAGTAATAACGAGCTGCATTAGATAATTAAAAGCCACATCCGGCTGCTCATTTCTTAATCTTTCATCAACTCATTATATTGGTATCCTTTCCTTTCAAAACATTTAATAATTTTGTCATCAATGCATTAGATTAAAGTAAAAAATTGAGGAATATTTTTGCATCTTTCTATATTCTATAAATACGTTGAACTTGATAGCAAAAGGACATTATATAACAAACATTTCGTGAGTTACATTTCCTTAGAAAGGCATGGAAATCTATATGACGAAGGAGGCCCTCTCGATCACAGTGTTATTAGGCTTTTTCACGAAAAGAATTGATTTCTCTAGACTACGATAAGGACCAAAACTTCAGAGTCTGATATGAGCTAGCTATGATGGGCCATACCATATCCAAATCCAAATTGGGCTTAGTTTAATTTCTCATGGACTGAAAGCCCGACAAGTCATTAAATATGTTGCTCGACATTTTTAAGAAAATGTCTTCCCGTTTACTCATTTTCCGTTAAACAAATGGTTAGTTTGGATTATTGTTTTTGTAGTTTGGTCAGCGGAAACCGCACACCATACATACTCGTGCTTAATCAATTGCTCATGGTTGAACCAATCCCTTCACATCATACCAGGCCAACAACAGCAAACTCGTTATCTTCGGTTTTTTGGAACCGCAACTCAAGGAAGTTAATTGAAAAATTCTCGTAAGATCGAAGATTCGATGACATAGATTACAAAATCGAGAACTTCAAGAAAACAGTGCAAGTTTAGTGATCAGTCGTACATATTTTCCTTCTTAATGTACATTCTAGGTTCATCTCTCGGGAGAATTGAGGATCTATTTGAAATGACCTTTACTTTACCATTTTACTTAGTTGGGGTCTTGCGACTCCGGCCCTTTACTTTTCTTAAATCCGAAATTACAAAAACACTTTTCACATCCATATATCACCGTTGAATTCCCCATTTGATTTTTTGATAATTTTTCGAAATCAGAATAGTAGTTTAAATTTTGGGGACATCGGAACCCGCCCCTTGAAAATAAGCCACCAGTCCTTAGTAATGCCAAACTAGCATTCATCAAAATGGCAAATTATAGCAATGACAATTCCATTATAATGGCGAAAATCGTATATACTCAAATCAAATAAAGAGATCGATTTATGACCTAAGAAGTACCGACATTCTCCGGAAGCCTTCGTGTCGTGTCTGACACTCTAACACGCGTCCGACACGCTCTGACACATTCCGACATGCGGTCAACGAGTGTCGAAAAATCCGATACATGGTTAACTCTTCCTAACACGTTCCGACACATGAGTCCGAAATTCCGACACGCGACTCCGACACGCACGGGTTAATTTTAAAAAAATTTCAATACTTGAGGGGTCAAAATATAAATATATGAAAAAATAATGAAAATAACAAAAATAAAGGAGAAAGAAGAAACTTTTCACTCTCAAGAAGCAATTTTTCACTCTCAAGCTTCTTACTTATAAGTTTTGACCTTCCCGTGAGTGACGATGGAACGCCCATCTTCTTCTCGAGCGTTGCAACGCTGCCCGCACAGAGTTAAAGTTGTGATTTTTTTTTTTTTTCCACCTCTCGCAAGTGTCGCTTGCAAGTTATCTCTTTTGGTCATATTTTCCATGGCGAATTTAGTTATATCATTTTCTTTTGGTCATACTTTGAGAGTTCTTGTCTTAGATTTTCATTTTCTCAAACCTTGTTTTGCAAAGGAGCACAAGCCGAACTCCGAACTCGATCTGGGACTATAAAAAATCTCATTAATTTCTGACAAATGTAAGAAAATAGGACACGTTCCTTCAAATTTACTCTTTTGTGTTTGCAATTTTTGAATTTCTCATTCAATATTTGTCAAATTAAAATAATAAATTATATTAACAAATGTTGGATTAATATTTTTAATATAAATTAAGTCTATGCTCTTTTTATTATTATTTATTTATTTTTGCATATATATAAATATATATTTAATATATAACGTGTCGGAACGTATCAGAATTCTCTATTTTTTGAGAAATAACGTGTTAGCGTATCGTGTCGTGTCGCATGTCGCGTGTCCGTATCAATGCTATATAATTTATTACATCATTATATACATGGGACAACAGAGCAAGCCTTAGGCAGGGAGACCCTATGTCTCCTTATCTTTTCACTCTTGTGTTGGAGATTTTTTCGGGTATTATTAATGATCGCACTTCTACGAAGGACTTTAAGTATTATTGGAGATGTAAATGGGTCAGCTTGTCCCACTTCTTCTTCGCTGATGATGTGTTCCTTTTCTATCAGGCTGACTAGGCCTTAGTGGCTTTACTTAAAAGAGGACTAGACATATTTTCCTCTTGGAGTGGTTTATTACCGAATAGGAATAAAGGTGAAGTGTTTCTCTTAGGTAGCTTGCCTTCTCTGAGAAACCGTATCCTTTGGGCGTTTGGTTTTCAGGAAGGTAAGCTTCCGGTTTGTTACTTGGGGGTACCTATTATTTCCTCCAGACTGGGTAAGGCAAACTGTATTACCTTAATCGACCATATTACTGCCAGGGTCCAATCTTGGACCCAGTGCTTTCTCTCCTTTGCAGGCAAACTTCAATTCATTAGATCAGTCCTCCATGCTATTTAGGCATTTTGGGCCAGTGTTTTTTCTTTACCAGCCTCGGTTTTGGATGGTATTGAAAGGATATTGAGACAGTTTTTGTGGAAGGGTTCTTCCCTTGGCTCTGAATGGGCTAAAGTAGCTTGGGAGGACATCTGTCTCCCCATGAATGAAGGTGGTCTTGGTATTCAGAGACTTAAAGAATGCAATAAGGCTGTGATGCTTAAATATATTTGGATTCTTTTCACGGATAAAAAATCTCTCTGGTGCAGGTGGATCCATTCGAATTTCTTAAAGAATGAGAATTTTTGGGTTTCACCTACTCCTTCTGTCTGCTCTTGGGTGTGGAAAAAGATCATGCAATTGAGAAAGGAATTTCAATTGTCCTTTGTTTGGAAAATTAGTAATGAATTGTCGATGTCTTTATGGTTCGACCACTAGCTTCCTATTGGTCCTCTAGGCTGACTTATTCCCACAATCTCTTATTGATGCCTCTGGTCTCCAAAAATACTCAATTGTCGCCAACCTCTTCCATCCACTGGGTCGTAGTTTTAGATCCCTCTTGGATTGCTAAGGTATAGCCCTTCCGGCTCTTTCCTTGAGTCGGGATAGGTTTTCTTGGAAAGGTGATTCCTCCTGTGTTTTTTCAGTTGCATCGGCTTGGCAAATTATGAGGAGAAAGAGGAGCCAAGTTCCCTGGGCCTCCTTTGTTTGGAACAACGCTATTGCTCCTAGGTATCAATTCCATCTTTGGCTTATTACTAAAAATCGTTTACCTACCCAAACTTGCCTCCTGTCTCATGGTAGAATTGACTACACTTGTTGTGCTTTTTATAATGATAAGCCTGATTCTATAGATCATATGTTCTTTGAATGTCATACTTCGGCGACACTTGCGCTTTTTTGGGCTACAAGATGTAACATTCCATGGCAAAATAGGTCCTAGATGGACAACATTCTTTGGCTTATGAAGTACCTCTCAGGAAAGGAATTTTTCCATTCCTTGTCTCTGTTTTCTTTTGAGGCTTTGTGCCATATTATTTGGAAGAAAATGAATGATGTCATCTTTCGTGGTGAAGCTGTGGTAATCTCAGCGTTGAAGAACCATCTTATTAAGGTTGTCAAGGACAAAGCTCTAACTTACAAGAATGTGCCCAACTCGTACAAGAACAGAAGACTTCAGAGAAGTTGGGGTTTTTATGCTTCTATTTTTGAGCCTATGTAGGTGGGTTCTTGCCGTTGTGACTCCTTCGAAGTCTTCCTTTTAGCAGTGGGTTGGTTCAATTTGTTGGTAGATGCGATCTAGCAATTGCTTGCTCCTGCGTTGCTTCGGCCGTCTTGCTGCTGTGCTGCCGTTCTAGCTAGGGGTTTTGTTGCCTTTTGTTTTGGTTGTTTTGCTTTTGTTGGTTGGTCCGCTTGTCTTGCGGTCCTCCTTGTTTTTCTTCGGCTCCCTTCCACTCGTCCTGACTTATTCCACTCGTCCTGACTTGTTGTCTTTATGAGTGTAAGTTTTTTGTGCTGAACCCTCTTGTATATTTTGGTTCTTAGCTTAATATATTCTTACCTAACCAAAAAAAAAAAAAATAGAGCGAGCGAGCATCTATACAGCAGAAAGACACGTGTCGGGCTTAAGAGGGCTCTCTCTCACACCACCGTAGCACACTGCTATTTCGTCGGGTCAAAAAGCGTCGACAACAAGTACTTCCGCCCTTTCACCCCTTCCGCGTTGTAGCTCGCGCCCATCCCCGACTCCACCAGCAGCTCCCCGGCATAGCCTGGGTACGACCCCTTCCCGAAGCTCCCCATGCAGGCCAACGCCACATCGGTCAAGGCGCCAGGCACGCCGGCCGTGTACCCGTCCCTGAACGAGTTCCTCACCGTCCCGGCAAGGACGCTCACGACGTTGATCACCATCCCGTCGGCCCCAACATCGTCGTTCAGCGCGACGAGCAGCAGCGACTGCGGGCCATAGATTGGCAGGTGGAATGGCCACGCACACTGCCCCGAGCACTAGCTCGCCGAGTCGCCGACCTAGATGAACGTTTGCTGCCCAATCAAGCCGTGGGTGCCTCAGCCGCTAACACCAAAGCGCTCAACAACGACGTCTTGGGCCGTGAGGATGAGGGCCAGCTCGCCGGCACTGGGCCTCGAGTTGAGCTTCTAGGCCAATTTGGTGATCTGAGCCCGCTTCAGCAATTTGCCCATGGAGCAGCTCTCGTCGTCGAGCTGGCTCGCCAACGTGATGCGAGTCTGTTTCTTGTCGGCCTTCTGCAGGTAGTTTTGGACAGTGCTCCACCACTTGGCAACGGAGGGGACCAACGGCGGCGGCTTGTGTTGGGTCTTTTGGGGAGTGAAGGAGAGGAAGAAGTTAGAGACGGTCGACTTCATGTGTGTGTGTTTAGGCAATAAGTTGGGTACACTGGGGAATTTAAAAGTGTCGGTACTACTGACTACACCTAGCTGCAAGTCGGTCATCTCATCCCAACTTAGCTATACACATGGTCGCTTAACCCTGATCCCTTGGCTCCTTAAAAAATGTTTCGATTCTCCAAAAATCTAGCTACCCTCCTACCTCCCTTCTATGCGGCGAAGCTACCTCCATCCCTAGTCCATCGGTGAATAGTGGGAAGGGACCCACCATGCGCTCGTTGACATGGGCATACATTCCAACAAACCTAAGAGTGACATGCCCCATTGGAGGCCCTATATCCACAACCAAAAAATACTTGATTCGGATAAACATCGTATCCAAGAAATCAGGATCTACAAACTCACCCTCTTGCCAAGTGAAGTCAATTAGTACTCCGTAATAGATCATAGGGTAGGCAGGTGGGAATGATATTTCTAGTAATCTGAAAAGATGAAGTCAGCAACTAGTGAGCCTAAACTCAGCAAGTAGAAGGTCCACCGATCTATACTACATAAATTGATCACCATACTAACAAGAAAAGCCTCAATATAAGGTTATCAACATACCTGAAAACATTTCCGAAATATAATAACTTTTTCCAACAAATAACTAATAGCCCGATTTAGAAGTGCTAAAGTTATATTTAATATACATTCATGATGCCATTGTCATTTGAAGAACCCTGTTATCCCCCGGGCATCTCCCACCCATTCAGCATCACAAGGATATATGGAGGAATTATATTACACCTCTCAGGCATTTGAAAAAATCCACTTAAAATATCCCTTTTGAAAACATCTCATAATTTTGTTCATGATGCATCAGATTAAAGTAACAAATCGAGGAGTGATTTTTGCATTTTTCTAAGATTTGTAGTTTCTTTGGAAGTTCGATAGCAAAATGACATCATATATAAAACTTTCACGAATCAACATTTTCATATCCTTAAAAGACATGTGCACTAATTGTGTAATGGGAAAATTAAATAGCCGTCCCTGTGAATTTTGAGCCCAAGTCGTTTTTTAATTGAAACATCCTAATATGGGAGCCCAATATAAGGAATCGTACAACAATTGCTTCATGTGTATGGCGGCTGCACGGATATTGATGCAAACAATTCCAAGTGACGGAACTGAAGTTGACACCACCAAGATAATATCCAGAGAAGAGGACTGTCAAAAGAAATGAGCGAACGAACTTAATCTCTTCTGGGCAAGAGCAGCACCTTGTTGACCAACTCGTCCAAGTTCAAGAACGACGACCCGGAAGGACACGTGGCCTCTCCGGCCATCTCCTTCCACTCCATCGCCTTCCTCTTCATCTCCTTCCCTCTCTCCCCCTCCATCAGCTCCCTCACCTGCCTCTCCACCTCCTCCCTCTTCACGTCGCCGTCGATCTCCATCCCGATCCCCCACTCCTCGAGGCTGTACCGGCAGTTCATCTGCTGCTCTGCAAAGAACGGCCAGCACACCACTGGCACGCCGGCCGCGATGCTCTCGATTGTGGAGTTCCAGCCGCTGTGGGTCAGGAACCCGCCGACCGCCAGGTGGTTTAGCACTCGCTCCTGGGGGCACCAGCTCGCCAGCAGGCTCCGCTCCCTTGTCGTGGCCGAGAACTCCGGTGGCAAGACCGCCGTGTCGCCGACGACCAAGTCGGGCCTAATAACCCACAGGAACGTCTGGCCGCTGTTGGCGAGCCCCCATGCGAACTCCACCAGTTGTGTCGGAGACATCACTGTGATGCTCCCGAAGTTCACGTACACGACCGAACCGGGCGGTTCCAAGTCGAGCCACTCGAGACAGCCCAGGTCTTCCTTCCACAGATTGGACCCGATCGACCTAGTGTCGTTATCGGGTAGTTGCTCCGTCGGGAGATGAAGGGGACCAAGGGTGTAGATGGGAGGGAATATGGACTTGAGAGCATCGAGGACCTCCTTCTCTAGTCGGTCGAACGTGTTGAAAACCATGGCCGAGGCTCTTTTCGCTCTCTCGGTCTCGACCAAGCAAAAGTCAACCATCGGTCGTCTGGGTCAGTGGTTCGGATGAAGCTTGGTAAGTCTCTCTGGCGGATGTTTGTCATACCGGGTATCCAATCGATGACGGTATCTAGGTACCCATTTGTTAAGTAGCTTGCATCTGCAAATTGAGAATCGATTAACTAAACTGTGTGACTATACGTTGCCACAGTTTTCATAAAGGATCCGTTCTGACCATGTCGTTTGATGTTTATAGTGTCACATGGCATAGTTTGTGTTGTCAATGCTTTTCTTATACTATTTTTTTTGGTCTAAACTTTCGTTATGTTTAGATAAGGAAAACATGAGAGTATTGTTGAAGGTCATAGGAAATGATTAAGTCATAAAGAATACGTAAGCTCCGGACAAAGTCAAGATTCTTACATGTCAAATTCTACTTTTAACAGTTGACTGAGTCAAAGTATTCCAGGACAGAACTATGAACAGCAAACCAAACCCACAAAAGAGAAATTAAAAAATCATTAGCCGTAAATCTGCTAAGTGAGATAACTTGAATAAATTAATGCATACCTTTGAGAGGAGTAAGGCCCCTGTCAATAAGACTGCGATACTGCACGTAACCCATGAAGCCGCACGCGCTCGTGGTCCAGAACAGGACCTCGGGCACGCCGACCGCCTCGGCGGCATCGAGCGTGAAGCTCATCGCGCCGTCCGACACCACGCAGCTCACCGGTGGGGATCCCGACGTCGCGCTTTCTTCATTGAGCCTCTCGAGCAGGTCCCGGAAGTAGGGCGAGCAGGACTTCTGCGTGGACTGGCAGAGGGCCGGGATGTCCTGGGTGGCGTCGGCGTCGGAAGGCGGTAGGCCGTCGGGGATGGCGTGGAACTGGAACGACGGGAGGCCGTCAAGGGAGGAGGGGCAGCGGGAGCGCAGGAGGCGGCTGTGGTTGTACTCGGTGTTGACGAAGGTGACGTGGAAGCCCCGGTGGTGGAGGAGCTTGGCGAGGTTGAGCATGGGGTTGATGTGGCCCTGGGCTGGGTAGGGGATGCACACCGCGTGTGGCATTTGGGTCATCTCTATCGAACTCATCTCTCTTTTCTCTTTCACTTCTCTGTGTTTTGATCGTTTCTCTTGCTGTTGCTGTTGCTCTTTTCTGGGCAAGGAAGAAGAGATGGGCGAGAGGAGTACGTGAGGCTTTGGCCTATTTGTAGGCGGGGCGAGACAATTGGGGAAGGACCGGTTAAACGTCGGTGAACAGTCCCGGCCAACTTGGAAGACGTGAGAGAGACGAGCGGGGAGGGACGTCGGCACTCAAAAAGCCAAGTTGGCGGACAACGTGAGACAGCGAGAGAGACGTGAGATTTGTTGGAAGATCTTGAATTCCAAAATGTGTGGTTATAAAAAAAAAAAAAATAGTAATTTTTTTTTTTTTTTTGATGACCCAGAAACCCCGAAAGCCGACAGCCGGCGGGAAAACCTGGGGCGACGCAGTTCGACCACCACACTTACGCCAACAAGTTAAATTACCCCAAGACGCACTGGGGATTTGAACCTCTCCCCTTCACGAGGGGGAGAAGGCCCAAAGCCGCAACGCCACTCGTGTGGGTGGTAAAATAGTAATTTATTTATCTTTAATGATTTGACTAATTTAGAAAAACGAGGTGATCCAAAACTTTTTAATCAAAATATAACTTATACTTAAATTTTAAAAAAATTATATAAGTTAATTTTTCTTTTTTCTTTTTTGGTAAAAGATAAGAATAAGTTAATTTTTCTTTCATGTGACTTGATCTTCACAATTATAAGACCGTCATCGATAATTGAACCCAAATGCTTGACAATTGGACTCAAGTCCTCAATGGCTAGACCATGGAAGCCGACGGCTTGATTTAGATCCTTGCCCCCTTGACAAGTAGACTTGAGACCTTGCACCTAAACATGAATCTTTGTTTTGTACGTGTGTTTCATAGTTTTCCTATAATAATAATGTAAAAAAAAAAAAAATCAAACAAATATGAGTAAGTCAAATCACTTTTTGAAAATAACTTCTTCTAAAATTAATTTCCTTGAAACAAACAAGGCCATTAATTTGGTGAAAATTAAAATGAATTTATAGTAAGGACATGTGAGAACACCGAAATGATGTTCAAATGAAAGAAATATGATTGAGAACCGATTCCACTTGTTTACTTGTCTTGTAGGCTAAATTGGCACCACTATCATCCCCATTCCCATGTTCTCCATATCCAACTCCCCAGTCGTTGCTGAAAGCAACATATGCATGCATGTTTGGTGCAAGCAAAGCTTTTAGACATGCCTGGCATGAGCAATCTAGACCAAAGGTTGACCATACACTCAAAATGATTCAAAATTATGAAAAAAAATACTATGTGATTTACGAATCGAATCTATTTCAATCGCTCATCATATGGATCCTACAATGAAGCAAACGTAGTGAAAAATTAAGACAATGATGGTTCGCATAATTTATGGATCATGTGCATTTATGCATTTATCGCATATGTCAAAACAAATAATAGAGCAAAAAAGTCCATATGACCCTACACTTTTTTATTCACGTGTTCCCACTTTTCTAAGGGTGAAAGGAGAACAGAAAAATCTAATTAAACGCAATTGCCAGTTGTATATCTTGAATTCTCATTTGGACTTCATGATCAATGATGGAGATTGCTCCTCGCGTGTCGAAAACCCTAATTCAAGAACTCGTCCGGAGTTGAGAATCTGCTTGGTAAAGCCAAAATAGAAATAGATAGTTGAAACCCAAGATTGCATTTTAGGTAATACAAACATTGTTTAATAATATAGCGAATACTGAACATTGATTTCATTGAGTAATATAGTTTTTTCTTAGTAACCAAATATGAATGTATGAAGATTATTTGAAGGTTTTATACTTTTTTTTATGCAATATAGTGGGCAAGATTTTAGTTCTTATACGGATGTAATTGATATGGATTGAACTAGTAGCCATTTTCTTTTCTTCTTATCATGTAAACTAGCAACTTTCTTACTTGGCAAATTAAGTGACTTTTTTTACTCGATTGAGTATTTTAAATTGAAACAAGTGACTTTTCTTTTCTTTTTTTCTTTTTTTTTTTTGTATAATTCGGGAATCTAAATGCACGATTACAAAAGCTAAGCTATTTGGAGGCTCGTTAAAAACCCTGTATGCCCCATAAACCAGTTAGATTTAAGCATCTAGCCTATACCGGTGTTGCAACTGAAAAGAGTTTACTCGCAATTAGTGAAATTTTGGCAAATGACCTTTGGCTTCTGAGTTAGAAATTCCCAAAACATTTTACGGCCATTTAGTTTACGGGTTTGACGAGCCAAATGCGTACACGGATTAAACAGTTGACTTGTTTTCACTAACACGTTTCAAATCCTAGCTTAGTCAAATAAACTTCCACAAGAAGAATGCAAACGACAAAAAACGTTGTAAATTCAACAACTTTTCTTCTTATCATGAGTATTTTGTTGGTGAATTAGGTACCGCATGACCCGTGTTTGACCTCAGCAAATGGAGAAAATGAATGAAAATTCATTGAGCCATGGATTGCTTCGCCTCTGACCCCTAGGCTTAATCGAAATATATTAATTCTCAAGATATTGGTGTACAAAACATAAAAGCAATCGGTTCGTGAAGTTTTCATAATTGATTGCTTAACAAGTATTTTCAAAACACTCATTAATAATATCTAGATTATAATTATTTCTTTAGATTGAAATATCGTGTTGGTCGGCGATTTCAAAGAGGAGAATAAATTCAATGAGCCTTCTTCTTATGGTAAGCGACGGCAAAACAAAATGATCAATTATTCAATTGGCCATGCATTCCATGTAAGTTTAAGGTTGGGAAAATAAGAGGGGCACTAATAAGCGCTCCAAAGGGACGCTCTTTAAGATCTTCTGTAATAAATATCGACACATTCTAATGATGGAAACATAGACATTTACCTTAGCGTCTCTGACTCCAGCATAGGCGAGGCAATCAAAATCGTTAATGCACCTCAGGCCGCCATCCATCAGTAAAGCGAGGCCATATAATCACGAAAGGAAACGTGACAAAAGATGCGCATCCTTATCTCCGAGCGCCCTTCTCGTTGAAATACCTTGGATATTCTGGTCTCTAACGGTGGAAAATATCTCAAAAAGATATCGGCAGACAGTTCTTCCATTTACAAATGGACGAAAACATGGCCCCATGCAAGCGCCCCGCGCATCGAGGCTCGATACTCACGCAGCCGGATTATCTTCTTTGACTTGTCTCTAGCATCCATCCAATAACAGACCAGTGAGTAAACAAGAATCTTGCCCTCGTCGGCCAGATCTTGCCTAGCCTAGCCATTGGTGAGGCTAATCTCACCCGCGGCGGCAAGGTTGATTTTTTCCAACCCAACCATTGGAGAGGTCCAGCTAGCCAGCCCGAGCGTCTAGCTGGTCCCCACAACTTGTTAGAGAAAAAATAAAAAATAAAAAATAAAAAAAATTATAAAAAAATTAAATATTACTAAAAAAAATTACGTTAGCGCTGGCCGTATTATATAAGATGCCAAAATTGATCGAATCGACTCAATTAGTAAAAAATGAAAAGATTATGATTTAATTAATATAGTGAAAAGGTTTATAAATTAATTGATAAAAATATAATAAATTTACATTTTTTAATAATTTTATTGTGCAACAGTTCACGAAACATTTATGAGATTCATAAAATTATGACAATTCGATACGATGTGACTCATTAAATTCACAAAGCTTTCACAAAGCTTTGCATTTCCAAATATGCATGGCTACGAGTCACCTACAAACTTAAAAACGTGGAGTCGATTTCTTGCACATTTTATATGGAAGAATTAAAATAAAATGTTAATTTCCTTTTTATTTCTTCTCTTGTCGTGAGGATGGCAGTATAACACTAGGTGCAGGGAGGAAAAACAACCATTTCCATTCTTCATCAATCTCGACCAAAAAATAAAAAAATCTTCATAAATCACTACGAAAAGCCTTCCGCAATTTCCGAATGAAAATGAAGATTCTGTTGCACGGAGGGTTGTGCTTGTCTTTAAGTAGACAAGTTCAAATTTTTAGCGAAGATTAGGGACACACATGGAATGGACTTTCAATGCGTAGAGAAAACGGATCAGATTAGTTAGGTCGGTTTGGGTCGAGCTCGGGCTCCGGCTATCCCCTCTCTTGCGATTACCCTAAAATGAGGTATTGGACTTTTATCTATGCCCTTATAAGTAATTGTTAATACCCAAAGTTATTTTTACTGTAATGCAAATGATTGCCATGTGTTCAGGCCAAGAGATATCACTGTGGACATATAATTCAAAAATAGAATTGGTATCAAGATTTTAAGTGGTAATAGTTGATGCTCAAAAGAGCATGCAAATCAAAGGAATGATTATTACTTACTGAACAAGTCGTGAGCATCATCAACAAATCAGGAGACAACAAGATGTGGATAAAGTGGTTAAGCAAAGAATGTTGGAGAAATTAGGAACGACTTTCAATGAAGGGTCAACCAACCGAGGGTTACCAAATTGTCCTAGAAATACCACAGACAATCCAACGAAGGGCCCCAAACAACACATCAAATTCTTTTATCTTATCATTTAGTTATCTTTGTGTAGCTTAGTTTAGCTATAGTTTTGGTTTTTTGTCATTGATTCAATTCCGATGAGTGTCTATATTCTAGGTAGTGCTGTTGATTAGATTCCAATGCTATCCGACCGTCCAACAGCGTCGATTAGATTTTGACGTTGTGTCTTGATATTCATCTAAGAGCAATATCTGTCCGATCTTGTTTCTATTGTTCAACGTCGTTGATTAGAATCTGATGTTGTGTTCTTATATCTATCTAAGAGCAGTACCTACCGGATGATGTTTCCACTATCTAGCGTCTTCAATTAGATTCCAACGTTGTGTTCTCATACCCATTTTGGAGCAATCTCTACCTGGTATTGTTTCCATTGTCCAACATTATTGATTAGATTCCAACTTTGTGTCCTCAAACCCATCTAGGAGCAATGCCTTCTTGATGTTGTTTCCATCGTCCAACGTCATCAATTAAATTCCGACGTTATGTCATCAAAACCATTTAGTGTTGTTTCCATCATTCAGTGCCATTGATTAGACTTTAACATTGAGTGATCCACTTGATCTTAGTAGGTTTTCATTAGTATATTGAAAGGTGCTTGAACTAAGCCATTGATTAGATTCCGGCACTTGTCCTCATTAGTTTTGAGTTTGTACTGAATGATTTCATTAGACTTAAGACTATAATATTTATATTTATTTGCATTTGACCTTTTTTGTGCAATACTAGCACATAACCTAAATCCCCTTAAATAAAAACCAAAACATAACGGTAAAACATATTTTGTTATGAAATCCGAAATCGGCCAAATAGTAATACACGCAAACACACACACACACACACAAGCCATGTAAACTCATGGGCGTTCTATAGTGAATTAGAATGTCCGCAGAAATGAATCTCGTGGATTATTGCAGTTGCCCCAACTAGTATTTCCATCACGGTTGCTTTTTAATTGTTTACTTAATTTTATCTTTAGGGATGGATCTAGTGGTTATATATTGATTGAAATTCAAGTTTACTTATTGAAGGACAAAATAAGGTAGCAAGCGTTCCAATCAGTTTAAATGATTTGGAAGTACGACAAAATGTCGCGAGGAGTATGATCTTGATGACATGATGGAATGTGACTTTCACCACTAAGGAATCCCAATGACACATTTGTTTACCCAATGAGTGAATTAGCAAAGGGTCATAAATATTGATTGAAAGCCATTGTTAAGAGTATCGTGAATTTAGACATCAAATGGAGATCCTTGATATGCATCGTCTTGATTGACTTAAACATGGCATCCCAATGGCACATTTGTCTACCCGATGGTATTTTTCCTTTCAAAACAAGACAACTCGTCATTTGCCCTTTCTCTTGCATTCAACGTGTTACCAACTTACCACAACTCTCTTTCTGGACAAGGCGGGCGGCCCTAAAGGCTGAACTTGATGGGTAGATCCCGACAATTAAACAGGCACGTGAGACTACTTTCATTTTTCTTTTTATTTATTAATTTATTGTATTTGAATTTACCCTTTCAAAATAATTTGGATTTTTTTTTCCATGCATCATATTAAAGCGAAAAATTCTGAGGGTACACTTTTAACCTCATGTTTTTAAGAATTTACATTTTGCTTTCCGCCCAGACTTTGATTTTATTATTGTCATGAACCTCTTCTTTTTTGCCCTTTTTTTTCCGGCTAGCATGTGCTGTTTGCTGGATTTTCAGAATGGCTAGGGTGAAATCTCTTCTTAAATTTTTTAATGCGTATTGCCATTTCGCCCTCACTTTAGCTAATAAATGGGAAAAAGAAAAGCTCGACACCATTAACACTGATTATATTGGTTTAAATCATCGAATTGACAAAAAAAAAAAAAAAGAGAGAGGAAAATATGGAAAAAATTGTCCAATGAACCGTTTCAAATGAAAATTAAGTAACATAGAAATTCGAAAGACTCAAAATCAACACTATAAAAATAAGATAAGCATAAACTTAACATTTACTTGTGATAGGTAGTCGTCGTTATTAGAAGAAAACGTTGTACTATTATTGTGGACAACCAACTCTCCTCCTCCCCTGCCCCCTATGGCACCCTTTGGAGTTTCATCAATTTCCTTCTAAATATTCTTTTTCTCTCCAATTTGTGAAAATTCTCAAATCTTCTAATTTAGTTTTCTGTCATCGTACAAGATTAATAAGTAACGTGATCACTAGTAATAGCGAGCTACATCAGATAATTAAAAGCCACATCAAGCTGCTCATTTCTTAATCTTTCATCAACTCATTATATTGGTATCCTTTCCTTTCAAAACATTTAATAATTTTGTTATCAATGCATTAGATTAAAGTAACAAATTGAGGAATATTTTTGTTTCTTTCTATATTCTATAAATACGTTGAACTTGATAGCAAAAGGACATTATATAACAAACATTTCGTGGTTTACATTTCTTATCCATAGAAAGGCACGGAAATCTATATGACGAAGGAGACCCTCTCGATCATGGTGCTATTGGGCTTTTTCACAAAAATAATTGATTTCTCTAGACTATGATAAGGACCAAAACTTCAGAGTCCGATGTGAGCTTGCTATGATGGGCCATACCAGATCCAAATCCAAATTGGGCTTGCTTTAATTTCTCATGGACCGAAAGCCCAAGAAGTCATTACACATGTTGCTTGTCCCATTTACTTATTTTCCGTGAAATAAATGGTTAGTTTGGATTATTGTTTTTGTAGTTTGGTCAGCGGAAACCGCACACTATACATACTTGTGCTCAATCAATTGCTCATGTTTGAAACAATCCCTGAAAATCATATGGGCCGACACCAACAAAACTTGTTATCTTCGATTTTTCTGAGACGGAACTCAAGGGACTTAATCGAAAAATTCTGGTAAGATTGAAGATTCGATGACATAGATTACAAAGTCAAGAATTTCAAGAAAACAAAGCCAGTTTAGTGATTGTACACGTTTTCCTTCTTAATATACATTTCCAATTCTCGGAAGAATTGAGGTTCTATTTGAAATGACCTTTACTTTACCATTTGACTTAGTTGGGGGTCTTCCGACTCATGCCCTTCACTTTTCTTAAATCGGAAACTACAAAAACACTTTTCACATCCATATATCGCCGTGGAAATCCCCATTTGATTTTTTGATAAATCAGAATAGTAGTTTAAATTATGGGGAGATCGGAACCCGCCCCTTGAAAATAAGCCACCAGTCCTTATTAATGCCAAACTAGCATTCATCAAAATGGCAAATTATAGAAATGACAATTCCATTATAACGGCGAAAATAGGATATACTCAAATCAAATAAAGCGGTCGATTATGACATCATTATATACATGGGACAACAGAGCAGGCATATATACAGCAGGAAGACACGTGTCGGCTCAAGAGGCCTCTCTCTCACACCACCGTAGCACACTGCGATTTCGTCGGGTCAAAAAGCGCCGGCAACAGGTACTTCCGCCCGTTCACCCCTTCCGCGTTGTAGCTCGCGCCCGTCCCCGACTCCACCAGCAGCTCCCCGGCGTAGCCTGGGTACGACCCCTTCCCGAAGCTCCCCGTGCATGCCGACGCCACGTCGGTCGGCGCGCCGGGCGCGCCGGCTGTGTACCCGTCCCCGAACGGGTTCGTCACCGTCCCGGCCAGGAGGCTCGCGACGTTGATCACCATCCCGTCGGCCCCGACGTCGCCGTTCGGCGCGACGAGCGGCGGCGACTGCGGGCCATAGATCGGCTGGTGGAACGGCCACGCGCACTGCCCCGGGCACTGGCTCGCGGAGTCGCCGACCCAGATGAACGCCTGCCGCCCGACCGAGCCGTGGGTGCCGCAGCCGCTGACGCAGAAGCTCTCGACGGCGACGTCCTGGGCCGTGAGGACGAGGGCCAGCTCGCCGGCACCGGCGCCGGGCCTCGAGCTGAGCTTCTGGGCCAACTCGGTGATCTGAGCCCGCTTCAGCAATTTGCCCATAGAGCAGCTCTCGTCGTCGAGCTGGCTCGCCAACGCGACGCGGGTCTGTTTCTTGCCGGCCTTCTGCAGGTAGGTTTGGACGGTGCTCCACCACTTGGCGGCGGAGGGGACCGACGGCGGCGGCTGGTGTTGGGTCTGCTGGGGAGTGAGGGAGAGGAGGAAGTCGGAGACGATCGACTTCTGGGCGGGCGTGAACTTACCGTACCAGAGGATGGAGACGCGGAGGTCGCCGTCGAGCAAGAGGCCGTTGTGGTACTTCGCCACCATGGGAGGCGGCTGGTACAGGGCGGCGAGCTTCCTCGATCCGGAACAGAGGTTGGGTAAGCTCAGTTGAAGAAGAAGAACGTAGAAGACGAGCCATTGGAGCGAGAGAGGAGAACCCATTTTCGGAAACTGGTCAGAGCGAGCGAGAGAGAGAGAGAGAGAGAGGGAGAGGTGGAGATTGATTTGAAATTTTGAACTGGAGTTTGGAGAGTGATGAAGAATGGAGGAGGAGGGGAGAGTATATATAGGAGGAGAAGTTCATGAACCGGAACTGGGCGAGCGTGTGGGGAGGTGTTAAATGTGTAGCTTTCGTCGGCAGCTTCGCGGAGCAAGTGTTTCCAGGATCACGAGAACCTGGAAAGAGAGGACAAGGGGAGGGTCACATCTGCCATTATTACGCACGCCCCTCTCCATCTCATCTCTTTGCAGAGTTTTAACTTTTTACACAAAAAGGCAGAGCGTGAAAAATGTTTTACACAAGCAACTCCCCTGGGCAATTGATTTTGTAACGAGCTCGGTGGAAGAGGATGGACATGGCGTGTTGATTTGGGCTCTTTCTTTCTCTCTTCTCATGAAACTGTGAATTGACTAGGTGAGAGTGCTAGTATGAACAAAATAAAGGAGTTAGGGAAAAGAATAAGAACACAAGAATTATAGTGGTTCGGCTTAATCCAGCTCACGTCCACTCTTCCACTATAATGCCTTTCTTGGTTTGGATTCCACTATGCAATCAACAAGAGATTACAACTTCGAGTGCAAACACTTAGTAGTAGATCACACTATCTCACTAAGTCACTCTCTTGGTATTTCTCTCACGATTACAAACGTTTAAGCTCTCAAGAGACAAGTATATGATCTAAAGTCGCTCGTACTTTGGAATTATAAATTCTACGCTCCGTCTCTTACTTGCTCATCGGTCCATGATCTCCTTAAATACTCCTCCACTTCCAAACTACCGTTGGACAAGATCCCTGAGAATCGTCTTCCAATATACCCATTGACAAACTCTCCGTATCTTAGAAGATTTGGTAGCCGTTGAGTGACAAAGGTAAAATCCCAAATTGATTCCGATCGCCCATACAAACGAAATCTTGGTTTCCATAAGTAAAGCTTCTTCGTATAGAAAGATCTTGTTTTCAATCAAATCAATCTTGATGTGGAATCCAAACCAGGATCACTAGCCGTTGTATGATTGGGCTTGAGTTACGATTCATCGAATCTGGATGTAAAGTCCGAGTCTTTAGACTTTACGATATGAGTCTTGAGACTTTACAATCTGGGTCTTTAGACTTTACAACTGGGTCTTGAGACTTTACAATGAGTCAGACTTTACAACTGAGTCCAGTCTGGGTTCGGCTTCAAAGATAGAGTCTATCTTCTAGTTCAAAGATTCACGTTCGCCCGGAATTTGTCGAGTGAGCAGACTTCGATGTAGAATAGACTTTGATACTAAAGTCTAGCAGCCTCTTGGACTTTGAGTCTTGAGTCCGCGCAGCTTGACTTTGAGTCTTGAGTCTAGCGGTCTTGAGGACTTTGATAATATCCTTTACATGTTCTATTATCTCGCATGGTCTATTACTCAACCATCAAACATGTTAGTAGCCTTTGATTTATTTTGTCATCTTCAAAACATCATAAGGGATTTCCCTAACACTAGGGTTGATATGGAATGTCACAACACGTCTTCTTTATTGAGTTTTGGTTATTTCAGATTTGATTTCCTATTACTCATTATCAAAATTCAATCCCTTTCATTTTTCGTTCTTTTGATGAGCGTTCATATCCAAATTAGTTCATATATGTGGGGTGGCTTGTAGTTTCTAATTCAACTTCGATTGGATTCATGTCTATGAGGTACTTTTAATTAGCTCAATAGTTATTATTAAGCTTTTCCAAATAATAAGTGGATGGTGCTATGAAATGATATTGGAATTCAAATACAATTCTTTCAAGCTTCTTTCAATAATGTATGCATTTAAATCCCTAACAAACTTAACTTTCAAGTTTTTTTATTTCGCATTGCTTTCTCCTACTGTTATAGATAAAAAAAAATTGTTTATACCCATTAGGAAATTAAGTGCGCGATCATTTACTCAGAGAATTTAAATTATTAGAATTCAACACGAAATATATTTTATATCTTAATATTTATTACGATATCCTTCGTATGATCGACACATCAGAAGAGTTGTTACCAGCCTTCATTTCTTAATCAAAGGAACACTAAAAAGTTGTGCATATATTATTATAATTCCCCACTAATGATTTAAGATTTTAAATTGAATTAGGGATACTAGTAATTTTCATAAAACTTTTGCTGGTTTTCAGCACGGTTTCCAAAGCTAGGGGAAGCGCGGATTTGCCCGGCTGGAGCTTTTGGGGTTGCACGTGTTTTAGGTTCCTTCCTAGGCATTTCCCTCGTTTCCTCTGGGATAGGACGTAAATCGACAATCCCCTATTTTTTTATTGACACTTGGAGGAATAGGATAAGGATGACGACACGATTTTAACTCGTTAGGTTATTAAACGTGAGAATTACCAATACTATAATGATGCACTTACCGCGCGGTCGAAGGAATCCCATGCCCCTAATTTCTCTAATTAATTATCTCAAAACTCATAGTTTATTAATGAGTGTTTGGGATACTAGGAAGACTAATTGATTTACATAAAGTATTTTTCATTAACTAAAAATAAGAAGTTTAGATAGGAGGAAAACGACTTTTAAAAAGAAATCACTTTCTCTAAATTACCAAATAAATGTATTATAAAGTTTTCATTGAAACATTTTCGTCATCTAAACATCAAAAGAGCTTTCCTACTATAACAATGTTTTAACAACTTATTATGAATCACAAATTTTTTGATGAAGACTCTATAATAATTTGTAATAATTTATTATTTAATATTTTATGATCTAAAATAGATTGTTATTCTTACAATCAATTAAAAATTGTCACACAATTATTTCACAATCATTTATCAAATAAAAAAATTGGAAAGAAGTTTCTCAAAAATAATTTTTATTCTCGATTAAAGGACTCTTAATATTAATCATTTTCCCTCCCGTCAGGTTCATTTTGCCTTTGCGGGTTGTTCGAGGCGCTCGATGGGAACAGGGAAAGGAATCTGGATGCCCATATGGAGGGAGGGTTAGGTGAGGACTGAGGAGGATGCTTTGAATAGGATGCTTTGAATGGATTTTTATCCCCCGTGGCAGTTCACTGTATTGGCTCGTCTATGGGATTCGTAAAGAAAGCCCTTTTTCCCCTTTCCTTCCATGCCGACACACAAGCAAAAGCACGAACCTCTCCCATCCCCGCTGGGGACTCACATGACATGTCCACGTCCCTCTCGTCTCCCGAGAATCTGAACATGCTTTCGCCATTCGCCACTCAAGGTATATGCTTCTTCTGCATGTGTAAGTGGAATGCACTGGTCCGGCTTCCTAAGTTCATGTCCTACAGCACCATCCTCGCATCTCCACAGCTTAGCCATTGAAACGGGAGATGTGCTTATGTTCCATCTATATAGTTCCTAGGGTAAATCGAAGACATATCAATTCATGCACAGGATATATCGTCGACCCATTAATAATCGAGTTGGGGCCCTTATAAAGACAAGTCGCCAAAAGAATATTATGAATTTATCAAAACCCTTAAACTCTCTCTCTCTCTCTCACCCACCCCCTCTCACAAAAAAGAAGAAGCTATTTACTAGAATTGCAAATAATCCAATTTCTATATGCATAAATGCCAAAATAAAATAAAAATTCCAATACGAATAGATGAATTCCTAACTAAAAATTATGTAAAAGCTTATACGAACTACACATACTTTAATCGATTCTCTTCCATAATGGAAAAAAAAAAAAAAAAATAGACGAACGAAAAAAAAGGAAAAGCAAAAAGCTAGCAAGGATAACACCATGTCTCAAGCATACCGCTCGTGCAAGCTTAAACAATTCCGCGATCTACTTTGCGGGAGGTAACCATGCCCGCAAGCATTGCTACAAAAAGCCTTCATGCATCACCCTTAAGCCAGGCTGGCTTTGTTCGATCTCTTCAAACTTCATTTTTCTATTGACATCCCAAGAAGATAAGTGAGCTGCCCATTCATATTCAATGCCGAAAACCGTTCGTTACCGATCGAACACGAGGAGAGGAAAAGACCCATGAGAACGCAACGCAAGATTCGGATGTTTTTCTTGATTAACCTAAAGCGTTATTGGGGAGGATTATGGTGTAGTTGGTGGCCAAGACTTATTAAAACCCTAACGAAAGATTGGCACGCCACGTTCGCGCTCCATGCATGGCTCGTCGTTGAATGATCGTTCTCATCAGGGCAAGCGGTCAAACAAATGATGCATTCTTAAAGGTTAGGATGACCCCCCAATGAAAGTTCCTCGGTCGCAAAAGAGAGACTAAGATATCCTGCATAAAATAAGCAGGAATCGTCAAGCAAACTTAAACATGGAGACAACTACAGCTAGGATCCATGAAGACTCCAGACAGAAAGAATCCATGCCCTCATTCAAAAAGCAAAGTCAAAAGTTAGCTCCTCTCCTAGTCCCCCCTCAACACATCAAATCTAATCGATCGATTTCTGTGTTGTCTGCTTGTGCGAAGCAACAGAGGCGTATCCGGGGAAAACAGAATACACCAATAAACACGCACGCTGCCCGGAAGATTAAGGTTTGATTCCCTTTCGGGCGGGTATTTAGGTCATTGTATGCGGGCCACTTGCCAAAATCATTTCTTGCACTGGTCGATTTGGACGCAAGAATAGAACAGTCCGAGCTTGCATGTCCCGTGAATGTTAGGAGTTTCGGATAGACTTGGATGATTAAACTACCCGATCCCGCACGATTCGGCTCGTGAACTAATTAGGCCCTAGTTTTTTTTTTTTTTTAATTAGGCCCTAGTTTAATATGGTCAAATGGTGGTAGATATATAGCTAGCTAGCTGAAGCAGTAGTTGATGAAAACCAGACGTTGTTTTATGAGGCCACTTGCTCTTTTGAAAGGACAAAGCATCTGCGTCGAACCTTTGACAAAGCATCATCTGTCGCCTTTTTTTCAATTACGGGGGCGTCCGTGCATTGATTAGCATTGCTCACGGGCTACCCAGCAGCCTGGTGACAAGCGGTAACAGCCCACAAGACCCGAGATCCGCTGCGATCGAACGAGATGATCGACATGTATCCACTTGATTTATATTCATGGATAAAGTAGTGAATCACAATCAAGGGCATATCTTATGTTTATCCAAATGAATCGTGGCAACATAGCTTCTTCTTTTCTTTTCTTTTTTCCTCGATATTGTCGATTAATTTTGGCTTGCTTTCATGAACCCATGATTAGGCCTTAAGCATTATAGAAGCTGCAATTTGCACTGGCTAGTCATTCCGTATGGACTCAGCGAAAATAAACTCGGACTTGAGAAATCGCCTTAGCTCACCTGGAAAAAGGTTGCGTAGTAGCAAAAAAATTTACCGACTCTCGAAAATCCAGCTCACCACCTAAGAATTTTCCAAGTCTATATTGTCAGACCTTAACAAACTCTATAATTGATGATGAGAGCACGGAAGTGTATTATGAGACATCATAGTTCTGCACCAGTCTATTGACTTATCTTGCAAGAGAAAAATATCTTGAATGTACAATTATCAAATTGGTCCAGACTTACTTGTGTGACACCCGTAAGGCTGTCATATTGACAATTTTGAACGAAAAGATTCAGAAGAAACTTTATGTGAGAACTAAGGTTTGATTATACTACCTAAATCTTTTAGAACTTGATTGTTTTGTACACGAATCACTAGTTCCAGGAACTATTTTCTGCAAAATCTATGATTTTCTGTTGAAGACCTTGGAATTTGGGCATTTGGAGTTCTTTACCATAAGGCGTTCTCATGTTAGGAGTGTGCGGTAGAAATTCGGTACCTTTAGCTCAAATTCAAACTTGTTAATATATCTAATTAGACTCACATTCACTTAAAAGTTTAAGTTAATAAATTATTGGTAAATTAGGATATAATAATTGTTTCACACTACACCAATTCTCTAAGGTGATACTTTTCTAACACACATTTTACATGCATATTAACAATTTTCCCCTCATGTGTAAGCTCAAAGTTAAGATTCTTTGGTCCCTCTTAATCCAAGTATCATCCCGCATCATCCTTGGCCCTTTTCTCTTGACTAAGCCTTGAAATCTGCCATTTAGGGCCGCATTGTTACACTACAGTGCCCATCACTTGAAAACTTATGTTGGTCACCATATATCTTCCTCAAGATAATCAAAACATCAAAACACACCACGTTGCTCGCTCGAAAAAGATATTCGCAACATTAAAGTCCGATACCTTTATTTGGGATGATCGCCAATAAAAAGTCAAGTCTGAACCCGCCAACATCTCTAATTGGATCCCAATTAAAATATATCAACTACTTTATACCACACTAATTCTTTGATATAAAAGTTTTAAAACACAAATTACACGTGCATTTTAATATCTTGAAGAGTCCCGCCGCCCATTAATTTGAAGGAGCTGCAAATACAGAAACTTCCTCGACGGTGGACTTTAGCCCTAAATGTGCTCGGGCACGATGCCCATATGCTTTGTCCACATCAATCTTTTTCGTACTGAACAGGCCAGGCCCAATTACCAAATCGAGCTCCTTCCTAAAATCTTATCTTTCCATTGTATTAACACGTACGATTTCAAATTTTAGCCCTACGTAGCCCTTGGACCGACCAATTTATGAGCCTCTAGGTCGGACGCCGCCCGAATTCTGCGTGCACTGGTCCCCCTAGTACAAATAGTTAACAGTGACGACGGGGCTGTCCTAGCTTCGAAAGAGGCCAGGAAATCAAAACTGCTTCGCGCATAAAAACAAGGGAAATGGCTGGCATTGGGCAATTTATGAGAGAGATCACGAAGGAAAGCTCGAATTTGTCTCCATCGTGGAAAAAAAAAAAGAGCTACTCTCGTTCGTAGGTCCATAAGCTGAATTCAAGGAGGCGCTCCGCATTAATTAAAAAATAAGAAGAGTCTCCCAGCATGTAATTATGTAACTTTAGAGGGCCCGAAAAATGTACACACCCTACTCAACGTACTCACCTAGGATAACTACAGCTCGAGTTTGCCAAGTACTTCGATCATTGCTAACGTTTAAAGGGCAGAACAAATTGAGACGATCAATCACGTACGGTTCTTTATTATTTAATTGGATTTCGCATTATAATATTTTTTTGAATGAATTTTTGAAGTCCGGAATCGAATTCTTAATTCCTCGAGAGAAGGGACTGTCGCATTCATTGCACAAATTACGTATGCGAAATCGGTCATCGAAATTCTCCCATAAAAAAGAGAGAAAAAGAAAGCTGCCAATATTTTGGGAAAAAGAAATAGGGCCTGAGCACCAAAAAGCAGCTGTGACGCGTTAGGCCGTGAGCTTGCACCAGCTGGACCTCCGCGGGGTGGGGATGAGCAGACGGCGTCGTATTAAAGTCGGTTCCGCCAAAAGCTTCACGAGGGTTATGTGGAGGGCCGATGGCGAAGCGGAGCGGCGTCATCGGCAGGGCACGTGGGCCCCACCCTCTCCCCGGCCTCGACCTCGACCTCGACCTCGGATACTCTGGGGCCACTCGCTGACCGCCAGCTGGTGGCCCGTGCTCTCGGTCCGCGCTTCCGCTTTCCCATAAATTAAAAGGGGAGTAGTTTCAAAACTTCCAGCCTGGACTGTACTAGGGACAGTGGGCACTGCGCTGCCCACCCCTCCCCTCCCTAACGTCTCCCTAACCTACATTTCCCCCCTGGCTGCCCTTCCCCGAGGCGAATGGGAATGATCTGCGTGAGGGCAGTTTCGTCCATTTGGCTGGAGCTGAGCTGGATGCAATTGCCCACCTTTTGTTTGAATTTCAGCTCGCAGCTCATTAGTTAAAAAAAAAAGAGACTCTTCTTTAGTCGGGATTACGTGCGGAAAGTCCCTCTCTTTCTCTCGCGCGTCCACTTTCGCTGCACGTAAATTCCTTTTGCCAATCAATTTAAATTGTTGGGTAGGACATTTTAACGATATGAGTTTAAATGAGAAAATTTATCAGAAAATTCGATATGAAAACATCAATTACAATAGGTGTGTAAAAGCATTATCTTTTTTTTTTTTTTTGTGATTGGTTACTTAAAAAGTTGTACTAAGAGCGTGAATGATGATGGGACGTGTAGTCGAGCACTCCTCGCCTTTTGTCAATCTTGCTGGTGAAGATGCAACTAGGAATTGCAAGACCGTCGCCATCTCCTCCAAATTTAATAATTACACTCATGAGCTGCCCTCCGTTTGTCTCTTTCCATGCAGGTTCAGCCACTCTAACCCCACTTCTCGTTCCACCCTCATACTTATTATTATATTATATAGTCGAAAAATAAAATAATCGAAGCATCACCCTCATCCAACCCTTGTATAAATACTCCTCCTCGCTTCGACACGATTCACAACTTAAACAAAGCGAGAAGCTACCTCAGCTTTCTCCTTTCCTCTTCCTCAGTCTCAGACTCTCAGCCTTGAGCTCAGCTACAATGGCATCGTTCTTCGCTTCTAAGACAGCTCTTCTTCCAAAGCTCTTCCTCGCCCTCTGCCTCCTCCAGATGGCCTCCGCCACCAGGAGGCTGGCCGAGCTGGTCCAAGACCAGTCCCCGCCCATGAAGTACCACAATGGCCCTCTCCTCTCTGGCAAGATCTCCATCAACCTCATCTGGTACGGCCGCTTCAAGCCCTCCCAGCGCACCATCGTCTCCGACTTCGTCACCTCCCTCTCCTCCGACCCTTCTTTGGCTCAGGCCCCTCCTTCCGTCTCCCAGTGGTGGAAGACGGTCGACAAGTACTACCACCTCTCCTCCTCCAAGAGGCACGCTCCCTCTCTCAGGCTCTCCCTCGGGAGGCAAGTCCTCGACGAGAGCTACTCGCTAGGGAAGTCCCTCACGAGCAAGCACCTCGTCGAGCTCGCGTCCCGGGGCGAACAGCGGAACGCCATCAACGTCGTTCTCACCTCCTCCGACGTGGCCGTCGAGGGATTCTGCATGAGCCGGTGCGGCTCCCACGACTCCGCCGTCGGTTCCGTCAAGGTCAAGGGCAGGAGCTCGAGGTTCGCGTACATCTGGGTGGGCAACTCGGAGACGCAGTGCCCGGGGCAGTGCGCGTGGCCGTTCCACCAGCCCCTGTACGGCCCGCAGAGCCCCCCGTTGGTGGCGCCCAACGGCGACGTCGGCGTCGACGGGATGGTGATCAACCTTGCAGGCCTCCTCGCCGGGACCGCCACGAACCCGTTCTCAAACGGGTACTACCAGGGCGAGGCGGGGGCGTCGCTGGAGGCGGCGTCCGCGTGCACCGGGATCTACGCCAATGGGGCATACCCTGGCTACGCCGGGAACTTGCTGGTGGAGGAGGCGACGGGGGCGAGCTACAACGCGCACGGCGTGAACGGGAGGAAGTACCTGGTCCCGGCTCTCTACGATCCGTCCACGTCGTCGTGTTCGACTCTGGTGTGAGTGAAGTGGCGACAGATAGAAACTATGACGTTTAGGCTACCAAATTAATTCATTCATTTGTTTATTGGTTCTGCAGTTCCTCTATATTATTGTCATTATATTTAATGAAAAAGGCAAACTACTTTTATTTGCTACAATTACGTGAGCCATGGAAAATCAACCGGACAAAATCCACTCTTAATCTGAGGAGTTCAGCTCTTCACTCACAGAAATCAATAAACCGACCGGGCTAATTACACCATTTGTGGAAGAAAAGATATTACGTAGTGAAATTACTCATTTAGTTTTTAAGGGAACAGATGGAGGGGCTTAGGTCGAGGGAGCGTGAGAAATCCATTATTAATACTGGCGTAAGTCATTGGTTATGGCAAAAGGCACATGGGATGAGAACTTTCACTTTTCTAAGTGAAGATGCTGCATATGACACGAACGTTATTTAACTTAACAGCAACCCCAAATGATTATAACTTTATGGTTTATTCAAATTATTCCTATTAGGTGCTCATCGTGGTGAAAATAGTTAAGCTGTTATGTATGGTTTCTAAGGGACAAGGTGCGATGCTCCTCACAGACCCCCAGGGAGACATCTGAAATGAGTCATTCCTTACAAATGTGGCTTGACCACGGCTAACTTTCTTATATATTCATGTAAATTAATCTTATACTTAACTACACTTGAGGTGGGAGCTTTTATCATACCGTGAGTCAAGCAACTAGTCACTTACACTAACCATTGGATGAAGCCCATATTACATCATACTCCTTCAATTTACCAGTCAAGAAATAATAATATAGAATATAGATTTGAGGAATTTTTGTATATAGAGAGCTTAAATTTTAACTTTAATAGATGATTATTTAAGGAAACTATATTAGATATGGATTATTAGAATAGATATAGAAAATTAGAGAAAATATCCTAAATATCTCTAGAAGAAATCAACACGTCTCTAACATCCAATTTCAAACTCACAAGGACTAATTCAACTTGAGTTTGAAATCAAATTAAATCACATCCGGCGATTGAGATGTGACGAATGAGGTGGCTTCCACGTTGTTTGTGGTGAAACTCCCAAATCTAGCTAATTTGAGGGAGGCAAGTTTGATGGTGGTTTTGACTTTACAAAAAGATGCAGGTTGAGAATTAGGGGTGAGCGGTTCCAGGTTCCGGTTCGGTTCCGTCTGGAACCTGGAACCTACCCGTGGGAACCGAGAACCTGGAACCTACCGTGTCACAGGTTCCAGGGTCGGTTCCAAATTCCAACAGGTTCTTTTTTTTTTTTTTTTTTTTATTTTCATAGTTAAACTATAACGTACGCGCACGTTATCAAAAAAACTATAACGTATGCGCACGTTACCAAAAAAAAAACTATAACATATGCGCATGTTACCAAAAAAAATATAATGTATGCACACGTTACCAAAAAAAAACTATAACGTGCACGTACGTTACCAAAAAAAAATATAATGAATGCGCACGTTACAAAAAAAAACTATAATGTACGCGTATACTACACGGTAACTTCCCATTGACATGTTATCTTGATACATTAACTTCGCACTACACAACAATAATAGAATATAATTAGAAATTTCAAAACAAATAGCAAACTAGAAAGTAGAAATAAAACACCACTATAACAAGAATGTCTAGAGGTACAAGTTTTGAAAACAATTTCGATTAAACTCTTAAATGAACTCAGAAAATTCTGAAATTTTGACACGTTGTATTTAAGACCTAGAGGTACAAGTTTCATGAAGAAATCGTAGTCCAATTCGTTCTAGATTAAAAGATAAAATCGATTTACTTTTCCTATTCTCTACTTGCACAGTTTTTAAAACATTTTTGGTTAAATAGGCAAATGAACTACAAAAATTACGAAATTTAAATATGTTGTAGGGAAGACATGAAGAGAGATATTTCATGCAGAATACATTTCCAAAAGAACCTTATACAAAATGATATAGTCCACGCATTGCAACTTACAAGATCCGAACACATCAGATTGCACAGTTTTAGAAACATTTCCGATTAAATACCTAAATGACCTTAAAAAATTATGAAATTCGACTATGTGATAGCCAAGACCATAAGGTAGATACTTCATGAAAACATCGAAATCAAATTCGTCCTAGATAATTAAATATGGACCCAGTTCGTAGTACCGTAATTCCAAATATAACCATCTCCAAAGGACCACGATTTCACCTACCTATTCTTGTTTTTTTTCTCTAAATTTTTGATATGTTGTACCTCAGGATTTCCTTTACAACTTTTGTTAAGAAACCAAAGTGAAATTTCGACAAAAAGGTTGCCTTACAGTCCATGCATTCATCAAGGGTCGGTCCCAAAATCTCAAGATCCAGTCTTTCCAAAGAATAACGATTTCACCCACTTATACTTGTTTGTTTTGTCCCAAATTTGAGTATGTTATACTCCAAGAAGTCCTTTACAAATTTCATTTAGAGGCCGAAGCCAAACTTCAACTAGAACATCACATACAAGTCACTAGAACATCCAAGGTTGAGCTTTTTCTGCCCTAAGTAACCGGTTCCGGTTCCAGGACCAGTTCCGATTCCGGTTCCGGTTCCCAGAAAAAAGGAACCGGAACCGGGAACCGAACCGGACCCTCCTCCAGTTTGGTTCCGGTTCCCAGGTAACCCGGGAACCATGCTCAGCCCTATATAGAATTGGAGGGCAAAATGCTAGCTGCTAATGTGGCTAGCTTGCAAAATGGTAATTGAGCGATATGGCTAGTACGACTAGTGTCGCAACATCAGGCGACTTATATGATAGGTTTGGGAAAATAGTTACTAAGTGATGTGACCTCTCCAACTACCATAGAAAAAGCCACCTTAGTGATAAAGGTTCAATTGGGCAATGCGAGCGGCACAATTGGTGTGGAATGGATTGGATTAAGTGTTTCCTCAAATTAGACTTATATGTATGAAGTGAAAACTGTTGACTGTTAGTAGGGATGGATGATTTATTTAGGTGTGCATTAGGGTGCTTGGGGAGCATGGGTGTATCAATGCAAAGTGTACCTAGTGTACTAGGGTTGCCTTAGCAAAGAGGTTCTAATACCAAGTCAAAAATGAAAAAAACCCCAAATTATTATAGACGTACTAAATGTACTTTCCAATATTTTTTCGTTAAATTTTATCATAAAAAAATTGAGTTAAATGACATGTGATAATTGACAGATGTACCAGCTCAAGGGTTTACTCTTCATTTGTCACAGATGTATCAATTTATAATTTTTCTTGATATTAATCCAATTTAATAAAAATTAACAAAGATAAATTTCACATAAATATATTAGTTTGGGGTTTTAGTTATTAAAAAAATTAGTTTTGGATAAATTTATCATTGGTGTACAATTTGGGGTTTTTAATGATAAAAAAATTAATTCAAGGTAAATTTGTCATAGTGTACTAATTTGGAGTTTTTCATGATATTAAACTAAAATAACAATGCAGAAGATAGACTTGAGGAAGTTCTTTATATAGTTCCATTTATAGAAAATAGCACATGAAGAGTCTATTTATAGACTTTAATAAATGACTATGTAAGGAAAATGGATTAGATATGCACAATCAAAATAGATAAAAAAAAAATCAGAAATAATTTCCTAAATATTACTAAAAGATATATGCATTTCTCTAACATCACCTTTGATCCACCGCTGCAATAATTGTTAACGATGTCTATAATTTTCAGGAAAATTTGTGTCGATTAATGATAGACATCGAAACTCGGACATGAGATCCATGGCATGGCATGCTCAAAAGAGCTGCGTCGCTAAACCTATAAAAAATGTGGATTCGCACTTAGCTAACACGCCCATCCTTGACAATTAGCTCCACCGCCACCACCAACTAGCGTGTCTCCTTCTCGCGACCCAAGAGGCAGGCCACTGATTGGTTTCGTTCTCTCGGTCAAAACTCTTGTTTTTCCCTTAGCTGTTAATGCCCTGTAATGAAATGTATAATTGTTGGACCGAGAGTTTTGACTTTTTGCCAACGAAAACAATTCATTAACAAGCAAATGTGTCAAATCAAGTTGGCCTCTCTTGCCTCTCTTGCCAAATCTAACTTCTTTTCTTTCGCTCAGCTACTCCTGAGGGCTCCAATCGACCTTCTCTTTCTCATTTCTACCCATCATATTAATCAGACCTGTGTGTTCTATCTTGGGCAATCTTCTCAATGGGGGGTTTTGTATATGCATGTTTTTCCTATATAGAAATATTCACCGTGTGGTCCCTTTTGCGATCCATTACCTTGGATTTTTTTACTAAAGAGCTGAACCATAAAAATTGAAATTGGGCGAAAACTTGGTTGGGTCTTGGTTCGAGAAAAGGATACAATTTGACCTTGGGGATCCTATTTAGATTTATACCATTGAGTATAACAAAATCTCAATTGGATCGTGGATCAAGTTAAATACTCTTGTAACCTTAATTTATTTTATTTTATTTTATTTTATTTATTTGGCTGCATGTGCTCAGTTATGAATAATATGGATGACGTGGCATATGCTAGTGCAAGAGTTTAGGTGATTTTAGGACAAACCCAAGCTTTTGGTCACACCACTCAATTCCCACGCGTTACATTATCCCTTTCGCTTTACTCATCCCATATATTTATCATTGGTCAACCAAGGCCACTATTGGTAATAAATAAATAAAAACCAAGACTGCCGCGTGGCGCAAAACTCACGAGTGTGGCCCAGCGGGGGCCTCCAATATGATGGAGTACCATCGACCACCTCTGAAAAAGTCGTCCTAACAGCGTAAATGCAATGATAATTGAACGCCTAGTCGAGCACCAGTTGTCATTTGTTAATCTTGCTGGTGAAGATGCAACTGGGAATGGCAATACCACATCATCTCCTCCAAATTTAATTATTACATTCATGAGCTGCCCTCCTTTGTCTCTTTCCAGGCAGGTTCCGGCACTTTAACCCCACTTCTACGTTCCCAACTTCATATCTATTTATTATTATATTATATAGTCGTAAAATAAAATAATCGAAGCATCACCCCATCCCCAACCTTGTATAAATACTCCTCGCTTCGACACAACCCACAATTTCAACAAAGCGAGAAGCTACCTCAGCTTTCACCTTTCCTCTTTCCTCAGTCTCAGCCAAAACTCAGCTACAATGGCATCCTTCTTCTTCACTTCTAAGACAGCTCTTCCAAAGCTATTCCTTGCCCTCTGCCTCCTCCAGATGGCCTCCGCCACCAGGAGGCTGGCCGAGCTGGTCCAAGACCAGTCCCCGCCCATGAAGTACCACAATGGCCCTCTCCTCTCCGGCAAGATCTCCGTCAACCTCATCTGGTACGGCCGCTTCCAGCCCTCCCAGCGCACCATCGTCTCCGACTTCGTCACCTCCCTCTCCTCCGACCCTTCTTTGGCTCACGCCCCTCCTTCCGTCTCCCAGTGGTGGAAGACGGTCGATAAGTATTACCACCTCTCGTCCTCCAAGAGGCCCACGCCTTCACTCACGCTCTCGCTCGGGAGGCAAGTCCTCGACGAGAGCTACTCCCTCGGGAAGTCCCTCACGAGCAAGCACCTCGTCGAGCTCGCGTCCCGGGGCGAGCAGCAGAACGCCGTCAACGTCGTGCTCACCTCCTCCGACGTGGCCGTCGAGGGATTCTGCATGAGCCGGTGCGGCTCCCACGACTCCGCCATCGGTTCCGTCAAGGTCAACGGCAAGAGCTCCAGGTTCCCTTACATTTGGGTGGGCAACTCGGAGACGCAGTGCCCGGGGCAGTGCGCGTGGCCGTTCCACCAGCCCCAGTACGGCCCACAGAGCCCGCCGCTGGTGGCGCCCAACGGGGACGTCGGCGTCGACGGGATGGTGATCAACCTGGCAGGCCTCCTCGCCGGGACCGCCACGAACCCGTTCTCAAACGGGTACTACCAGAGCGAGGCGGGGGCGTCGCTGGAGGCGGCGTCGGCGTGCACCGGGATCTACGGCAATGGGGCGTACCCAGGCTACGCCGGGAACTTGCTGGTGGATGAGGCGACGAGGGCGAGCTACAACGCGCACGGCGTGAACGGGAGAAAGTACCTGGTCCCGGCTCTCTACGATCCGTCCACGTCGTCCTGCTCGACGCTGGTGTGAGGGAAGTGGAGACAGATTGAAACGATGACGTTTAGGCTACCAGATTGATTAATTCATTCGTTTATTGGTTTTTTCGTTGCTGTATATTACTGTAATTATAGTTAATAGAAAAGGCAAACCACTTTTATTTGCTACAATTTGCTCTGGTGCAAAGCAAGCGGGCTAATCCATTCCTAATTCGACGATTTTAGCTCTTCAATCGCGCTAATCGATCAATCACGCGGGCTCATAACACCTTTGCTGGAGAAGAAAAATTTGCGTTGCGAATGTATGCTCCAACGGAGGAGCTTAAGTCGAGGACGTGAGAGAAATCCATTTCTTATACAGGTCTAGTCATTGGTTATGGCAAAAGGGACTCGGGATGAGAATTCTGACTTTTCTCAATGAAAATGCTGTATATAAGACAATAATCCCAAATGATTATCACTTTGTGCTTTGTACAAATTATTGCTTTTAGGTTCCCAGCGATAGTTAGATTGTAACAAATGTTATGGAAGTTGGTTCCTCATGAAATAGGATAGATTGGGCCATATATGATTTTGAGGAAAGAGAGCGATTGCTGAGTTTGGACGAAGTGTGACGCTCCTTATGACTTCTATGGAGGCAAAGGTCACTCGTCTAGTAGGACCGTATTGCAGGGAGATATGGGCAATCATGTCGTGTATGTTAATTCTTTAAGTCAGAGCTGCCATCGCTTGTATCTGTCGAGATCACCAAGGCTTTGTGGTGGACGGATTTGCGAAGCCAGTCGATGCGGCTTCGGCTTCTCAAGCAAAGGCGATCGCAATGGACGAAACCCTAAAGTTCATCGAAAGCCGACGCTTTCTCTCTCCTCAAGTACACTCTCACTATTTATCTCTGGTGCACGCGTTAAAGTCTTCGACTGAACTCAACTGGGAACTGCAACCGATTGTGAGCCGGGCCCAAGCTAAACTTGCCCAACTCCCGGGCCTCTCCCTAGCCCACTGCAACCGTAGCTCAAATTGCCCCACGGACTGGATAGCCAAGGCTTGTCGGAACAACTCCTTACCCCCGAACTGGATATCATATCCCCCTGCTTTATTTGATCTTTTATGCACTGATGTTATGGGTGTTATATTCCCACATATGAAATAGTAAATAAAGTGATGATGTTTGATGATCAAAAAAAAAAAGTTAGAGAAATTGTAATATTCTAAAATCTCACATCATATATAACCAATCTTTTAAATGACTCATCAATTAATATTCATATTGAAAACGACCACCTCCTTATTTGACTTCTCCAAGTATTCCTTTTGGGAGATTTTAGATGTGAATTGAGTCAATTGTTACAAATGTGGCTTGGCAACAACAAATTTCTTATTTTCAAATAAATTAACTACACTCGAGGTGGGAGCTTTTGTCATACCATAGGTTAAGCATTTAGTCACTTATAGTAATTACTGGATGAAGCCCGTTGTTACATCATACTGCTTTAGTTCATCGTTGATCTCTTGGTAAAGACAAACCTTAATAATGTTTACAATTAATAGGAAAATTCGTGTTGATTGAAGATAGATATTGAAGTTGGATATTATATACACAACATGCTCAAGAGAGCACCAACATAAGATGTGACACGCCATTCTCTACAATAAGCTCAACCGCCACCACCAATTGGTAGGGAAAATTGTCAAAAAAAAAGTCCAAAACCTATTACTTTTATATCAGTTCCGTTTGACATTTCAATTATGTCAATTTAGTTCTAAGCTATTTTGATGATTTATCAATGTAGTCATTTTAGATAATTTTGATGGAAAAATACTGACATGGTGATTCAATCGGCACCAATCATCCTACGTGACAGGATCCGCGATATGACTAGAGCAAATTCAATTGAAATGATGTCATTTTGCATTTTATATTTATTTTTTGCTTTTGCTTTTGTGTTTGCTGTTCATCATCTTCCATCCTCTTCTTTCTCTAAGAAAAGTTTCGTTTCTCGACCAAGTCAAGACTCAATCTCGGATCCGGTTGCATCGAACCAGAAAATGCAGACTTCTTGCTAGCAGATATGCTAGAGAGTGCTTTTGCGTCAGATTGTCTTGCATACAATTTTTGCGCTTCAACTTGAAAGCGACGAACTTGAACGTGAGTTGATTTACTCATGCGTTAGTTATAGATCATAATACCGAAATCGTTTTTAAAGACTTACAATTCAACTCCATGTCGCGACGGAGCAAGAGCCCTCCAGATCTAGGGCTCAAGGTCGATGTGTGGCGGAGCTCACGATCTTCCAGCTAGGTTGAGATCTTGAAGACGCCCGGCTTGACGGCATTTTCAAACAACGATGGAGGATAGAGCAAGAAGAAGAGCGGTTCGCTTTTTTGCTTCCACATTCAACAAAGATGGAGAACAATGAAAGAAGCAGATGAAGAGTAATCTAGGAAAGAATGAAAAAAAACAAAAAAAAATCAAAAATCAAAAATTTAAAAACTTGCAAAATTTATAGACGTTGACATCGATTATGTTACATATGACAACCGTCGTCTAAAATTAGTTCAAATGTCTATATTGACAAATTATTTAAAAATTTATGACTAAATTGTCATTATTGAATAGTTTAAATTTGGTATAAGTGTAATAAATTGAGTATTTTTTGAGTAATTATTCCTGAACCAACACATCCTCTTCTTGTGACCCAAAAGAAGGGCATCGATTGGTTTTCCTTTGTTATGTCAGTCAAAATAGGAGTCATTTTTTCCTCTTGGTTGTCCAATGCCATGTAATGAAATGCATAATTGCTGGATTGAGAGCTTCGGCTTTGTGACAACGATAACAATTTGTTCAGAGCAAACGCGTCAAATCACTCTGGCATCTCTTATCTTCACAACTCCCTCCTTGCTACCATCGTCTCACCTTCCCCCTTTTCTTCATTGTCATCAATCAAATCCAACTTCATTTCTCTCCCTCAGCCACATCCTAGGGGCTATAATCGAACTTCTCTTTCCGATTCCCACCCATTAGATTGATCAGGCTTGTGTGTTCTATCTTGGGTGATCTTCTTAACGGGGCATATACATTTTTAACTTTGTATAGAAATATTCATTATGGGATCCTTTTGTGATCTATTGCCTTGAATTGCCTAACTGAAGAGCCAATTCATGAAAAGTCAAAACAAGTGAAAACTTAATTGGATTTTGATTCAAGAAAATGATATAAGTTGACTTTGGTGAGGAATCATGTTTTGATTTTGACAATTGAGCATAACAAAATATCAATTTAATCATGGATCGAGTTAAACACTTTATTAAGCTCAAAATCTCAAAGTTTCTTGGTGTAATTTGAGCCGATTGGAACACAGTTACTTCCGAAAATTTCCTTGAGTTCAACCATCTAACATTTTTACTTGCAAAAGAAAAACCTATGCTTTCTTTGTCTTATTTGCCCGAGCCTACCGATGCCATGCCACCAAAGCCTTTAGCCAACAACCAACATCCAGTCTCTAACCATCACCACCTAAAAAACTCGGGCGTGCATTGAAATCCTATAAGTCCACTCGATCTCATCCATTGAAAGCCGTGGATCCCATGTAGGTGAAGCCTAGGATCAAGTTGCCTCATGTGGATTCTGGCATGCTTTGCTATCCACCACTTCCATGCGCATGCCTTTGCTCCAAGAGCATTTCCACCCACCAATGCGGCTCTCCTGACCTTGGTTTTTTTGTTGTTTTGGCTGTACGTGCTCAGTTTTGAATTGTACGGATAGTGTGTCATTTGTTAACGCAAGAGTTCAGTGATTTTAGAACAAACCCAGGATTTCGGTCACACCATACAATCCCCACGCTTTACATCAGTCCTCTCACTCTACTCATCCCGTATGCATATCGTCGGTCGACCAAGGCCACTATTGATTAGGAAAGGAAGAAAACGAGACCACCACGTACCGCAACACCCACGTGTGGCCCACCCATGGGCCAATACCATCGGCTACCTAATAAAAAGCTGTCCTAAAAGCGTAACTGAAATAATGATTGAACGCGCAATCGAGCACTGGTGGCCTTTTGTCAATCTTGCTGGTGAAGTTACAACTGGGAATTTCAAGACCATCATGAGCTGCGCTCCTTTTGTCTCTTTCTTGGCAGGTTCCGGCACTTTAACCCCACTTCTACGTTCCACCCTCATATTTATTATTATAATATATAGTCGTAAAATAAAATAATCGAAGCATCACCCTTATCCCATCCTTGTATAAATACTCCTTCCCCCTTCAACACAACCCACAACTTAAACAAAGCGAGAAGCTACCTCAGCTTTCACCTCTCCTCAGTCTCAGCCCAAAACTCAGCTACTACGATGGCATCGTTCTTCGCTTCTTCTAAAACAGCTCTTCCAAAGCTATTCCTCGCCCTCTGCCTCCTCCAGATAGCCTCCGCCACCAGGAGGCTGGCCGAGCTGGTCCAAGACCAGTCCCCGCCCATGAAGTACCACAATGGCCCTCTCCTCTCCGGCCAGATCTCTGTCAACCTCATCTGGTACGGCCGCTTCAAGCCCTCCCAGCGCACCATCGTCTCCGACTTCGTCACCTCCCTCTCCTCCGACCATTCTTTGGCTCAGGCCCCTCCATCCGTCTCTCAGTGGTGGAAGACGGTCGACAAGTACTACCGCCTCTCCTCCTCCAAGAGGCGCACTCCTTCCCTCACGCTCTCGCTCGGGAGGCAAGTCCTCGACGAGAGCTACTCCCTCGGGAAGTCCCTCACGAGCAAGCACCTCGTGGAGCTCGCGTCCCGGGGCGAACAGCGGAACGCCATCAACGTCGTGCTCACCTCCTCCGACGTGGCCGTCGAGGGATTCTGCATGAGCCGGTGCGGCTCCCACGACTCCGCCGTCGGTTCCGTCAAGGTCAACGGCAGGAGCTCGAGGTTCGCGTACATCTGGGTGGGCAACTCGGAGACGCAGTGCCCGGGGCAGTGCGCTTGGCCGTTCCACCAGCCCCTGTACGGCCCGCAGAGCCCACCGCTGGTGGCACCCAACGGCGACGTCGGCGTCGACGGGATGGTGATCAACCTGGCAGGCCTCCTCGCCGGGACCGCCACGAACCCGTTCTCGAACGGGTACTACCAGGGCGAGGCGGGGACGTCACTTGAGGCGGCGTCCGCGTGCACGGGGATCTACGGAAACGGGGCGTACCCCGGGTACGCTGGGAACTTGCTGGTGGATAAGGCGACGGGGGCGAGCTACAACGCGCACGGCGTGAACGGGAGAAAATACCTGGTCCCGGCTCTCTACGATCCGTCCACTTCGTCCTGTTCGACGCTGGTGTGAGGGAAGTGGAGAGAGATTGAAACGATGACGTTTAAGCTACCGGACTGATTCATTCATTCGTTTATTGGTTTTTTTGTTGCTGTATATTACGGTCATTATAGTTAATAGAAAAGGCAAGCCACTTTTATTTGCTACAATTTTATTCTCTAGTGCAAAGCAAGCGGGTTAATCCGTTCTTAATCTGACGATTTTAGCTCACTCCTTCATTAAGTCAGAGAGTTTCTAAAGTCCCAAAATCTCACATCACTTATAAATATCCAATTAAACGACACATTAATTAACATTAACAATAAACTCCAGAAAGACCACTTTCTTGTATGGCTATTCCCAATATTCCTTTAGGACGATTTTAGATGTGAATTGAGTCATTCATTACAAATGTGGCTTAACAACAACAAACTTTCTTATTTTCATATATTAATCTTATACTTAACTTCACTTGAGGTTAGGGCTTGTATTTGGCCTTGTTTGGCAAAATATATTTATGTTCCTCGGAACAAAAATTTATGTTATTTTGTTTCGGAACAAAAAAAAGAATAAAAACGTGTTTGGTAAAACTTTTGTTCTTGGGAACAAAAATCTACTCTTTTGTTCCGGGAACAGATTTGGGAATAGAAACAAAAGTAGAAAAAGTTGATTTTTATTCCCGAAAACAATTTTGAAAAACACTTCTTTTTCCTTCTTCTTTTTTCTTTCCTTCTCCTTCCTTTTGGCTAGTCGCCAACCTTAATCATGGCCGACGACCGGCCAACAAGGGCTGACGACCTCACTGGAGCGTCATCGGCCCTCGGCGAGACTGAGCCTCGCCTTGGTTGGGCGAGCTCGAGCTCACCCAATCGAGCTCGCCTAGCCAAGGCAAGACCGAGCCTTTTCGGGGTCGGCAACACTTCGGCGATGTTGCTGGCCCTCATCAATCGATCGCCGACCATGGTTGAGGTCGGTGACCAACTAAAAGGAAGAAAAAAATTAAAAAAAAAAAAAAAAAAAAAATTAAAAGAAACAATTAAATTATACAAGTTTACTAAACGTATTTCTATTCCTTGAATATAAATTTTTTGCAGTTATCAAGCGCGTTCTTATATTCAGAAATTGTTCTTGGAAACAAAAATAGAAAAAATTATTTATGTTAAAAAATTATTCCACTCAATAGAAACATTACCAAATGTGCCCTTAGTTACTTACATTAATCATGGATGAAGCCCGTCGTTACATCATACTCCTTCAATTCATCGTTGATCCACTAATGAAAACAATCGTTAATAATGTGCACAATTCATAAATTCATGCCGATTAATGATAAATATCAAAGTTTGGACATTAATTACATGATAAAATCACGAGTACTACATTGCTAACAAACATAAAATTTGGATAAGCACTTAACTATAGGAGTGAGCATAGTTCGGGTTGGGCTAGTCCACCCCCTAACCCTAGGACTAACCCGTACAATATTGGTCCGAAATTTTTTGTTTTATTTTTTGTATTCCTTGTAAAGGTAAACTTACCATTTCAAATTACATGTCTATCGATAATGCGACATTATACAACAGTGTCATTACATATTCAACGAATTTAAGATAAGGCAATAATAGAAATTTTTCACCTACTAAAAACAATAAACCATAAAAATGATTAATACCGCTCATAAAAATATGGAACAAAATGGGAAGTTGATTGGCGAGAGGGGAAGTTCAGCAGGGCGAGAGTTGAGCGGCGAGTGGGAAAGTTGTATCTTTCAATTTTGGCAAATTGAATATTAAGAGGACAAAGAAGACATAAGAGAACAATTCCTTGAGGAGAACGCCATGAGGAGCCGTTTAATGTTGTTGACGTCATTTGACTTAGGTTTTTATAAAAGAAAAAAATTATAAATTAGACCAACCTTAAACTCCAAGAATCAAGAATCAATCCATACAGTGCTGATTTAGGGGTCTTTGGACTAAGGACCGACTCAACCCTCTTGGAAACTAGACCAAGACCAACAAAGTTGGGCTGGTCTAAGGTCGGTCCAAGTTAACCCTTAGTTAACTTAGTTAACAGAACTATTTCTGACAATTAGCTTCACCACCACCACCAACTAGCACGTCGTCTCCTCGCAACCCAAAAGGAAGGGTGCTAAGGGTGCGTTTGGTAACATTTACATTTAAAAATTGTTTTTGGGAATAGAAATAGAAAAAAAATATTTCTGTTTCGAAACAATTTTTGAACAAAAACGCGTTTGGTAAATCTGTTCTAGAAATATAAAAAGAATAAAAACATGTTTGGTAAATTTGTATAATTTTTTTTATTTCTTTTAAATTTTTAATATTTTTATTTTATTTTTTCTATTTTCTTTCTTATTTTTCTTATCTATTTTTCCTTTTTTTTCTTTTTCTTTTTTCTTCTTTTGCTCGGTCCGCCGACCTCGGCCATGGCCAACGACCGGTCGACGAGGGCGGCCGGCCTCGCCCGCCACGGCGAGGCTCACCGCCCCAGGTGGCCAAGCCTCGTTGTAGCTGCGAGGCTCGGCCTCGCCTTGGCCGGGCGAACTCGATCTCGCCCGGATCCAGCGAGGCCGAGCCTCACCAGCCGCCGGGGGCGAGCTCGGCCTCGCCAAATATGGGCGAGATTGAGCTCGCCCAGCCCTAGGTCGGCCTCGCCGAGGGCGGTGACGCTCAACCTCGCCGGGGGGCCGGCGAGGCTCACGAGGTCGCCGGCCCTCAACACCCTCGACAACCGGTCGCCACCATGGCCGAGGCCGGCGACGGCCAAAGAAAAAGAGAGAAGAAAATGAAAAAGAGAGAAAAGTGTTCCTAAATTTTTGTTTGAAACAAGAAATAACTTTTTTTTTTTGTTTCTTGTTTCCGTTCAAATGTGTTTCTGGGAACAAAAAATAATTTTGGAACAAAAACGCAGACAAACGCGTTTCTATTCATTTTTTGTTCCCAAGAACAAAAAATAAAAATTTGCGTTCCTGAGAACCTAAACACATTTTAACAAAGAGGCCCTAATTGGTTGTCCTTGTCCTCTCAGTCAAAACAAGTCTTGTTTTTCCTTTAGCTTTCCACGGCCCTGTAATGAAATGCACAATTGCCGGACCGAGAGCTTTGACTTTGTGCTAATGAAAGCGCCTCGTTAACAAGCAAACACGTCAAATCATGTTGTCTCTCTTGTCTTTAGATCACCACTTTTGCCTCGTTACCATCCTCTCACCACCTTCATTTCCTTCATCGGTATCATTCATATCTAACTTCATTTCTCTCACTCAACGACATCCTAATGGCTTCCATCGACCCGTCTTTTTCTCACTCCCACCCATTAGATTGATCAAACACATGTGATCCACCTTAGGTAATATTCTTAAGAGGTTATCGTGGGTCCGTTTGATAACGTTTTCATTTCAGGAAATAATTTTCTTTTAGAAATAATCTTTTTCTATTTCTATTCTTTGAAATAATTTCTCAATAAAAAAATATATTTGGTAACTATAAAAAATTTCTATTCCCGAAATGAAAAAAGAATAAGAATGTGTTTGGTACGATTCACAAAAATTTTTATAATGTAGAATTTTTTTTTTTTTAATTCTTCCTTACCACGATCATTGCGACCTTAGTCCATCGCCACCCATTGCTGACCCCTGTGGCCAATGATCACTGACGACCACTGCTCGCTGCGGTTGACTATCGATCAGCCGGTGACGGCTATTGATCGGCCAATCAACGGGCGGTGGCGGTGGTGTTAGCGATCATCGTTGGTCGTCAGTGGCAAGCCACAGTGACAACGGTCAGCAATGACGGCAACCATAGCAGGCGGCAAAGGGGGGTGGTGGCCGTCAAATAAGAAGAAAAATGAGAAAAGAAAAAAAAAAGAAAGAGAAAATAACTTATTTCTAGAAATTGTTTCTGGGAACAAGAAGTTACTTTTTTCTACTTCTTATTTATATTATAAATTTATTCCCCGGCCACTTTTCTATTTCAGGGAATAAAAAATTATTGACGTTACCAAACGGATCTTTATTTTTATTTTTTGTTCCGAGGAACATAATAATGTAAATTTGGAGAAATAGAATTGTTACCAAATAGGGCTTATATATGCATGTTCTTTTGTATTAAAATATTCAATCTATGGCCTTTGGCGATTTATTGCCTTGGATTGTTAGATTGAAGATGGGAATCATGAAAAGAAATGTTGGTCGAGAACTCAGTTGGATCTTGGTTTAGGAATAGGATGTAGGTTGACCTTGATGGGGATCCTGTTTTGACTTCAACTATTGAGCGAAACAAATTGTAAATTGGCTCATCGATCCAGTAAAACACTCTTTTGGGCTTGAAGTCTCAAAGTTTCATTGTATAATTCAAGCCTACTTGAACACAATTACTTCTAAGAGTTTCCTTGAGTTCAACCAACGAACATTTTAACACTGTAAAGAAGAAGAAGAAGAAGAAGAAGAAGAAGAAGAAGAAGAAGAAGAAGAAGAAGAAGAAGAAGAAGAACTATGCTCTCCCTATCGGTTTGCCCAAGCCCACCGACGCCATACCACCAACCTTCAACCAACACCCAATATCCTCTACCTCGAAAAACTCTCTAGTGCATTCGAATTATATAAGCCCACTCAATCACATTGTTTAAAAGATGTGGGTGCAATGTAGGTCACACCCAGGATCAAGTGGCCTCGTCCCACCACTTGCACAAGGGGTGAGCATGATTCTAAAGTATGACCTGGAATTTGAGAACCGGATCAATAGAAATCTGTTCAGTTCAGATTTCAAGATATGCATGATAAGTTTCAGGTTTCAAAAATTAGAGAACCTCTTTCAAGAGATGGATTCCAAGTTCTAGGTCGATGGAATTAGGAACTTGTACATAAAACTTGGAATTAGTTTTTGCATTTTTCTTGATCCATGTCTTCATTGATCGTAGGGTGTTTCATGGCATTCGATGATAAATGTATAATTTGAAATCACTAATGGAGCTTCCATTTTATGTCTAAAACTTTTATTTTCTTAATGTTTCATATTTTTCATGTGTTTAAATATAAATTGTTATTAATGAATTGTAGTAATAAGTAGTAGTCATTAAAGTCACTACAATCATTCAATTAATAATATAGGTAGAGCTTGGATAGAACTTAGAACCGAGCTTGGAACTTGTAACAAGATAAGTTCAATGTTCCAGCATATACCTACAGGTTCCAAGAAATGAGGAACTTATTTCGTAAATAGCACCGACACCGACATGTAGCACGCAACACACGACACAACATGCCGATACGTCGTTTCTCAAAAAATAGATAATTCTGATACATTATGACACATTATGCATTATACATGATAAATTTTCATTTTTATGATTATTTTAATTGAATTAATTTGATTCAAATTCACAAATAAATAAATAATAAAAAGGAGCAAAGAATAAATTTACACTAAAAATATTAACCCGCGATTTGTCAATATCATTTATTGTTTTAATTTAACATATTCAACTTTTAAAAATTGGAGAAAAAAAAAAGCAATTTATATTCTAAACTTGCGTGTTAGAGCATGTCCAAAGAAAAGAGAAACAAATAAACTTGGAGGATAAATTATGTGTCACAGAAAGTGAAAGTTAGAAAATAAAAGAGACTAGGTTTTTCTTCTTTTCCATTTATTATTATTTTTAAAAAAAAATTGATCATGTACGTATCAAAATTTCGAATCGCATGTCAGAATTTCAAATTAGCGTGTTGAAGAGTATCAAAAAAGTTGACAAGGTATTGGATTTTTCAATACTTGTTAATTGAGTGTCGAACACATGCTGAAGTGTTTAATATAACACGAAAACTCTCGAAGAGTGTCAATGCTTTCAACATATTTCAACACGTATGTTTTAAATTCAAGATAGAACTTGTGTGAAATCTAAAACTGTTACTTTTGCTTTAAGACCATTTCCACCCACTTGTGCGCCTCTTGTAACCTTTTCTCTCTCTATATGTCTCTATTTTAAATTATATGGATGATATGTCTTATGTTAGTGCTAAAGTTAAGATGATTTTAAAACAAATTTAAACTTTCGGTCACACAATTCAATTCCCACGCATGACGTTATCCCTTTCACCGTACTCATCCCATATACGCATCATCGGTCAAACGAAGGCCACCACGTGGCGCAAAATCCACGAGTGTCCCGTGGAGGGGCCAATATTATCGACCGCCATTTGAGGCCGACAAAGCCGCCATATCTTCAAGCATAAGTCAGCCGACTATTGTATCCACCACCGCGTCTCTTATACCAAAATTACCAAAAAAAAAAAAATTAAACTTATCACACCCATACCAATTCAATTTTAAATATTTTAACTTGATCAATTTTACCAACATAATCCATTCAACCATTTACTAGAAATCGTTTATGCGGATATCGGTTGTATTCTGTGATATAATTAGCACTGATATGAATAAATTTTATAAATCATTATTATTTTTGTTTCTAAATTTTGCTTTATGTATATTTTATTTTATTACTCTATTTTTATTCTCTCTATCAATTGCCGGACCTCGGCAATGTTCGGTGACAAACCAAGGCAATGATCTGCGAGGACCCTCGTCGAAGGCCAACAAGGGTCGACCAAGGCCAAGCTTACTTCGAGGGATACTTGCTTTTGCCAATTTGGCAAGGGGCATATGAGGTTATGACCTTGCCAATCATCTCTCGTGGCTGGTCCCTATCTCCAAGGCTCGATGATTGGTGGAGGAAGACGAAAAGAAAAGAAAAGAAAAGAAGAGAAAAATATATTTAGAAATTTAGAAAAAATAACAAAAATTGCATAAAGTGTCACATCAGTGACATGATTCAATTGATGAATTTAAAGATTTTAGAATTAAATTAGTATACATATAATAAATTTAAATTTTTTTTAGTAATTACTCTCACCACAGTTTCACGTTCCTCTGCACAAATTTGCGACTTAGTCTTGTTGCCCCACCGACCATCCCTTAATTGCATCACAAACCGACCCACTTCTATTAATTATATTGGATGCGCGTAAATCAAGAAATGTCCATGGCCATAATAATAATTAGAGAATAACGTTTCGTTTTTTTCAATAAATTTTTTGAAAAAGCCCTACCGCCCTTCTCCGAGGCTAAAGAGGAAGATCAGTGAAAGGTCAGTTTCGTCCATTCAACTGTAGCTAAGATGGTTTTTTTTTTTTTTTTTTTTTTGGTCAAAGGTAAGCTGGATTGCATTGCCCACTCTCTGTTTGAATTTCAGCTGACAGCTCGCAAAAAAGGAGCTATTATATTTAGCCTGAATTCCAACATAGAGTCCCATCGCAAAGACAGGTTCCGCTCCTTTTGCGCCCATGTCCACTTCCATTAATCAATTTTTTCTGATCAATTTAAACACGAGAGATGTTAAGAGATAGAAATATGTCATACCATTTGATAGTGAAATTGATATGTTTTTTATATATGTGTGTGTTATCCTTTTGCCTATCAATTTAAGTTTTTAATTAAGGCTTTTTAATAATTTGATTTTAGAAAAAATTTAAGAAAATTCGATGTAAATTATTTTGTTCAAAACATCAATTGCAAAAGGTACATTAAGCATTATCATGTTTTTGTGATTGGTTTCCTAAAAAGCTGTCTTGAGAGCGTAAATGATGACTTTACGCGTAGTCGGGCACCAGTGGTCTTTTGTCAATCTTGCTGGTGAAGTTGCAACTGGGACTTTCAAGACCATCATGAGCTGCCCTCCGTTTGTCTCTTTCCAGGCAGGTTCCGGCGCTTTAATCCCCTACTACGTTCCCCACTTCATATTAATTATTATATTATAATATATAGTCGTAAAATAAAATAATCAAAGCATCATGCCATCACCCTCGTCCCACCCTTGTATAAATACTCCTCCTCCCTTCGACACAGCCCACATCTTAAACAAAGCTACCTCTGCTTTGACCTTTCCTCTTTCCTCAGTCTCAGCCCAAAACTCAGCTACAATGGCATCCTTCTTCGCTTCTAACACAGCTCTTCCAAAGCTGTTCCTCGCCCTCTGCCTCCTCCAGATGGCCTCCGCCACCAGGAGGCTGGCCGAGCTGGTCCAAGACCAGTCCCCGCCCATGAAGTACCACAGTGGCCCTCTCCTCTCCGGCAAGATCTCCGTCAACCTCATCTGGTACGGCCGCTTCAAGCCTTCCCAGCGCACCATCGTCTCCGACTTCGTCACCTCCCTCTCTTCCGACCCCTCTTTGGCTCAGGCCCCTCCTTCCGTCTCCCAGTGGTGGAAGACGGTCGACAAGTACTACTACCTCTCCTCCTCCAAGAGGCACGCTCCCTCTCTCACGCTTTCCCTCGGGAGGCAAGTCCTCGACGAGAGCTACTCGCTAGGGAAGTCCCTCACGAGCAAGCACCTCGTCGAGCTCGCGTCCCGGGGCGAACAGCGGAACGCCATCAACGTCGTTCTCACCTCCTCCGACGTGGCCGTCGAGGAATTCTGCATGAGCCGGTGTGGCTCCCACGACTCCGCCGTCGGTTCCGTCAAGGTCAACGGCAGGAGCTCGAGGTTCGCGTACATCTGGGTGGGCAACTCGGAGACGCAGTGCCCGGGGCAGTGCGCGTGGCCGTTCCACCAGCCCCAGTACGGCCCGCAGAGCCCGCCGCTGGTGGCGCCCAACGGGGACGTTGGCGTCGACGGGATGGTAATCAACCTCGCGGGCCTCCTCGCCGGGACCGCCACGAACCCGTTCTCGAACGGGTACTACCAGGGCGAGGCGGGGGCGTCGCTGGAGGCGGCATCGGCGTGCACGGGGATCTACGGCAACGGGGCGTACCCGGGCTACGCTGGGAACTTGCTGGTGGATGAGGCGACGAGGGCGAGCTACAACGCGCACGGCGTGAACGGGAGAAAGTACCTGGTCCCGGCTCTCTACGATCCAGCCACGTCGTCGTGTTCGACTCTGGTGTGAGGGAATTGGCGACGGATAGAAACGATGACGTTTAGGCTACCAGATTAATTCATTCATTCTTTTATTGGTTTTGTAGTTGCTCCATAGTATTGTCATTATAGTTAATGAAAAAGGCAAACCACTTTTATTTGCTACAATTATGTGAGCCATTGCAAAGCAACCGGACTAAATCCACGCTTAATCTGAGGAGTTCAGCTCTTCAATCACACATTTCAATAAACCGACCGGGCTAATTACACCATTTGTGGAAGAAAAGACCATTACATAGTGTGAATGTATGCTCTAATTACCGATTTAGTTTTTGGGGGAACAGATGGAGGGGCTTAGGTCGAGGGAGCGTGAGAAGTCCATTATTAATTCTGGCGTAAGTCATTGGTTATGGCAAAAGGCACATGGGATTAGAACTCTCACTTTTCTAAGTGGAAATGCTGCATATAACACGAACCTTACTTAACTTAACAGTAATCCAAAATGATCATAACTTTATGTTTTATTCAAATTATTGCTATTAGGTGCTCATCGTCGTGGAAATAGTTAAAGTTGTTATATATGGTTTCTAAACGACAAGGTGCGATCCTCCTCACAAACCCCTAGGGAGACAAAGATCTGAATTGAGTCATTTGTTACAAATGTGGCTTGACCACCGCAGACTTTCTTATTTGCATGTAAATTAGTCATATACTTAACTACACTTGAGGGAGGAGCTTCTATCATACCATGAGTTAAGCAGCGAAACTCACAAATCTAGCTAGTCTGAGGGCGGCGAGTCTAATGGTGGTGTTGACCTCTCAAAATGACATGTGAAAGGTCGAGAATTGGAGGGCAAAATGCTAGCCACCAATGCGGCCAGCTTGCAAAATAGTAAGTGAGCAACACAGCCTATACAACTAGTGTTGTAGCATCAAGTGGCTTATACGATTGATTTGGGAAATTAGTTATTGAGCAATGTGCCCTCTACAACTAGCATTAAATAAAAAGTCACGTCTATGATAAAGACTCAACTAGGCAATGTGACCAGCATAGTTGGTGTCCAAACATGATCATTGTGGAATGGATTGGATTAAGTGCTTCCTAAAATTGGATTTGTGCGCACGAAATGAACACTATTGATTTTTGAGTGGTAGGGATGGATGATTTATTTAAGTGTGCATTAGGGTGCTCGAGGAGCATGGGTGCATCTGTGCAAAGTAGGGGTGTCAATGGTTCGGTTCGGTTCGATTTTTTTGAAAAACCGAACCGTTAGAAAAATCTTCCGAACCGAACCGAATACGAACCGAACCTTTTGGTTCGATTTTTCAGTTTTTGGTTTTTAACCTTTGGTTTTCGATTTTCGTTTTTTTTTTTCCTGTTAAACTCATATTTCTCTACTTTTATTTGTTGGTTCGGTTCAGTTCGGTTAACCGATAAAAACCGAACCGAACCGAAAAATTTTGGTTTTAATGAAAACCGAACCGAATGAAAACCAAACCGAAAAAAACCGAATTTTTCGATTCGGTTTTCGGTTCAGTTACTGACACCCCTAGTGCAAAGTGTACCTAATGTGGTAGGGTTGCCTTAACAAAGTGGTTTTGATACCAAGTAAAAAACAATAATAATAAAAAAAAAAACTCCAAATTAGTACATCCGTAACAAATTTACTTTAAACTACTTATTTGACACTAAAATTCCAAATTGGTGCACATGTAACAAATTTATCCTCCATTAAATTTCGTTAAATTTAACCATCAAAATACTAAGTTAAATGATATGCAATCGAGGGAAACGGTTTTTAAAAGTTCTCCGTATATTTTCCGTTGTTTCTAAGTTAATATATCGTTAATTTATCCGGCGATTACGCAACGGCTCCTCGAAAGCCGGAAGTAGAACTCTCCCGACATTTCTTAAGATGAGAAATGGCTTTTGCTTCAAATAAGTTTGCAATGCGTAACATGACGGGTGCGATCATAATTAATGGGTGTACCTACTTGATGTCTTACTATTAATTTGTCACAGATATATTAGTTTGTGGTTTTTCATGGTATTACTATAATTCAATGGAAACTAAAGGAGAGTGCATTTGTCACAAATGTACCGATTTGGAGTTTTTTATGGTAAAAAAATTAATTTGGAATAAATTTGTCATGAATGTATAATTTTGGGGTTTTTAATGGTAAAAAAATTAGTTTAGAATAAATTTATTTTAGGCGTAATAATTTGGACTTTTTCATGGTATTAACCTAAAATAATAATGCAAAAGAGAAATTTGAGGAACTTCTATATATAGTTTGATTTATAGGAAATAGTACCTAGAGAGTTTATTTATAGGCTTTAATAGATGACTATATAAGAAAAATAGATTAGACATGCATAATCAACATAGATTAAAAAAAAATAGAGGAAATATCCTAAATATAACTAAAAGATATATACATATCTCTAACATCATCGTGGATCTACCGTAGCAACAACTATTAACAATGTCTATAATTCTCAGGAAAATTCATGTCAATTAATGATAGACATCGAAACTTGGACATGAGATAAATGGCACGGCATGCTCAAAAGAGCTCATTTGCTAACCAATTAAAAATGAGGACTCGCACTTCAGCTAACACGCCCATTCTTGACAACTGGCTCCACCTCCACCGCCACCGCCACCGCCACCGCCAACGCCAACTAGCATGTCTTCTTCTTGCGACCCAAATGGAAGGGCACTGAGTGGTTTTGTCCTTGTTCTCTCAGTCAAAACAAGAGTCTCGTTTTTCTCGGCTGTCCAATGCCCTGTAATGAGAGAAATGCCCAACTGCTGGACCGAGAAATTTGACTTTTTGCCAACGAAAGCAATTCATTAACAAGCAAATGTGTCAAATCAAGCTGGCCTCTCTTGCCTTTACTTCAACATTCCCTCCTCACCACCATCCTCTCACCTTCGCCCTCTCCTTCGTCGTCATCACTCAAATTAAACTTCATTTCTTTCGCTAAGCCACGTCCTAGGGGCTCCAATCCACCTTCTGTTTCTCTGTCCCACCCATCGGATTAATCAGACCCATGCATTCCACAATAATCTTCTTAATGGGGGTTTTTGTATGTGCATTTTTTCTTGTATAGAAATGTTCACTTTGTGGCCCTTCTTCAATCTATTGCCTTGAATTGTTTGAATAAAGAGCTGAAGCATAAAAACTGAAATCGGACGAAAATATGGATGAGGTGTCGTATGTTGGTGCAAGAGTTTAGGTGATTTTAGGACAAACCCAATAAAAAATGAGGACTCGCACTTTAGCTAACAGGCCCATTCTTGACAATTGGCTCCACCACCACCACCACCACCGCCAACTAGCATGTCTTCTTCTTGCGACCCAAATGGAAGGGCACTGAGTGGTTTTGTCCTTGTTCTCTCAGTCAAAACAAGAGTCTTGTTTTTCTCGGCTGTCCAATGCCCTGTAATAAGAGAAATGCCCAACTGCTGGACCGAGAGATTTGACTTTTTGCCAACGCAAGCAATTCATTAACAAGCAAATGTGTCAAATCAAGCTGGCCTCTCTTGCCTTTACTTTACCGTTCCCTCCTCACTACCATCCTCTAACCTTCCCTCTCTCCTTCGTCGTCATCACTCAAATCAAACTTCATTTCTTTCGCTCAGCCACGTCCTAGGGTCTCCAATCGACCTTCTCTTTCTCAATCCCACCCATTAGATTAATCAGACCCATGCATTTTATCTCGGGTAATCTTCTTAATCGGGTTTTTCGTATATTCATTTTTTCATGTATAGAAATGTTCATTTTGTGGCCCTTCTGTGATCTATTGCCTTGAATTGTTTTAATAGAGAGCTGAAGCATAAAAACGGAAATCGGATGAAAATTTGGTCGGATCTTGGTTTGAGAAAATGATATTAGTTGACCTTGGGGAGGGATCCTATTTAGATTTATACCATTGAATGTAACAAAATCTCAATTGGACCTCGTTAAATATTCTAGCTCAAAGTCTTAAAGTTTCTTTGTGTAATTAGAACCAATTTGAACACAATTACTTCTAAAAGTTTCATTGAGTTCAACCATCTAAGATTGCAAATAAAAAAGGAAAAAACAAAACTATGCTCTCTCTAACCATTTGCCCAATCCTACCAACGTCATGCTTTAGCCAACACTCAATATCCTCTGCGTCCAACCATCACTATTTAGGAAACTTCTCAGGTGCACCGAAATCCTATTAGCCCACTCAATCTCATTCTTTGATAGTTGCGGTTCCCATGCAAGTTACGCCTAAAATCAAGTGGCCTCATGTCGATTGCGGCACATTTTGGGTGTGCATTACAAAATTTATGAAACAAAAATTGATTTCTAGCCAGAAATTGAGAAATTAAAAATTTTGATTTTTGATTTTTTATTCGAATTTATTTATGGAATAGAAATCTGTTCCAGAAATAAAAAAAAAATCAAATTACGTTATCAAATGGATTTCTATTCCAAACTTGTTCGGAGAACAGAGAAACAGAAAAATAAAGAAGTAGAAATTTTATCATTCGCGCTCTTTGAATGGCTCCAATCCTCTGACAATTCTGGCCTCATCCGACCATTTCCACAGACATGCTTGTGCTCCGAGACCATTTCCACCCACCTATGCGCCTCTTGTAACCTTAGTTTTTTTTTTGCTGTTTGTGCTCAATTATGAATAATATGGGTGATGTGTCATATGTTGGAGCAAGAGCTTAGGCGATTTTAGGACAAACCCAAACTTTTGGTCATACCACACATTTCCCACGCATTACATTATCCCTTTCCCTTTACTCATCCCATATATATATCATCGGTCAACCAAGGCCGCTATTTACAAAAAGAAAAATAAAAAGAAAAAAAAATACCAAGACTGCCACGTAGCGCAACACCCGCGATTGTGGCCCAGCATGGGCCAATACTATCGGCCACCTCTTAAAAAGTCGTCCTAGGAGCGTAAATGAAATGATGATTGAACGCGTAGTCCAGCACCAGTTGTCATTTGTTTATCTTCCTGGTAAAGATGCAACTGGGAATGTCAAGACCATCATGGGCTGCCCTCCTTTCGTCTCTTTCCAGGCAGGTTCCAGCACTCTAACCCCACTTCTACGAGAAAATATTATAATATATAGTCGCAAAATAAAATAATCGAAGGCTCACCCTCATCCCATCCTTGTATAAATACTACTCCTCCCTTCAACACAATCCATAACTTAAACAAAGCGAGAAGCTACCTCAGCTTTCGCCTTTCCTCTTTCCTCAGTCTCACCCCAAAACTCAGCTACTACGATGGCATCGTTCTTCGCTTCTTCTAAAACAGCTCTTCCAAAGCTGCTCCTCGCCCTCTGCCTCCTCCAGATGGCCTCCGCCACCAGGAGGCTGGCCGAGCTGGTCCAAGACCAGTCCCCGCCCATGAAGTACCACAATGGCCCTCTCCTCTCCGGCAAGATCTCCGTCAACCTCATCTGGTACGGCCGCTTCAAGCCTTCCCAGCGCACCATCGTCTCCGACTTCGTCACCTCCCTCTCCTCCGACCCTTCTTTGGCTCAGGCCCCTCCTTCCGTCTCTCAGTGGTGGAAGACGGTCGACAAGTACTACCACCTCTCCTCCTCCAAGAGGCGCACGCCTTCTCTCACCCTCTCGCTCGGGAGGCAAGTCCTCGACGAGAGCTACTCGCTAGGGAAGTCCCTCATGAGCAAGCACCTCGTGAAGCTGGCGTCCCGGGGCGAACAGCGGAACGCCATCAACGTCGTGCTCACCTCCTCTGACGTGGCCGTCGAGGGGTTCTGCATGAGCCGGTGCGGCTCCCACGACTCCGCCGTCGGTTCCGTCAAGGTCAACGGCAGGAGCTCCAGGTTCGCGTACATCTGGGTGGGAAACTCGGAGACACAGTGCCCTGGGCAGTGCGCGTGGCCCTTCCACCAGCCCCAGTACGGGCCGCAGAGCCCGCCGCTGGTGGCGCCCAACGGCGACGTTGGCGTCGACGGGATGGTGATCAACCTGGCAGGCCTCCTCGCCGGGACCGCCACGAACCCGTTCTCGAACGGTTACTACCAGGGCGAGGCGGGGGCGTCGCTGGAGGCGGCGTCGGCGTGCACGGGGATCTACGGCAACGGGGCGTACCCGGGCTATGCCGGGAACTTGCTGGTAGAGGAGGCGACGGGGGCGAGCTACAACGCGCACGGCGTGAACAGGAGAAAGTACTTGGTCCCGGCTCTCTACGATCCGTCCACATCGTCCTGTTCGACGCTGGTCTGAGGGAAGTTGAGACAGATTGGAACGATAACGTTGAGGCTCCCAGATTGATTCATTCATTCGTTTATTGGTTTTTTTTTTTTTTTTTTTTTTTTTTTTTGGGGGGTTGTATATTACAGTCACTGTAGTTAATAGAAAAGGCAAGCCTCTATTATTTGCTACAATTTTATTCTCTAGTGAAGCAAGCGGGTTAATCCATTCTTAATTTACGATTTTAGCTCCACTCCCGCTAGTGTTGATTCTTTATTAGAGAGTTTGTAAAGTCCCAAAATGTCACGTCACTTAAAAATATCCAATTAAATGACACATCAGTTAACATTAAAATTAATCTCCAGATAAATCACTTTCTTGTATGGCTGCTCCCAATATTCCTTTCAGACGATTTTAGACTTGAATTGAGTCATTCATTACAAATGTGGCTTACCAACAACAAACTTTCTTTTTTTCAAATATATTAATCTTATACTTTACTTCATTTGAGGTTAGGGCTTGAATCTGGCCTTAAATAGGTAATCTTGGATGAAGCCCGTCATTACATCATACTCCTTCAATTCACCATTGATTCACTAATAGAAACAACCGTTAATAATGTCTACAATTCATAGGAAATCCATATTGATTGATGATAAACATCAAAGTTTGGACACTAATTACATGACATAGTCAGGAGAACTGCATTGCTGACAAACATTAAATGTGGATCAGCACTTAGCTAACAGAACTATTCTCAACAATTAGCTCCATCACCACCACCAACTAGCACGTCGTCTTCTCGCAACCCAAAAGGAACGGTACTAACTGGTTTGTCCTTGTTCTCTCAGTCAAAACAAGTCTTGTTTTTCCCTTAGGTTTCCAAGGCCCTGTAATGAAATGCATAATTGCTGGACCGAGTGCTTTGACTTTGTGCTAACGAAAGCGCTTCATTAACAAGCAAACGCGTCAAATTACGTTGTCTCTCTTGTCTTTAGATCACCACTCTCTCTTCATTACTATTCTCTCACCTTCCCCATTCCTTCATCGCATCAATCGGGTCTAAGTTCATTTCTCTCGCTAAGCGACATCCTAATGGCTTCAATCGACCTTCTTTTTCTCACTCCCACCCATTAGATTGATCAAACCTGTGCGATCTATCTTGGTAATGTTCTTAAGGGGTTATTATATATGCATGTTCTTTTGTATTAAAATATTCACTTTATGGCCCTTTGGCGATCTATTGCCTTGGATTGTTAGATTAAAGTGGGGAATCATGAAAAGTGATGTTGGCCAAGAAATCGGTTGAATCTTGGTTTAGAAATAGGATGTAGGTTAACCTTGATGTGGATCCTATTTTGATTTTAACTATTGAGCATAACAAAATCTAAATTGATTCGTCAATCTAGTTAAACACTCTTTTGAGCTCAAAAGTCTCAAAGTTTCCTTGTATAATTTGAGCCTCCTTGAACACAATTACTTCTATGAGTTTCCTCGAGTTCAACAAACATTTTAACCCTGCAAAAAAGAATAAGAAGAAGAAGAAGCAAAATTATGCTATCCCTATCAGTTTGCCCAAGTCCACTGATGCCACGCCACTAAACCTTCAACCAACACTCAATATCCTCTGCCTCGAAAAACTCTCTTCTCATCGCTTGAAAGATGTGGGTGCGATGCAAGTCGCACCTAGGATTAAGTGGCCTCATTCCACTATTTGCACGTGGGGTGAGCATGATTTTGAGATAGAACCTGGAACCTTAGAATCGAACTGATGGGAACTTGTCCAATTCTAGGTTCCAATATATATAGGGTGGGTTATACTTTAAAAAATTAAGGAACCTATTTCGACGAGTAGATTTTAGGTTCTAAATTGATAAACCTAGAACTTGTAACATAAAATTTGAAATATTTTTTTGTGTTTTTCTTAATCTATGTTGTCACATGATCATAAGGTATTCCATTGTATTCGATGATAAGTGTATAATCTAGAATTACTAGTCGAGCTTCCGTGTTATGATTGAAATTTTTACTTTATTAATATTTCATATTTTTCGTGCGTTTAAATATAAGTTATGATCAGTAAATTGTAACAGTAAATGATGATAATTAAATGTTATTATTCACTGTAAACGTTCAACTAATAATACAAGTGGAACTTGGGTAAAACCTATAATCGATCTTGAAACTTGTGACAAGATAGGTTCTAGACTCCAGAATATGCAGGGTAAGTTCAAGGTTTCAAAAAATTAGGAACCCCTTCCCTAAGTAGCATCAACATCGACATGCAAGATACGACACGAGACGAGATGTTGACACATCATTTTTCAAAAATAGAGAATTTCGATATATGGGGATACGCTATATATTAAATGTATATTTTTATATATACATGATAAATTTTTATTTTTATGATTATTTTAATCAAATTAATTTGATTTAAATTCACAAATAAATAAATAACAAATAGAGCGTAGAATGAATTTACACTAAAAAAAAGTAACCCGTAATTTGTTAATGTTATTCATTGTTTCAATTTGACATATTCCATTTTATTCCAATAATCTATAAAACTTGAAGGAAAAAAAAAATAAGTAATTCATATTTTGGACTCGCATGTCGAGCGTGTCGAAGAAAAGGAAAAAATAAACTTAGGAGGTGAGTTGTGCGTCGTGGGAAATTAGAATAAGAAAATAAAAGAAGACTGAGTTTTTTTCCCTTCCCTTTATTATTTTTATTATTTTTTACATATTTACATTTTTTTATTGAAATTTTTTAAATTGACCCCACGTATGTCGGAATTGTGAATTGCATATTAGAATTTCGGACTCACGTGTCAAAAAGCGTCGGGAAAATTAACTATATGTTGGATTTTTCAATATCTGTTGATTAAGTGTTATACATGTGTTAGAATGTCTGACACGACATGAAGGCTTCTGAAGAGTGTCGATACTTCTTTCAATTAGTAGATTCCATGTTCCAGATGAAACCTACGTAGAATCTGAAACTATTCGCCATTACATATGCCTTTTGCCGCAAGACCATTTCCACCCATCTATGCGCCTCTAATAGCTTCTTCTCTCTCTATATGTCTCTGTTTTAAATTATATGGATGATGTGTCATATGTTAGTGCTAGAGTTAAGATGATTTTAAAACAAATTCAAATTTTCGGTCACCCAATACAATTCCCATGCATTACATTATCCCTTTCACTTTACTCATCCCATATACACATCATCAGTCAAACGAAGGCCACCACGTAGCGCAAAACCCACAAGTGTCCCATGCAGGGGCCAATATTATCGACCACCATTTCAGGCCGACAAAGCCGCTATATCTTCAAGCAGAAGTCAGCCGACTATTGTCTCCACCACCACTTCTCTTACACCATAATTACAAAAATAATAATAATAATAATAATAATAATAATAATAATAATAATAATAATAATAATAATAATAATAATAATAATAATAATTGAACTTATGCAAATTCAATTTTAAACATTTTAACTTAACCAATTTAGTTCTAAATCATTTAAAAATTTGTCAATATAATTAATTTAATCAATTTTGATTGGAAATCGCCACGTGGATGTCGGCTACTCACGTGATGCAATTTCCTTTCTCTCTCTCTCTTTTTTTTTTTTTTAAAAATTCTTTCTCTGTCTATTGCCAGACCTTGGCAACGGTATGCAACCAACCCAAGGCAACAACCGGTGAGGACCCTTGTCGAAGGTCGACAAGGGTCGACCAAGGCCAAGCTCACTTTGAGCGAGACTTGCTTTCGCCAAATCTAGCGAGGGGCAACTGAGTATATGACCTTGCCAATCATCTCTAGTGGCTGGTCCTTGGCCATCACGAAGACTTGACGACTAGTAAAGAAAGAAGGAAAGAAAAGAAAAGAAGAGAAAAATATAATTATAAATTTATAATAAAAATGATATAAATTGTCCATATTAGTGATATGACTCAATTGGTGAATTTCAAAATTTTAAGAATAAATTAACATAAATATAATAAGTTTAGAACTTTTTTGTAATTACTTCCGCCACCTTTCCCCACCGCACAAATCTGCAATTTAGGCCCCGTTTGTTTGCACTTCTTTTTTGTTTTTAAACAGTTTTTCTGTTTTTTGTTCTGGGAACAAAAAAAGAACAAACGCGTTTGGGTGCGTTTCTGTTCCTTTTGTTCTTTTTGTTCCCGGGAACAAAAAAAGAAACAAACAAGAAACACAAAATTCGTGTTTCTTGTTTCGGAACACAAATCGAAACACTTTTTTTTTTCTTTTTTTTTATTTTCTTGTTCTTCTTTCATGGCCGAGGCCGGTCGCCGGCCTCGGCCACGGCCGGCGACCGGCCGACGAGGGCCGGCGGCCTCGCCCAGCCACGGCGAGGCTCGCCGGCCCCCGGCGAGGCCGACGCTCGCCGTAGCTGGGCGAGGGTCGACCTCGCCATGGGTGGGCGACTCGAGCTCGCCCGGATCAGGCGAGGCCGACCTCGCCCGGGCCGGCGCGAGCCTCGGCCTCGCCGAGCCACCGCCGAGCGACGCGACTGCGGTGGCTCGGCGAGGCCGAGGCTCGCCGCCGCTAGGCGAGGTCGGCCTCGCCCGGACTCTGGCGGCTCGAGCTCGCCCGACCATGGTGAGGCCGACCTCGCGCCCCGGCTGGCGAGCTCGGCCTCGCCGGATCTCGCCCGATCCGGCGAGGCCGAGCTCGCGCCGGCACGGGCGAGCTCGATCTCGCCCGCATCCGGCCTCGAGCTCGCCCGGCCGCGAGCCTCGGCCTCGCCCGCGGTGGCCGGCGGCCGCGCCTGCCGCCCGGCCGGGCGAGCTCGGCCTCGCCGGCCGGTCGCCGGCCAAGGCCTTGGCCGCGACCGCCAAAAGAAGAAAAAAATGAAAAAGAAAAAAGAAAAAAAAGGAAAAATAAGAAAAAAATAGAAAAATAAAAGAAATAAAAAAATTATCTAAATTTACCAAACATGTTTCGTTTATTTTTTATTCCCGGAACAAGTTTACCAAACGCGTATTTTTGTTCAAAATTGTTCCTGGAGCAAATACTTTTTTCTATTTCTCCTGTTCCGGAACAATTTTTAAACAAACACAACCAAACGCGCCCTTAGTCTTGCCACCCGCCGACCATCTCTTAATTGCATCACAAACCGAGCCACTTCTATTAATTAAATTGGATGCACGTAAATCAAGAAATGTCCATGGCCATAATAATAATGAGAGAATAACGTTTCGTTTTTTTTAAGAAAAATTGAAAAAGGCCTACCGCCCTTCTCCAAGGCTAATGAGAAAGATCAGTGTAAGGTCAATTTCGTCCATTCACTGTATCTAAGGTGGATTTTTTTTTTTTTGGTCAAAGATTAGCTGGATTGCGTTGCCCACCTTTTGTTTTAAATTCGAGGCAACAGCTCACGGAAGAGGAGAAAAGGAGCTACCATCTTTAGTGTGAAATAGGACAGAAGCTGGATTGCACTGCCCACTTTTTGTTTGAATTTCAGCTAACGGACTCGCAAAAAAGGAACTGTTATATTTAGTCTGGATTCCAACATAAAGTCCCATTCCATTAGTCAAATTTTCCAATTCAATTTAAATATGAGAGGAGATGTCAAGAGATAGAAATATGCCATATCATTGGATAATGAAATTTATATGAAACGTGATATTCTTTTGCCTATTAGTTTAAGTTTTTGGATAAGACTTTTTAACGATTTGATTCTAGAAAAAAATTTAAGAAAATTCGATATAAATAATTTTGTTTAGAACATCAATTGCAATAGGCACATTAGGCATTATCATCTTTTCTTTTTTCTTTTTTTTTTGGCGATTGGTTACTTAAAAAGCTGTCTTAAGAGCGTAAATGATGATTGAACGCGTAGTCGGGCAAGAGTGGTCTCCTGCTAATCTTGCTGGTGAAGATGCAACTGGGGTTGCAAGACCATCATGAGCTGCCCTCCGTTTGTCTCTTTCCAAGCAGGTTCCGGCACTTTAACCCCACTACTACGTTCCACGGTCCACCCACCTATTTATTATTATAATAAATAGTCATAAAATAAAATAATCGAAGGCTCACCCTCATCCCACCCCTGTATAAAATACTCCTCCTCGCTTCAACATAACCCACAACTTAAACAAAGCGAGAAACTACCTCTGCTTTCACCTTCCCTCACTCTTTAGCCCAAAACTCAAGCTGCTACAATGGCATCCTTCTTCGCTTCTAAGACAGCTCTTCTTCCAAAGCTCTTCCTTGCCCTCTGCCTCCTCCAGATGGCCTCCGCCACCAGGAGGCTGGCCGAGCTGGTCCAAGACCAGTCCCCGCCCATGAAGTACCACAATGGCCCTCTCCTCTCCGGCAAGATCTCCGTCAACCTCATCTGGTACGGCCGCTTCAAGCCTTCCCAGCGCACCATCGTCTCCGACTTCGTCGCCTCCCTCTCTTCCGACCCTTCTTTGGCTCAGGCCCCTCCATCCGTCTCTCAGTGGTGGAAGACGGTCGACAAGTACTACCACCTCTCCTCCTCCAAGAGGCGCACTCCTTCTCTCACTCTCTCGCTCGGGAAGCAAGTCCTCGACGAGAGCTATTCCCTCGGGAGGTCCCTCACGAGCAAGCACCTCGTGGAGCTCGCCTCCCGGGGCGAACAACGGAACGCCGTCAACGTCGTGCTCACCTCCTCCGACGTGGCCGTCGAGGGGTTCTGCATGAGCCGGTGCGGCTCCCACGACTCCGCCGTCAGTTCCGTCAAGGTCAACGGCAGGAGCTCCAGGTTCGCGTACATCTGGGTGGGAAACTCGGAGACACAGTGCCCTGGGCAGTGCGCGTGGCCCTTCCACCAGCCCCAGTACGGGCCGCAGAGCCCGCCGCTGGTGGCGCCCAACGGGGACGTCGGCGTCGACGGGATGGTGATCAACCTGGCAGGCCTCCTCGCCGGGACCGCCACGAACCCGTTCTCGAACGGGTACTACCAGGGCGAGGCGGGGGCGTCGCTGGAGGCGGCGTCGGCGTGCACGGGGATCTACGGCAACGGGGCGTACCCGGGCTATGCCGGGAACTTGCTGGTAGAGGAGGCGACGGGGGCGAGCTACAACGCGCACGGCGTGAACAGGAGAAAGTACCTGGTCCCGGCTCTCTACGATCCGTCCACGTCGTCCTGTTCGACGCTGGTCTGAGGGAAGTGGAGACAGATTGAAACGATGACGCTTACGCTACCAGATTGATTCATTCATTCTTTTATTGTTTTTGTTGCTGTATATTTTGATCATTATAGTTAATAGAAAAGGCAAACCACTTTTATTTGATACAATTTTGCTCTAGTGCACAGCAAGCGGGTTAGTCCACTCTTAATTTGACGATTTTAGCTACACTCCCGCCTATGTTAATTTTTCAAGTTACAGAGTTTGTAACATCACATCGCATATAAATACTCAATTAAATGACCCATCAGTAAATGTTAATCCCCAAAAAGACCACCTTCTTGTATGGTTCGTCCCAATATTCCTTTCGGAGGATTTTAGAGGTAAACTAAGTCATTTTTTGCAAATGTGGCTTGACGACAGCAAACTTTATTGTTTTCAATAGATTAATCTTATATTTAACTACACATGGGGTGGGGGCTTCTATCTTAAATTATGTTAAGCATTTAGTCACTTACATAAAACCCATTGTTGCACTATGATCCTTCAATTCATCATTGGTCCATCAATAGAAACAACTGTTAATAATGTCTACAATATATAGAAAAATTTGTGTCGATTGAAGATGGACATCAATTTTAGACATGAGTTACATGACATACGCAAGAGAGCTGCATTGTTGATCAACGGAAAGCATTAGCACTTAGCCAACCCGCCCATCCTTGACGATTGGCTCCACCGCCACCACTAACTGGCATGTCCTCTTTTCGCGACCCAAAAGGAAGGGCGCCCACTCGTTTTGTCCTTATTATCTCAGTCAAAACAAAAGTCTTGTTTTTCCCCTTAGCTGTCTAATGCCCTGCAATGTAGTGCATGATTGCTGGACCAAAAGCTTTGACTTCGCGGCAACGAAAGCAATTCATTAACAAGCAAACGTGTCAAATCACATGGGCCTCTCTTGCCTTTACATCGCCACTCTCTCCTCGTTGCCATCTTCTCACCTTCCCCCTGTCCTTCATCGTCGTCACTCAAGTCTTACTTCATCTCTCTCGCTCAACTGCAGCCTAGGGGCTCCAATGGACCTTCTTTTACTCCCACCCATCAGATTGATCACACCCGTGCGACCTATCTTGAGTAATATTCTTAATAGGGTTTTTATATATGCATGTTTTTTTAGGTTAGGACACCTGAAGTGCCATAACTTGGCACGGAGGGACGCTTAAGTGCCATAACTTTAAAATGATACACTTAAGTGCCAATATCGGAGTAAAATGAGACACTTAAGTCTACTCCGGCGAAAATCCGACAAAATGGCTAACATGGCAATTTTCCGGCGAGTTTGGTCCAAAACGGCGTCGTTTTACAAGGGCGACGTGGCGGAGAAAATACAAAAACGACGCCGTTTCGTGTCTACGTATAAATAATAATATAAAAATTAATTAAATTAGATTTAAAATTAATTTTATTTAAAATATTCAAAAAAATTTAAAAAATTAAAAATGTTCAAAAATTAAGAAAAAAATTAAAAAATTAAGAAAATTTTAAAAAATTAAGAAAAAAAAGGGGGAGGTCGAATGGGGCGGCTGAGGGCCGTTCAACCTCCCCCTTTTTTAAATTTTCTTAATTTTTTAAAAATTTTAAATTTTTTAAATTTTCTTAATTTTTTAAATTTTTAAAATTTTTCTTAATTTTTTTAATTTTTCTTAATTTTTAAAATTTTAAAAATTTTTAAAATTTTTTGAATATTTTAAATAAAATTAAATTTAAATCTAATTTAATTAATTTTTATATTATTATTTACACGTAGACACGAAACAGGCGTCGTTTTTTTGCATTTTCTCCGCCACGTCAACGCGCAAAACGACACCGTTTTGGGCCAAACTTCGCTGGAAAGTCGCCACGTAAGCCATTTGACCGTTTTAGTGGCACTTAAGTGCCCCATTTAACTTCAAAACGGCACTCAAGTGTACTTATTTTAAAGTTATGGCGCACTTAAAAATCTCCGTGCCAAATCTTGGCACTGCAAGATATGTTCTTCTGCCATGTTTTTTTTAATAAAATATTCACTTTATGACATTTTTGCGATCTATTGCCTTAGACTATTAGATTAAAGAGGTGAATCAAGAAAAGTGACTTTGGCCAAAAACTAAATTAGATTTTGGTTCAAGAAAAGGATATGAGTTGACCTTGATGGAGATCCTGTTTTGATTTTAACTATTGAGCGTAATAAAATCTAAAGTAGTTTATTGATAGAGTCAAACACTCTTTTGGGCTCAAAGTCTCAAAGTTTCCTTGTGAGCCTGTTTGAACTCAAAGTCTCAAAGTTTCCGTGTTTAATTTGAGCCTAGTTGAACACAATTACTTCTAAGAGTTTCCTCGAGTTCAACCAAGAAGAAGAAGAAAGCCTATTTGAACACAATTACTTCTAAGAGTTTCCTCAAGTTCAACCAACTAAAATTGAACACAATTACTTCTAAGAGTTTCCTCAAGTTCAACCAACTAACATTTTAGAAGAAGAAAAACTATGCTCTTCCTATCGGTTTGCCCAAGCCCACCAACGCCACACCACCAAGCCTCCAAACAACACTCGATATTCTGCCTGGAAAAATTGTCGAGGTGCACGGGAATCATATAAGCCAACTCGATCTCATCCTTTTAAAGATGTTCACGCCTAAGCTCAAGTGGCCTCGCGTCAAATCTGGCGTACCTCAGAATGGCTCCACCATCTCTGGCGGCCTACACCTCATCCCACCACTTCCACTTCCACACACGTGTTTTTGCACCAAGACCATTTCCACCCACCGGCGCGCCTCTTGTAACCTTTGTTTTCCTTTTTGTATGAGCTAGAGGTGAGTATCGGTCCTGGATAGGGTCAACCCTAGACCGACTCTGGACTAGCTCAACCCGACTAGTCCAAATTTGATTTTCGGGGGAATCAGGCCAATCCTTGGTCCTTGGACCTTTAGACCCTGCACTGCGCAGATTGGTTGTTAGTCTTAAGACTTTAGCATTAACACAATCCAGACACATTAACTAAATCCAGACCAATTATATATATATATATATATATATATATATATATATAATATGTATCGTATATATTGTAAATCATAGGGAAAATGTCACAAATGGTTCCTATACTATTACTTAATGTGCAATTTGGTCCATGAACTTTCGATTGGCTCAATTTGGTCCCCTAACTATTTGATAAATGTCGATTTGGTCCATGAACTTTCGATCGGCTCAATTTGGTTCTTGAACTATTGATAAATGTTCGATTTAGTCCTTCGTTACTGTTTTTCCTTTTTTATTTTTTTATTTTTTATCTTTTTTGCTTCTTCTCTCTTCCCTCCGTCGGCTTCCGAGGAAGGAAGCGGCATCCGGCGAGGCGGCCTCACTCCGTGTCGAGCGAGGGGCTCCCTCGCAGATCCGGCGAGGGAGCCCCTCGCCGACGTGTCCAGCTAGGAGCACTCCGGTGTTGGGCAAGGGAGCCCCTCGCCGGCGTCGGGCGAGGGAGCGGTGAGGGCTCCACGGCCCGATCTTTGGGGTGCTCCTTGCTCGACGCCGGGAGGGCTCCCTCGCAGATCTGCGAGAGAGCCCCTCACTCGATGTCGACGAGCCGCCCTCGCTGCGTCCGGCGGGCGACCCTTGCCTCCGGCTCCCCACCGCCAGCCGGCGAAGGAAGAGAGAAGAAGCAAAAAAAAAAAAAAAAAAAAGGAAAAACAATAATGAATGACTAAATCGAACATTTATCAATAGTTCAAGGACCAAATTGAGCCAATCGAAAGTTCGAGGGACCAAATTGAGCCAATGAAAGTTCAAGGACCAAATCAAACATTTATCAAATAGTTCGGGGACCGAATCAAACATTTATCAATAGTTCAAGAACCAAATTGAGTCGATCGAAAGTTCGAGGGACCAAATTGCACATTAAGTAATAGTATAGGGACCATTTGTGACATTTTCCTAAATCATATGTATTACATAATATATAAATAATTATATTTTTGTCTATTCTAAATCCTTGCACCTTCACTTCTATTTTTTCATATGTGATTCTACCATGTTAATCAAAAAGTAGAAACCTAGCCCATATTGACTACAAAAAGAAGAAGCTCTCTTTGCTTGCATTAGCCTCGCTCGCCTAGCTCGGTGCTCACCTCACAATTGCAGCTCAAATGATGAGATCGTTCACCTCTTTTGGCTCACCATACAATTACAACTCAATAATGGCAAATGAAGATTTTTGTTGTTACTTTATCTTAGATTTATTTTTTATATGTAAAGGTGTTCATAATTTAGTTGCTCAATGTCGCATTGTTGATGGATATATAATTTGAAAGAGTATGTTTGTTCTTTCGAAAAATACAAAAAATAAAACAAAAAATAATTACTTGGTCTTGAGTTAACCCTAAAACTAGACTAAACCCTAGGGTCAATCTGCTTCTCGGTCCCAAGCTCAATAGGGTTGGTTTCAATTCCAAAAATTGAGAACCAAAACTATGTGGATTGGTTCCTGAATTAAGTGCTAGACCAGCTTAATGTGTATCATGATCACCTCTAACAAGACCTCAGTTTTGAAATATATGGATGATGTGTCATGTGTTAGTGCTAGAGGATAGATGATTTTAGAACAAGCCCAAACTTTCAGTCCCACGATACAATTCAATGCATTACATTATCCCTTTCACTTTACTCATCCCATGTAAATCATCGGTCAAATTAAGGCCACCACGTGGTGCAAAACCTACGAGTGTCCCACGCAGGGGCCGACATTATCGACCACCATTTTGGGCCGACAAAACCGCCAGAACTTTAAGTAGAAGTCAGCCGACCATTGTACCGACCCATCACCGCTTCTCTTGTACCAATTTACTGAAAAAAAGTGAAGCTATCAATTCAATCTCCTAAAACATATAAAAATTTGTCAATATAGTCCATTTAATCAATTTTGATTGAAATCACTTATGTGAATGTTGATTGTGCTAAATGGTATGATCGGCGCTAACACAAATAAATGTTTTAATTAATGTTCTTCTTCTTTTTTCTAAATTTTGTTATATTTTTATTTTATTTTATTTTATTATTATTTATTTTATTTTTTTGCTGAAGCCTAGTGACCAACTCGATGCAAAGACCACCAAGACGACCCTTGACCCTCACTAAAGGCCACTAAGGGTCAACCAAGGCCAAGCTCAGTTCAAGTGAAACTTGGTATTCTCAAATATGGTGAGAGGCAATTGAGGTTGCGATCTCGCCAATTGTCTCACGTGGTAGGTATCGTCAAGGCTCAATGACTAATAGAGAAAGAATGAAAGAAAAGAAAAGAAAATTATAATAAGAAATCCAGAAACAATAATAATATTACATAATTTGTCCATGAAATTCGTGCAAGCGCAATAAATTTAGAGCCATTTTTCGTAATTTCTAAAGCCACCGTTCGCCAATCCTCCGCACAAATCTGCGACTTTGTCTTGCCACCCCGCCGACCATCTCTTATCTGCATCACAAACCGAGCCACTACCATTAATTAGGTTGGATGCACATAAATCAAGAAATATCCATGGCCATAGAAATAATTAGAGAATAAGGTTTCGTTTCTTTCTTTTTTTTTTTTTGCAAAAATAATATTTTTGAAAAAGCCTTATTGCCCTTGTCCATGGCTAATGAGAAAGATCAGTCGAAGGTCAGTTTCGTCCATTCAACAGTAGCTAAGCTGGCCGTTTTTTTTTTTTTTTGGGTCAAAGATAAGGTGGATTGCATTGCCCACTTTTTGTTTGAATTCCGCGTAACAGCTCACAGAAGAGGAGCCATTATATTTAGTCTGAATTAGGACCGCAGCTGGATTGCGTTGCCCACATTTTGTTTGAATTTCAGCTAACGGCTCTCCAGCTAACTTTAGACTGGATTACTACATAAAATCCCCACTTATTCCGCTCCCTTCGCGCGTGTCCCCTTCCATTAGACAAATTTTCCGATCCAATTTAAATGTGAGAGGATATGTCAAACAATAGAAATATCCTAAACCATTTAATAATGAAATTTATATGCTTTTAATATATATATATATATATATATGATATTCTTTACCAATTAATTTTTTGGATACGACTTTCTAACAATCTAATTTTAGATAAAAAAAAACTTTAACAAAATTAGATATAAATTATTTTGTTCAGAACATCAATTGCAATAGCTACTCGAGCATTATCATTTTTTTTTTTTTTTTTTTTTTTTTTTTTTTGTCATTGGTTACTTAAAAGCTGTCCTAAGAGCATAAATGATGATTGAACGCGTAGTCGGGCACGAGTTGTCATTTGTTAATCTTGCTGGTGAAGATGCATCTGGGAATTGCAAGACCGTCATGAGCTGCCCTCCTTTCGTCTCTTTCCAGGCAGGTTCGGGCACTTCAACCCCACTTCTACCTTCCACCCTCATATTTATTATTATAATATGTAGTCCTAAAATAAAATAATCGAAGCATCACCCTCATCCCACCCTCGTATAAGTACTCCCTCTCCCTTCGACACAACCCACATCTTAAACAAAGCGAGAAGCTACCTCTGCTTTCCCCTTTCCTCAGTCAAAAACTCAAGCTGCTACAATGGCATCCTTCTTCGCTTCTAAGACAGCTCTTCTTCCAAAGCTCTTCCTCGCCCTCTGCCTCCTCCAGATGGCCTCCGCCACCAGGAGGCTGGCCGAGCTGGTCCAAGACCAGTCCCCGCCCATGAAGTACCACAATGGTCCTCTCCTCTCCGGCAAGATCTCCGTCAACCTCATCTGGTACGGCCGCTTCAAGCCCTCCCAGCGCACCATCGTCTCCGACTTCGTCACCTCCCTCTCCTCCGACCCTTCTTTGGCTCAGGCCCCTCCTTCCGTCTCCCAGTGGTGGAAGACGGTCGACAAGTACTACCACCTCTCCTCCTCCAAGAGGCGCACGCCTTCTCTCACCCTCTCGCTCGGGAGGCAAGTCCTCGACGAGAGCTACTCGCTAGGGAAGTCCCTCACGAGCAAGCACCTCGTGGAGCTCGCGTCCCGGGGCGAACAGCGGAACGCCATCAACGTCGTGCTCACCTCCTCTGACGTGACCGTCGAGGGGTTCTGCATGAGCCGGTGCGGCTCCACGACTCAGCCGTCGGTTCCGTCAAGGTCAACGGCAGGAGCTCCAGGTTCGCGTACATCTGGGTGGGAAACTAGGAGACACAGTGCCCTGGGCAGTGCGCGTGGCCGTTCCACCAGCCCCAGTACGGGCCGCAGAGCCCGCCGCTGGTGGCGCCCAACGGTGACGTCGGCGTCGACGGCATGGTGATCAACCTCGCAGGCCTCCTCGCCGGGACCGCCACGAACCCGTTCTCGAACGGGTACTACCAGGGCGAGGCGGGGGCGTCGCTGGAGGCGGCGTCGGCGTGCACGGGGATCTACGGCAACGGGCGTACCCGGGCTACGCTGGGAACTTGCTGGTGGATGAGGCGACGAGGGCGAGCTACAACGCGCACGGCGTGAATGGGAGAAAGTACCTGGTCCCGGCTCTCTTCGATCCGGCCTCGTCGTCGTGTTCGACCCTGGTGTGAGGAAGTGGCGACAGATAGAAACGATGACGTTTAGGCTACCAGATTAATTCATTCATTCTTTTATTGGTTTTGTAGTTGCTGTATATTACAGTCATTATAGCTAATAGAAAAGGCAAGCCACTTTTATTTGCTATATTTTATTATCTAGTGCAAAGCCAGCGGGTTAATCCATCCTCAATTTGACGATTTTAGCTGGACTCCCATTAATGTTAATTCTTTAAGTTAGAGAATTCGTAGAATCCCAAAATCTCACATCACTTATAAATGCCCAACCCAATGACACATCAAGTAACATTAACATTAATTCCCAAAAAGACCACATTCTTGTATGGCTACTCCCAATATTTTTTTCCGAGGATTTTAGACGTGAATTAAGTCACTTAGTACAAATGTGGCTTCACAACAGCAAACTTTCTTATTTTCAAATGTATTAATCTTATGCTTAACTTCACTTGAGGTTAGGGCTTCTATCTGACCATAACTTAAGGATTTAGTCACTTACATAAATCATGGATGAAGCCTGTCGTTACATCATACTCCTTCAATTCACTGTTGATCCACTACTGGAAACAAGCTTTAATAATATCTAGAACACATAGGAAAGTTTGTGTCGATTGATGATAAACATCAAAGTTTAAACACTACTTACATGATGTAGTCATGAGAGAAGAAGAGCAAACATTGCTTGAAGTCACCAAACTTTAGCAATCTAGCATTGTCTCTAAAGGAAAACGGTATTCAAAAATCCATATAGTGAAGCCCTAAAAGCTTATTCAATTTTGAATCCAATCTTCATCAAAATATTTTCACATTTTTTGTGCTAAACTAATTCTAAACTAGAATTACCATTAAAATTTAGTAAAACTATTCAAAATCTAATTTATAATTTTTTCCGAAATTTTCGAAATTTTATTTATTTTTACTTTTTAATCCTAAAATTGGGACTCAGATCGGATCAAGAGACTGGACCTATGTTGATTGTGTAAACAAAGAAATAGTTTTTATACTTCTTATTTTTGTTCTAAATATATTCCTTAGCCATCAATCTATTTTTGGAAATATAAAAATTAGATGATGTTACTATTTTTTTCTGTTTTAGGAAACACAACAAAAAAAATAAAGAAATAGAAACATTATCAAATAGGGCCAAATTGATTTGACGATGTTCTCTTGGTCAAAACAAAAGTCTTGTTTTTCCCTTAGCTGTCCAATGCCCGGTAATGAAATGCATAATTATTGGACTGAGAGTTTTGGCTTTGCACCTACGACAGCGATTCATTAACAAGCAAATGAGTCGAATCACACTGGCCTCTCTTGCTTTTACATCACCACTTTCTCCTCGTTGTCATCCTCTCACCTTCCCCCTTCATCGGCATAACTCAAATCTGACGTCTTTTCTCTCGCTCAGCTACAATCCCAGGGGTTCTAATCGAGTTTCTCTTTCTCATTCCCACCCATTTGACTGATCAGATCTGTGCATTCCATCTTGGGTATTCTCTAAATGGGGTTTTTGATATGCATGTTTTTCTTTCTTCTTGTTTTTTGTTTTTTTTTTTTGGCATAGAAATGGCCCTTTTAAGATCTATTACCCTTGATTGTTAGACTAAAGAGGAAAATCACGAAAAGTTATTTAGGCTGAAAACTCAGTTGGATCTTGGTCCAAAAGAAGGATAGAAGTTGACCTTGATCGGATCGTGTTACGAGTTTAACTATTTAATGTAACGAAATCTCAATTGATTCATTAATCAAGTCACATTATTTTAGGAGGCCTTGCCTAGGATCAAGTGCCCTCATGTCGATTCTAGCACATTTTGTAATGGCTCCACTAGTGCCCCACATCTCATCCCACCACTTCCACACACATGCCTTCGCACCGAGACCATTTCCACCCATCAGCGCGCCTCTCGTAGCCTTCTTTTTTTCATTTTATATGGGCTCAGCTGTGAATTATATGGATGATGTGTCATATGTTAGTGCTAGAGTTTAGATGATATTAGAACAAACCCCAATTTTCGGTCCCACCATACAATTCCACCCATTACATTATCTCTTTCACTTTACTCATCCCATATAAATATCATCGGTCAAACCAAGGCCACCACGTAGCACAAAACCCACGAATGTCCCGTGCAGGGGCCAATATTATCGACCACCATTTTAGGCCGACAAAGCCGCCATATCTTTAAGCACAAGTCAGCCAACTATTTTACCCACCACCGCTTGCTTCGCTTGCACCAAAATTACCCAAAAAATTATAAATTTATGTCAATTCAATCATAAACTTTTCAATTTAGTTAATTTAATTTTAAACTATTTAAAAATTTGTCAATATAGTCCATTTAACCAATTTTAACTGGAAATTATTTACATGGATGTGACTGTATTACATGGTACGACCAAGGCTAATATGAACAAATTTTATAATTCATTATTTTTTGTTTTTGAATTTTGTTATATTTTTATTTTATTCTCTCTTTATTTTCATTCCTAGGCAACGATTGGCGAGGCAACCCTTGACCCTCACCCTCGCCAAAGCCCAACAAGGTCGACCAAGGGTTGGCCAAGTTCACTTTGAGCAAGACTCGCTTTCACCAAATCTAGAGAGGGGCAACTAAGGGCGTGTTTGGTAATGATTATGTTCCCGAGAACAGATTCGATAAGAAATTTTTCTTTTTATTCTGTTTTGGGAACAATTTCTAAGCATTTTAAACCGTTTGGTAACCGCTCAAAATTTTCGATTTTGAAATAGAATTGCGTTTGGTATCGTGCTTATTGATTCTATTCCAAATCAATTTCTTTTAATTTTTAAATAATTTTTTTCTTCTTTCCTTTTTTTTTTTTTTTTTTTTCCTTATTTTTTTATTTTCTTTTTTTCCTTTTTTCTCCTATTCTTCTTTTTCTTCTTGTGGTGGCTGGTCGTCGATGGCGGCCAGGCTAAACAAGGGCCGACAACCTCATCGGAGCATCGTCGACCCTTGGCAAGATCGGCTCTCGTCGACTAAACCTCGCCGTGGCCGGGTGAGGCTCGCCCGCCTTTGCCGATGGCCAAGCCGGCCTTCTTTGGGCTAGGTGACCTAAGGCTAGCCTCGACAAGGCTAGGCAAGGCCCGCCTTGCCGGTGGCTGGGCTTGCCTTCGGTGTGCTCACTGAACCTCATCCTGGCCTAGCGAGCCTCCCATGAGCTCGCTAGACTAGCGAATAGTGGACGGCAATCGCAGGATAGCGGTAGATGAAGAAGAAGAAAAGAGAAGAAGAAGAAGAAGAGAAAATGGAAGAAGACTTGATTCGGGATGGCGATAGATGAAGAAGAAGAAGAAGAAGAGAAAATGGAAGAAGACTTGATTCTCAGATTTGTTTCCGGAAAAGAAGAAGAAGAAGAAGACTTGATTCCTAGATTTGTTTGAAGAAGAAGAAGAAGAAGGAGAAAAGAAGAAAAAATGGAAGAAGACTTGATTCTCAGATTTGTTTCCGGAAGAAGAAGAAGAAGAAGAAGAAAATGGAAGAAGACTTGATTCTCATATTTGTTTCCGGAACAAGAATCAACTTTTTTTTTTTTTATTCTTGATTCTACTTCAAATCTGACCAAACACGATTGTTGACACCTAAATTTTGATTAGGTTATTAATTAGGCCTTATTTTCTTTTATTTTTCCATTTTTCAGATAATAAATAATAAATAACAAAAACAACAAAAAAGAAGCAGCCCCCTCTTCTTCTTCTTTTCCACGCAAGCCCAAGGCCCAGCCTTTTCCCACAAAGCCTAGCCCCCTCTTCTCTTCTTCTTCTTCCTTCTTCCCTCTTCTTCCCCTACGTCTCTGCAATTCACGCGCACAGAAGACGACGATGCCCGCGAAGGACGGCCTACGGCCGAGGGGAGTAGGCCGACGTCGGCCGGAGAAGATAAGATCTCGAGCGCCATCAATGCCGAGCACGCTTCGTTGGATGAGCTCAGATGGGACGCCGGTTCAGCCGAGGAGAACTGCTCGGCGCGCGAAGGGGACCGGCGGCCGAAGCTCCGTTGACCAGATTCCCTCGCCTATAAAAGGGCACCACCTTCGTCGAAGAATGGCACAGGCAAGCTCGGAGATCCTTCACTGAGAGACATCAGGAAGGATTGAAGGGCGAGCGCGGAAGAGAACTCGAGTCGCAAGCTCAGACCACCTTCCACCGAGAGACTTCGGGGAAGGCCGGCCACAAGCGACTTCGAGAAGGTTAGATTTGGCCGGTGGAGGCTCGGATCTAGCCTGAGTGAGAGAAGATCGAGGCCGAGGAAGGTCCGGCCGAGATCTGCGCCTCAGATCTGGTTCTTTTTTGCTGCTGTTGTTGCCGCTAGACGCCGTGCCGCAGCCATTCGCCTCGACCAAGTCCCGACGCCGTTGCTTCGAAGGCTTGTTGTCGTGCCCCACCCGCGAAGCCGTTGCCGTGATCGATCCGCCGACGCCGCGCCAGATCAGGAAGCTGAGTTGCCCTGTCACCGCCACCGTTTGCCACCCCGTCACGGACAGGTAACAGTAACCGTCACCACCGCCGGTCGTGTCGTCGCCGGCGCGTCTCCCCCCCTTTCGAATCGTGCCGCCACTAAAATCCCCATTACAGACCCATTATCGCTTGTCCTCGCTGTCCTCATAAGCGGATTGTCATCGTCATCTCCACCGTCGTCGCCGTCAAGCCCGTCGTCTCCGCTGTCGTCGCCGTCCGCCCGGTGACGCCACAGTCCCTCTCATCAGCGCCGCGAGAGAGCAAGGGGTAGAGGAGGTCGGGAACCGGGTCAATTCGCGGGTCTATCGCGACCCGGTTCCCCTGTTTCCGGGTAGGGTTTCCCCGGGCCGGGTTGTGCGCGTGGGCCGAGTAGCTTTTGAACCGGAGTTTTATAAAACGGGCCAAGAGTGGTTTGGGCTTATTTTTAAAAATGGGAGGAGAAAAAAAAAAAACCTGAGTCGGGCCCGCATTGCGGGCCGTCTGTGTCTCGGGCAGACGAAGTGGGTCGGACCCAACCCGGGATCCGACCCGGTTCGTTTTTAAATATTATTATAATATAAAATAATATTTTTAAAAAAATAATAAAAAATAATAAAAAATAATTTATTTTCCAAAAAATCAAAAAAATCAAAAAAATTTCATATTTTCCAAAAAATGACAAAAATCCCAAAAAAACCAAAAATTCATGGAAAAAGCCAAAAAAAAATTCATAAAATGCCAAAAAGACTTATTTTCCAAAAAAATAGCAAAAAAATCCAAAATCCCTTTTACTTTCAAAAAATAGAAAAATGTCCCAAAATGTTTTTCCTCCACAAAATGCATGGAAAATCTCTCAAACATCCAAAAAACCTCAAGGTTTAAACAAGATTAGGTACCGAAAGGGCATTAGTGATTAACTAGTGTAATCAAGTCCCCGATCCTAATTTCTCTGCGGTTGTGCGGGAGTGAGTATTTCTCCCGATACTTCACTTGGGTTTCTAATCAACCCACCCCAAATCGATTAGTGGCGACTCCATTTTAAAAATTGATTTACGGGTTAAAAACTTCCGTTTATTAAAGTCGTGAATTGGTGGACTTGGGAGAGTTCGGGTATAATTAATTTCAGTAGGAGCCATTAGCCTCCTTAGGCACTCGTGCGATTGCGGGTGCCGAAAAAAAAAAAAAAGAGTCGCGACAACGATTACGTTCCCAAACTACTCTTAACAAAAATCGAATCAATCACTTTGTTGGGATGATTACCAAACAGCACCTAAGATTGCAACCTCACCAATTGTCTCCTGTGGTCGATCGTCGGCCATCACCAAGGCTTGACAACTGGTAGAAGAAAAGGAAAGAAAAGTAAAGAAAAATATAATAATAATAAATTCAGAAAAAATAATAGAAATTACATAAATTGTTCACATTAATGATATGACTCAATTTGTCAAATTAAAAGTTCTAGAACTAAATTAACACAAGTACAATAAATTTAATATTTTTTTGATAATTTTTCCCGCCACCGTTCCACATTCCTCTTCACAAATATGCTTGAAGAAAAAAGTGACAAGTGCCATAACTTGGACGCCTGGGACACTTTAAGTGCCATAACTTCCAAATTGCCAGGTGCACTTAAGTGCCACTTTTTTTTTTTTTTTCGAGTGGGACACTTAAGTGCCACCTCCGCCGCCCTTCTTGCCGGAATCCTACGTGGCAATATTTTATTATTATTTTTTGCCTACGTGGCTCGCCGGAGCTCCAAATCAACATAAAAATTAACAAAAAAATTTTTAAAAAGAAAATTTTAAAAATTTTAATTTAAAAAAAATTTAAAAATTTAAAAAAATAAGAAAATTTTAAAAATTTAAAATTTAAGAATTTTAAAAAAAAAAAAAAGTGGGGAGGTCGAACGGGCGGGTGAGGGCGAGCCCTCGCCGCCGCCGCCCCCGCTCCCCGGAAGGGCGGCGACGGAGGGGGTCGGTCGGGGTCGCCGCCCCGACCGACCGACGGCGGGCTCGCGAGCCCTCGCCAAATCGCGGCGAGGGCCGCGACCCTCGCCCTGTCTGGGCGAGGCTCGCGGGCCCTCGCCGCCGGGCCGCCGCCCTGGCCGGGGCCGGCGACCGGCCGACCCTCCCCCTCCGTCGCCAGAGCCCTTCCGGCGGCGGCGGGGGGCGGCGAGGCCCGCCCCTCGCCGGATCACAGGCAAGGGTCGCGGCCCGCGCCCTAGATCAGGCGCGGGCCGCGACCCTTGCCCGGTCCGGCGAGGGGTCGCGGCCCTCGCCACCTCCGCCGCCGGAAGGGCCTAAGCAACGGGTGGGGAGGGTCGGCGAGGCCGCGAGCCCTCGCCCGGATCTAGGGCGAGGGTCACGGCCCTCGCCGCACTCGGCGAGGCTCGCGGCCCTCGCCGTCGATCGGCCGGGGGCCAGGCGACCGGCCGACCCTCCCCCTCCGTCGCCGGCCCTTCCGGCGACGGCGGGAGGCGGCAATGGGGAGGGGGCGGCGGGGCTCGACCCTCGGCCGCCCGTTCGACCTCCCCACCCTTTTTTTTTTAATTTTCATTTTCTTAATTTTTTAAAAATTTTAAATTTTCTTAATTTTTTAAAAATTTTAAATTTTTCTTAATTTTTAAAAATTTTAAATTTTTCTTAATTTTTTAAATTTTTGAATACTTTATAATTTAATTAATT